>NC_132781.1:138958289-139278039 GCF_048418805.1 Vulpes vulpes
ACGCCTCCAATTCATGGCTTCGGAGGGCTTTTAACCAGGTTGTGGGGGATCTCACGGCCCTGTCCCAAAACCCTTGTCTCTGTGGCTCCAAGACCAGGAGGCACTTGGGTTGTGGTTTTTCCATTCCAGGTAGGAGAGGGTTAACTAGGAGACTCACACTGCAGCCTGTGAACCTCCCTCCAGTCTGAGTCACAGGCACTTTGCAGCCTTAGAGGGGCAACCACTAAAAACCCCAGGGCTCTGAGCTTTGTTTTCTGCCTGCCTATCCCCCAGCCCATCCTTCCCTTCCTCCAAGCTCTCCTCACCTTTCCTCCATCGACTCTTCAAAGCCCTCAGCCCAGTTCTGAGGCAAACCAGTCAGATCCAGCTCCAGCCCCACCTCCCCCAGGAAGCCTTGCTGGATTGATCTGACCCCTGAATCCCTTTCCTCTCCTTGCTTCAGGAGCCACCAGAAAGGCAGGTACTGGGATGAAGGATGAACCCAAGGAGAGTCCCTTCCCTCAAGCTCCTCCTATCTCTGGAGCAAGCCCACAACCCAGGTAATTGTATTATTGATGAAAAATGCAAAGATTGGTGGCGAGGTATCACAGAAGACCCAACTCAGCCATGGAAGTCAAACTACCTCATCCTTTGGGGCTTCTAGAGGAAGTCTCCTAGAGGAGTAGTTGGGCCTGCCCAGGGTGAAGAAGATCCTGGATCCCCGGCCAAAGGGAGAGACTATAATAAAGGTCAGGGATCAGAGGAATTCCACTCCTAGGTATCTACCAGAGGGAAATGAAAGTGTATATCCAAACAAAAACTCCTATTGAATGTTCATTGCAGTGTGGTTCAGGACAGCCGAAAAGTGGGGACAGGTCAAATGCCCATTAAGCAATGAACAGATAAACAAAATGTGGTCCATAATACAATGGAGTATCATTCAGCCATAGGAAGATGTGGTGTATACACACTCTGAACAAAATTTGAAAACATGATGCTCAGTGAAAGGAGCCAGTCACAGACCACATATTGTATGATTCCATTTCTATGAAATGTCCACACTAGACAAGTCCACAGACACAGAAGGCAGCTTAGTGGCTGTCTGTCTAGGCCTGGGAGGAGAGATTGGGGAGTGATTGCTATTAATTCCAGGTTTCTTGGGGGATGATTAAAAATTTCTGAAATTAGATTACAGTGATGGTTGAACAACTGTAGGTATACTCAAACCACTGACTTGTATACTTTAAAGGGGTGAGTGTTATATCTTGAAGCTGTCTAAAACAAAGTCAGGGATCAGGAGGGGCCAGAGGTCAATTGATTAAGGCCAAGTATCCAAAAATGTGTTGATTCCACACTCTGCCCTTGATTCATACATAATGCAAGGACGTTATAGCAACATGTTGAAGGGAGTTTTTCCTCGCCCTGGTAGAGATCTCTCTGCAAAAGCAAGAGGCCTGGGTTTCCTAAAATAGGTCTATATTGTGTGTGTGTGTGTGTGTGTGTGTGTGTGTGTATAAAACATCTGCCGTCTGGGTATTTATGTCCACAGTCCAGGCTGCCTGGACAAACAGATCAGAATAATCAGGGTTGCCTGTACACTTTGGTGTGCTTGTGAATTAAAGACATTCAAAAGAGCACTACCTGTGTACCTGGCCCTGGCTGGGTTTAGGCATGTGTGAAGGAGTAGAGGTTATTTATGCTTCATCACAAATTACCCTAAACCTTGTTATCTATCTCGCAAGGCTTTGAGGAAGGGGTCACTTGGCCTAGCTGGGGTGGTTCTTGCTTAGGATTTCTCAAAGAGGGGATCCCTGGGTGGCGCAGCGGTTTGGCGCCTGCCTTTGGCCTAGGGCGCGATCCTGGAGACCCAGGATCAAATCCCACGTCGGGCTCCCGGTGCATGGAGCCTGCTTCTCCCTCTGCCTATGTCTCTGCCTCTCTCTCTCTTTCTCTCTCTGTGTGACTATCATAAATAAAGAAAAATTTAAAAAAATATATATTAAAAAAAAAAAAAAAAAGGATTTCTCAAAGGGTTGCAGTCAGACCATGACAGGGACTAGAATTATCCAGAAGGCATATGTCTGGCAGTTGAAACTGGTTGTCAGCTGGGACCTCAGCTGGAATTGTCAACTGGAACCCCTCTCTATGACCGTTCCATGTGGCCTGGGCTTCCTTGGAATATGGCAGCTGGTTTCCAAGAGTGAACATTCTAAGAGAACCAGGTGGAAGCCTTGTTATCTTTTATAGAACCTCAGCCTTGGAAGTCACGTGATGTCACTTCTGCAGTGGTTACCAGCTCACTCCATAGATCTGCCTTTCAGTGAGAGGCCTGTCACTGTCATACTGTGGAGAGCATGCAGGACAGGTGATATTGTGGTGGCCGTCTTTGGAAAATACCATCTGCCACAAGGAGTTGATGTGGAGACAAACCCCATGATGGAGACATCCCCTCAAGAATCTCATGGCTGACTCCAGTGCCAGATTTCAGGCATAGAACGGTGGCTCTGGGTTTGAATCCCAGCCCCTCTAGTTATTGCCTGGGTGAGATCAGTCATTCCTCTGGTGAGATCACTCAATCCTCTGGACCTCAGTAAAATGGAAGGATAGATTTAGTATCTGCTTCTTGAATGCATGTGGGAATTCAGTGAGACTGTCATGTGGTTAGAACAGTACCCAGTGTGCCTAGACACCACGACTATTTTTAAGTTCTAGAGTTGTGGTCACTGTAATGTAGGGATGCACCATTGTAGGGTGAGGACACCCAGGCACCCCCTGCCTTTCCAGTCAGCCCCAGACACCTCTATCAGCCCCAATCTTGCACTGAAATACTTGTGTCAGGGTTGGGACCACAGGCCCAGCCCAGGAAACTGGATGCTTCTGTCCTAGGCACTCAACCTGGGGACCCTGGTTGGCCTTTGTTCTCTAGTGAAAGCTCCTTTTCTGTCACCTCCTCAGGGCAAAGGTCACTTTCTGGGCAGCCAGGGCAGGGCTGGAGTTTGTGTGGGATGAGCAACGAGGTATAGCTTCCAAGGGCCAAGGCCAGGGAGGACTCCAGTTCTGGAGGCTGGGAGACACATGGGGTAGGAGTGATGTACTTCACCAGGGTGACTGCTGGGGCAGGAGGAAGACCAGCTGTTTCCAGAACTTCCTGAAACCAGCCTTCAGAGGATCCTTGCAAAACAGCCGCTGCAAGGTCTTTTCCGGGAAGCTCGAGATGTGTCCAGAGGGTGTGTCCAGCTCTGGCTAGGGCCACCACCCTCTGGCCTGGCCTTGGTCATGTAGGGGGGTTGGGAGCAGAAGCAGGTCTAGTTAGAATGCACAGCCCTACATACTTGATTGGGGGAGGGGGTGTCTTTCTATGAGGAACACACAGACCTGCAGCCCAGGACCACCTCAACTTCCTTCTTGCTCCACAATTGGAACTGAAGCTCCACTGACTACTTGCTGTGTGACCTTGGCAAGTCTTATTCCTCTCGGGGCCCCTGTTTTCTCCTTTGTAAAACAGAGTAGATTGTTGCTGAGATTATAGCTATGGGTCTAGAGGAGGTCATGGATAGTGCAAGCCCTCCAGAACAATAACCAGGCAAGGCAGGTGACAGAGGATTCAGAACCCTCCCTGGAGGGAGAATTAACCAGAAGGTCACTTTTGCAGCGCTGGTGAAAGTGAATTCTTGTACCTTGTCTCACTTTGCTCATCCCCTCACTATACAGATGAGAAAACTGGGTCTTCTCCTAGGGGACTGAGTCACAAAATTTGAAAGTGGTTAGGAGAGTAGATCCTAAGAGCTTTCATCTCAAAGAAAAACACATTTTTTTCTTTCTGTTTTTTTTTTTTTTTTTTTTTTTTTTGTAACTCTAGGAGATCCTGGCTGTTAACATATTGTGGGCATCATTTCATGATATATGCTAGTCAACTCCTTAGCCTGTATGCTTGAACTCATACAGTGCCTATGTCAGTTATATCTCACCGAAACTGGAGAAAAAAATGAGCGAAAATATAAAGTCATGAAACACAGGCTTGATTCCTGGTACTACGCCTTATTAGCTATGTGCCTTTGGACAAGTCAGGAAAAATCTCTGGATCTCATTGTCCTCCTCTGGAAAGAGACAGTCATTAGGATCCAGGGGGCAAAAGAAGGTGTATGGGGCAGAGCCTTGGCTGGGCTTTCCCAGAGCCTTCATGCTGCACACCCTTGAGTCTCCACTGGTGGCTACATATTTGCATTGCCTGGGGAGCTTTCTAAATACTGTTTTTAAAAAAAGGCATTTTAAAAAGCTCCCCCAGGTGATTCTAATTGCAGTCAGGGGGAGCCCTATTTATTGGTGGACAGCCTCGGTTAGCTAAGTGTGGTCCAACAGGATAGACATCACTTGGGGGCAGGGAGGGCAGATGCTTCTCAGAAATGCAGAATCCTAGGCCCTGCCCAACACCTGCTGAACCAGATCTGCATGTTAACAAGATGCCCAGATGATTCAGTGCATATGCCAGTTTCCATAACTGTGATTTTATAGTTGGAGAACAAAGTATTGCCCTGCAGTGGATTTCAGATATGTGTTTGGAGACAAGACAGAAGGGGCAATTTGGGAGGATCTGAGGGCTGTGGGGACAGGAAGGAAGACGGTGACTGCCATCAGAAAAGTGGAGATATTCAATCTGTAAAACCATAGGACAGAGGCCAAGTGACAAAGTAGCTAAATGAGCTCCTGGCAGCCTTGCAGGCACTTCCTGGCCCGAGGAGGAATGTGATCAGGTCAGTCAGGCTGTGGCCAAGTAAGCGGTGTAATGAGAATGGCGCTCCCAGGTGCAGAACACTGCTTACTTGGCCACAGCCTGACTTTCTCTGAACTGTGTTTGTTTTATGTATATATTTAAACAGCTTGCTTTTCAGAGGAAGGGGGCGGGGAGACTGGACCTCCTCAGTGTGGGTGGAAACATAGTCCAGGCCTCCAAGCACACCGCAGGTGGCAGAAGAGGATGATTAATAAATTGAACGAGGTAAGCGTACCCCAGCCTGTAGTGGACCCAGCCTGCTCGGCGGTGCTGAAGCCACAGTTCATCTCAGGGCAGCTGCTGAAAGTTTCTGGGGTTTAGAACTCGGGCAGGGCTCAAGGGGAAAGAAGAAGAAGGAAAATGAATAAACAGCAATGAAGAATGTCCCTGAGCTCTGGGCTCTGCCGGTGTGCATTTCACCTGACCTACAGCTTCTGGGTGGTGCTCTGTTCCTGCCTCCTCCATGACTTCCCTGGGCAAGTCATCTTCAGGCTTTGGGGGACTCTGACTTCAGTTTTGCGTAAAGACAGAGACAGCACAAGGCCCCCTTGGTATGAAGGTGGACCCTGAGGGTCCACAGTCACCGTGGCATCATTTCCTGGGAACGTGAGACAGAATCCAGGATTCCGGTTTTCCGGGCAAACCTGCTGCAACCTCTGCCTGCCCAGCCCCTCCCCCATGACCAGGCTGATGGCACCACTCGGTGCCAGGTGTGCCCTGACCCTGGGCAGGGTACACCTGCCATAAGAGTGTCCTCCTGCGGGGTGTGGGTGCTTGGCACTTGGCCGGAGGACTTTCTCCTTACGCTCGGCGGACAACCAGGGACAACACGGAGGGCGGCAAAGGTCAGGGTTGAGCCATCCAGGTGAGCCTCTGGCAGGCAGAACATCCCAGGCTCCTAGGCCAGGTGGGAGCAGCTCCCAGCATCACCTCTTAACCCATTCTGGGTGGAATGGCAAAGGAAGTAATCTCAGGAATCCCCAGTGGGCCAACCTGCCCTCCAGTGGCGCTAGGCCGCAACTGCACCCTGCCTGCCGCCTTCTCACAGTGGGGTGCGGTTCTGGAGGAAAGCTCTCCAGCCATCAACTTGTTCAGCCCACAGGCAGGTGACAGAGTGGGTGCTATTCTCCTGTCATTTCAAGTATCTCTGCACCTCATATGATATTCAACTCTAAAGGGGGAAGGGAAGTAGCATGTCACCAGTACCTGCTGCCTACTAGGGACTTTGTATACCATGCTTCCTGGACGCCCCCAAAGGTCCTGGAGGCCAGGGGGTGTTACTAACTCAAGTCCAGAAATAGTTTCTGACTCCGAAGACCAGCAACAAGCAGTCAAGTCACAGTCCATTCCACGCCCATCTGACTTCCAAAGCCATGTTTTTTTATGTCCCACCCACCAGGGAACCCTTCCAGGACAGGAGATTCTAGGCCTTCACAAGGACCAGGCAAACAGCGAAAGGGAGGGGCAATATTGGGGAGTGGTGGGGATTGTGGCAAAGAGAGATGTGTGCTATATGTAAAGGGCATGGTCAAAAGACTCCACTGATTACTCTTGAGTGGGGACGTGGGGCCAAACACCCTAATGAAAGCTGAAGATCTGGATTTTCATGTAAAAGTTCTCAATTTTAAATACTGACGATTGATTCAGAAACGAGTTTAAATTTAATGCAAGTCAAACAAAGAATGTTTCTAACACCTTGAGCTTGTATAATACCCTCTTGATGCCGCTGACTTGAGTCCGGAGTGGGGAGGCAACTTGCCCACAAGCCCATGACCATACGGAGACAGGGTCTGCACTTGGCCCCACGTCTCCTGACTCCTAAGCCTGTGCTCCTGTCTGTTCACCTCTCTGTGGTCTGTCCTTCTCTCCAGTCCCTGGGGCAGGGGGTAAACCACTCTTGACCTTGGGTATTAGCAGGACACATCAGACTCAGGGTAGAGGCTAAGACACCATCCACATTTATTGGTCTAATTTGGCTTAAAGTGTGGAAGGGCCATCCTTGGGCCTTCTTGAAAGTAACAAATACATCACATAGCACGTGCAGCCCCTGGGAGCTCACCCGGATCCTGCTGAGGTAGTGGCTGGACCCAGTGGCCTTGCCTGATCATTTTGGTAGTTCCTGCCCCCACACCCTTAGACTTGGCCTTTTCCATTACACAGGTCAGACCTGGCCTGTCCATTCCCAAGCCCTGTATCTAGATCTGGGCTCAAAGTCTTTGGAATCCAGCATTTAAGAGGAGAGTCATCCCATTTAAAAGTGGGGACACAGAGGCTTGAGGCAAGAGGGGACTCATCCAAAAGCCTCATGGCCAAGTCCCTGGCTTGGCCCTCAGGCCACTGGGCTAGTCAGTGCTTGGACACTCTCCTCATCCCATTTCTGGGTGGAGAACATTCCCTGGCTTAGCTAGCTACTCTGAAAATGCAATGTATAAATATATACTTGTCTTTTAAAAAGTCATAAATTAGATTTTATACCTGGCCAGCCATGTAATATGATGTGAACATTCATCACATGTCATATATGAACCACAGACCACATGTCCTGCCATGTATGGTGCCAGGACCAATGCCACTGGCCCACGGGCCATACTGCAAGTCCCAGGTAACCTTGCATAGGATTCGGCTTCATGTGGTCTTCTGTGTCACATACCACATCGTGACACTTTCACGTAGTGTGACTGTTCCTGACTGGTCATGTGTGTTCCATGCAATACAGGGTAGTTTCCTGGTCATACTAGGCCCCTGGTCCCTTGCTGAAGATTCTAGCCTGACAAATATTGCCCTCCCTCCCGGGACAGCACACAGAGGCACCCAGCTGAGGCTCTTTTCCTGAGCCCTCTGTCCTGGTGAGTGGAAGTTGGCTTCACTTGGCTGGACTTGAAGGATCTTGAGGAGGCCATCAAGTACCCCGAAGGGCTTGTGGCTGCTTGTCGAAGAAAGCGAAGTCCAGCCTGGGCTCCTGGCTCTGTAGATGCTGGGCCATGGTGGGGGAGATGGGATTGTTCCAGAGGCTGTAGGGCACAAGGGCAGGCACTCAGCTATAGGAGCTGTTGGCTCCTCCTTTCGTCTCCATCTGCTGTCTTATCTACAGATGGGAAAGCCCAAGAGGACGAAGAGCCATGCCCCGACAGAGGTGGGTTAGACCAGCATGGCTACTCTAGGGAAACGGTGTCCTCCACACCCACCTCCTGACTTTTCCCACTCAGTCTTTATCCCTAGGAGCTCGTGATCCCAGCCAGGATCATGCTCATATGATACATATGTGCAAAGAAGGAAAAAGCTCCCATTTCTTCAAGACTATACTTCCATCATTTGACATTGTCATGAGATACCGATTTCTATAGGACAAGACACTTCACTCCCATTTACTAGAAATCCAGCATATCAACTATATGAATGGTATCCCTTAGAGGCAGTGCCCTTGTACAGTACACAACCTATACAGCTGTATGTCGTGGCTGTGATGATACCATTTTCAGTGCTTACTATGTGCTAGGCATTGTGCTCAGTGCTTTATATAATTGTTTGGTCCTCACAGCAACTGTCAGAGGTAGATATTATCATTGAGCCCATTTTACAGATGAGGAAATTGAGGTCAAGAGAGGTTGAGTCACTGATACAAAGTTACATAATTGGCAAATGGCAGAGCTGGGATTTGATCTAGGTCTGCTCGCTGCCGAATTCTTGGTGGAGAGATCCAAGTCTCCTCTGATAATCCCCAACCTGGGTTTTGCCTCCTTCTACAGGGAGTTCCCCTTACATTGTAGAGGTTGGCGAGGCCTCCCACCCACCATCTCTGCCCCTGTGAGCCCTTTTTACCGAATGACTTGGATGCCAGACCCTTGTGCCAGCCCTTCAGCCAGGAGCCAGGCTCCACAAGCTGTGATCCGATTCTTCTCCAGGCTTCGCAACAGAGAGCAGAGAAAGGGGAAAGGGAGAAACTGGCATGGGTGTGGGGGATGGGTTCCCCTATGCCCCCCTGACCCCAGGCCAAGATGCTAATGGAACCCAACAACAGTGCAGCAGGAAGGCTGAAGGCTGCGACCCAGGGAGAGCTAAGGTCGACAGGGACTTGGACTAGAACATGTAACTCAGGGAGGGCTTCCTGGCAGGCAGGGGCCTGACCCAGCAGCCTCTTGGCTTTCCCCAGGATGGAGGTTCCCCTTCGCATCCTCCCCCAGTTCCAGTTTCCCAGGGTGTGCCCCTCATACTCCATTCTCTTCAGCCGGCCCATCTGCGGCAGGACCCGGGCCAACTCGGCAGCCGCCTCGTCCCCGAGCAGATTCCAGGACAGCCTGCATGGGAGGGGTCCTGAGGTCAGTGCAGGAGATCCTTGAGGCCCAGGGGTAGAGACAAGGAGGCAGGTGGGGAGGGCTGGGGGCCAGCAGTGGAGGCTGCCATGCAGGTGCAAGAAAGGCCACTTGATGGTGTGCTTGTGGGCTCTCCCCGAAGACTTTTCAGGGCATAGGTGGTCCCTTCCTCCCCCCCAATTCCCATTTTGAGCTGGTCATCATTCCTCAGGAACCCAGACGGCCTGGGATCTGGCTGTTGAGAGAATTCAGAGCACATGGTCTGCAGCAACCATGTCCTGATGCAAACTTCCAACCTAATATTCTGTCATAATATTTGCCCTATTCATGCACCCCATTTTTCTTTAAAGTAGTCTTCCCCACCCTGCTTTTTTTTTTCCACTTTAAGAAATTAATCTCAGGGAACACTTATCACTACTATCAATGGGAAACCTTCACTGACAACCCTAAACAGAAGGTAGTTATAAGGATAAATACGGCGCAGACAACATTATTGACTTCTAGCGGGATCCTGTGTCCTTCCTCAGGTGCTGAGCCTGTGGCCTGCCCCCTGCTGGTTACAAAGGGACACCCATGAAGAAAAACTGAAGCAGAACAAATTCAAGCATTGAGACGCTTAACTCTCTGGCATGGTGGTATTTCAGGACCATGGCAATTAGGTTGCACTGGCTAATCTCGAATTTATCTTTGATATAAAGTAATGATCTGCTCTATGGTACACAATATTTTTTGGCTGATCAAAATAAATAAGGAAAATCACCAGCATTAGGTGTTAAAGATACCTTAGCATGGATGTGAGACTTTGTCTTCGGTGTCATGTAATGAATGAGAAGGATGAGAACCTTTAAGATGCAAACCTAGTAGCCTCTTAGAATCCCCTGTGTCCTGTACCTTAGGAAACAGCATTTTCTTCCATCGTGCAGTCAGGGTCCCAGCCCAGTCCTGGTAGTGCATCTCCCCCTGTGGCAGAGCTGCCCAAGGTCAGAGTGCCTCTGATTGCCAAGAGGGAGGTGGGCATGGCCAGCAGGCAGGGCGGGGGTCATGCTGGTTTCAAGCATTCTTCACTACCAACGGGTGGTTTGTAAATTGAAGCTCCGTAAGCCAGGAGACGTGATCTATCCAGCTGCCTCCCAAAGGAAGGTCAGGGGCAAAGAGCTTTTGGACACCAGCTAGCCTACCTCCCTCGGCCACTCCACAGTGAAGAAAAAAGCAGCAGAGCCTGAACGGACTTGCCCAACATTACTCACAGACAAAATGTTAAAACTTCCTAGAGAGGGAGTTTAAGTAGGAATGACCCTCCCCGTTTACAGATGGGGCACCGGTCAGGGAGGGAGGGGACCAGCTATAGGCAGACCATGGCTGGCAGGCAGGCTGGGACCCCAGGTGCCCCGCTTCTCCCAGCACTCACAGGATTTCTTCCAGGGCCGGGCAGAGCACCAGGCTGGCAGCCAGGGGCTTGGCGGTGTGGTTGTCAATCTCACACGAAACCAGGCTGGAGACAAAGAAGAGGGCGGGAAGGAGGGTGTCTTGAGTCAGGGGCATCTCCAGCCAGCCTGCCCTCTGCTAACGGTGCAATCAGAGCAGGAAGGAGAGGAGTGGCCAGGGTTGGGGGGCAGGAGGAAGCCTTAGGAAGCTCCCCTATACCTGAGGCCTCTGTCACTTCACAGGCCTTCCCAGGTACCAGAGACAAGGGCTGCCCCTACCCCACCCCAGCTCCCCAGGTAGTCTCAAGAGGCTACTTACTCTATCTGCCTCAGCAAGGGGAGCCCCTGACAGAAATGCAGGACCCCTGTGGCCAGACTGTTCTCTGCCAAGCTGTAGGGCAGTGAGACACCTGTGAGAGGAGCCCCCAGACCCTCCCTGGCTGCCCCTGTGCCCATGCTCCAGGCCCCTGCTCACCTGATCTCTTCCACATATGGGCATCCATCCAGGGCTTGGCTCAGGCTCAGCGCCCCCTTTGGGCCCAGACGGCTAGATGGCAGGCTGGGGGAAGGGGAGTGGGTGAGGGGAGCCTGGGGGACCAGGTGTGGGGGTTGGGAGCCTTCCCAGAAGGCTTCAGGTTTCAGGCCACACCATCAGACCATCCAGGTAACTGCCACCCCAAGCCCCCTCCCCATCCACACAGGACCCAGTGGGTATTAAGCACCCTGGCTTTTGGGTGTGAAATCCTAAGTTCAAGGCCTGGCTGTTTCATGAGTAAGTAAAGTAAGCTCTCCATGCGTCTCCTGGCTTTAGTCTCCTTGCCTGGAAAATAGAGGGAATAGAAACCCGGGCCTGGGGCTGCTGGGGGGGCTCCAATGAGATCCTGGCATAAATCAGTGTTTTTTTCTCCTGCCCACCCTTTGCTGACACTGCCTTACTCGCCCTCAGCCCTCAGACTGGCTCAGGGACACGCCGAGCCGAGCAGAGACCATTGTGCTTCTTTTGTAGACAAGGAAACAGACTCAGAAGGGGTAGTGGCTTGGCCGACAGCCCAGAAGGGGCTGGTGGCAACCCAGGACAAGGCCGGGTTTCCCGCCTGCCCTGCCCCAGCCTTCAGAGGCAGGGGAGGAATGGGCAGGGTGGGGGCAGCTGGCCCCGGTACATCCCCCGCTCTGACCTAAGGCAGGGCTGCTCAGCCAGGGGGGCCTTGATCCCCCAGTGGCCCCAGGGCACACCTGCCTGGGGGGGTGGGGAGGACACTCACTGCAGGACCCTCAGGCGGCAGGGCAGTCCCTGAGCCAGCCCCAGGGCTGTGGTATCCCCCAGGACGTTGTAGCCAAGCCTGGAAGAGGAGAGGGATGAGGTGAGCACCGGGCTGGCTGGCTCCCCACCCCTGCACTGCCCTGTGCCCACCAGGGGACACGAGGGCCAGGAGGAGTGGGGGACGCTCAGGGCGGAGGGCAGCCAGCGGGCACACTCACATCAGCTCCTCCAAGTGCCTGCAGAGGGTGAGGGACTCTGCCAGCTGCGTCCCTCCAGCTGGACCAATGCCATTCCCTGAGAGGCTGAGGGGGACGGACGTTAGACCCTGGGACCCTCACGTCCCCCCACGCACCACATCTGCTAGGGCCCCAAGAGACCACACCCCCACCACACACCTTCTCAGGAAGGTCAGGAGCACACTGGCCAGGAGCCAGCCCAGCCCCACCATTTGGACCATGACGTTGGGGGAAGGAATGTCACCGTGAGCTGGAGCCAGTGTGTCCCCAGATCACGGCGTGGCTACTGAGGGCCCCTATCAGTAGGACTGACCACTCACTCTATCTTCCTGAGCTCCGGCAGTCCTGGTAGGATGGCAGCTAAGTGCTGGGCACCGGTGTCTCTGATCTGGTTGTGGCTCAAGCTTGGGGAGAGAACAGTAGAGAATTGGCGCTATCCGCCTGCCACACAGGTCATATTGTCCACGTCTCCCCTCCCAGAACAGAAGAGGAGGCTGCTGTCTGGAGGGAGTCCCCTCCTGCTGTGTCAGCTGAGCCCTTCACCCTCTTGTCTTCTGTTTAGGATGTACTCCCCAGTGTCTAACCTGAGTCCCTCTTGCTGCCATCCACACTCTCACATCCTATCTTGGGGTCTCTTGACGGTCTAGGCCTGGGGTCAGGCAGTGGGAAGTGGCTGAAAGCAATGGGACTAAGCCGGGCAGGGCGTACTCAATCAAGGAGCCCTTTGCTTTCATCATCTGACCCTGCCGAAATTGTCTTTGGTTGGGGGAGGGATGAGGAACTCACCCCAGCTCCTTCAAGCTCATGGCAGCTCTGAGGGCCTCGGAAAGTTGGTGGCAGCCGACATCACAAATACCGTTCCTGCTCAGCCTGGAGAAGCAGAGGCTGTGGTCAGGACCAGAGGCCTTTGCAGGTGCTTTGCAAAGCTTTTACACAACTGGGAACCCAGATGCCAATCGATCAGCTTCAAGGGTTGGAGAGGGGGACAGGCAAGGTGGCTGTAGCCAAAGTCCAGATGAAAAAACTGAGCCCAGGAAGGAGCCATGACTGGCCAAGGACTGCTCATGACTCCCAGGCAAAGTAGACATGAAAGCCCAGAGCTCCCCACTCCCCCGCCCCGAGGGCAAGTGGACACATTATTTTGGTCTGGCCAGGCTTTGCCTCAGCCTCTGTGGCAGGAGCTCCAGGCCACCCCAGCTCAATGCCAATTACACACGGCCTCCGCAATTCAGGCAATTCATGTCTCCACGGCATAGGTGTCCCAATCTGGCCAAATGCTGGGCTTCTCCAGAAAGCCAGTTTATTATCTTTTCTGCACCCTGACCTTGCTCTGCCTCCACGAGTGTGGGAAAAAACAGAACAAATCAAACCAGTGGAGGTAAACTTGGCCCCATGTCGAGTGTTTAAAGATTGCTTTGTGTTCTTTCACTTCACAAACTGAACTTCAGCGAAGTGCCTTTCTAACACTTAATTTGGGATGAAATGACCTCGTCCCAGAACTCTCTGACCTCGTTGGCCGCGCACTCCTCTGGCCAGCCTGGGGCGGGGACTGGGGGAGAAGCAAAGCCACACTTTGTGTTGTTGCTTGGGTTTCTTCTTAGTTGCCACATTTTGTTTTGAAAAATCCTAAGAAAAGAACGTGTTTTATCTATTCATCAGGGTGGCCAGGGGCCCAAGTGGAGAATGTCGAGGTCACCAAATCGGAGTCTAGACCCTCATTGCCTGGAGTGTGGTTGGTTCCTCCAGAATTGGTATCATGTGGGAGCTTGTTGGAAATGCAGAATCTAGGCAACCCAGGTGTGTGGCATCAGAAATGTGAGCAAGAACACAGGGTGAATTTGTGCATGTCAAGGGCTGTTCCAGGACTGAGCTCCAAACCCATCAGGTCCCTTCTGTCATCAGGAGGGAGTTGGTGGCATTGAAAGGCAAGAGCAGTGGGCATCAGCCCAGGATGGCAGCAACGTCCCTGGGGTAGGAGTCACGGGGGGCCTTATGGAAGGGCCCCTAGTGCTTCCCTGGGCCGGTGGTCCCAAAAGAGCTGGGGAACATGTGCCCCCCACTCATTCCTATGGGGTTACTTGGCCACTTACCGGAGGCTCTGTAGGAGGGTCATGTGGCTTAGTCCTTGAGTGAACATGGCCAGGGTGGAGCTGCCTAGTGGGAGATGGCTGAGGCTGCAAAAGAGGAGGTCAGAGGAGGAGTTGGTATCGCTGGGGCTGGGTCCCAGGTACAGAGACCAAGGCCCCATCCAGTCTGGAGGCTCTGGCATTTAGCAATACCCAAGGACCTCCAAGATAGCCACTTACATTCACACAGAGCAGACTCATTCTCATTGTATAAAACAAAACCGCATGAGACATCCAAAGGCCATTTCTCTGCACAAATTAAGACTCCCCGGGCAGCAGTTTTATGTTCTGAATCACACCAGACCCAGACTGCTGACCAGGAATCCTAGCAACCACACAGTGAACATAAACTATAGGCCCAGCACTGAGCTCAGGGCCGTTCTGAGGAGTGGAACTCTCTTGTCCCCATTTTACAGATGAGGCACACTGAGGCTCAGAGCATTATGGAAAGGAGAAGCATTGGGAACAGGACCCAAGTCCATAGACTCCCATTCCTGGACCCCACCTATGCATCACTCATGGGATCACACTCCTGTAGGCCCCAGGCTGGGCAGGAAAGATTAATAATAATAATAATAATAATAATAATAATAATAATAATAACAACAACAACAACAATAAATAGCAGCCAGTACTTGCAGAGTGTGAACTCTGTGCCAGGCTCTGTTCTGAGGTCCTAATATATATTATCTCATTTAATCCTTGCCACAAGCCTAGGAGGTAAGTAGATATTGCTATCATCTCCAAAGTTAAGATGGGAAGAAAAGCACAGAGAAGCTAAGTAACTCGCCCAAGCTCACACATTCATAGGTGCCCTGGTCTGCCTAGAATTGAGGGGGACTCCAGGATGCAGGACTCTCAGCCTCGGGGAAACTGGGACAGATGGACACCCTACCAAGAATTAAACCTGGGTGGTGTGGCCCCTAACCATGGTCCTTGCCTCTATTTGGCCACAGATGGACAGGTGGAAGAAGTCAGCCAGAGGTTCAAGGAAAGCTGCCTGGCAGGGAGGAGACATTCAGAAATGACAGCTCTGAAACCAGAGGAGGTGTCTGGGCAGTGCGGATCCATCCCCTTCCTTCATTATGCCCATTTTATAGTTGAGGCGGCTGAGGAGGTGAGAGGCAAGGAGGAGCACTGGGTGCCTGGGACACCAGAGAAGGGTCCCACATCTGTCCTGTTCTCTGCAGTACCTCCAGCTCCGAGTCCTGGGCCCCTGGGTAAATACCTGTCAAATGCGTGCATGAGCCAATCAATGACCTCATTGGGCCTCCAACAACCCCCTTCCTCTGCCAGAACAAAAGCTTCCAGAAGGAAGGGAGGCTGAGCAGAGGTGAAGGCACATGGGGGGAGGCCAAAGAAACAGCTCAGGAGAAAGACATGTGGGTCCTCTGGTTAAAGGTCTCTTCAATACCATCCATGCCCTGGTCCCCAGCAAAAAGGGACAAAAGTGGGAGAATTTTATTGTTAATGAGCAAAAAGTCAGAAGGCTACTTTTCAATTATATTCAAAACACATGTTGAAACAAATCCAGAGGGAAATTCACAAACTGCTCATTCACAGCAGTTTTCCCAGGAGGATGTCGCCACTGGAGGATGTCATGTCCTTTGTTACTTATTTCTGTAACTATGAAACTTTTTATAACCAGTGTATATTTTTGGTCACCAGGTGAACTTTGAGATTAAAAATAGATGCCCCATAAAAGGGTCTCTCTAGATGCTGTTATGTCTGGGCATGGTGGCGGGGAGACACTCACTGACCCTTCATACTGAGACTGTTTCTTGTCTTTCTGGAACTTGGTGACTCCAAATTATAGTTGAGAGTAAAGAAGTTGCCAGTTACTAAGGAAATTATTGTAAGCAAGTAGCAGTGGACATCTATGGGTCTAATTTGCCCACAGTTTGTGTTCCCTTCTTCTGACATTAGCACCCTGAAACACCACCAGCCCCTCAAGACCAGATAGTTGGGTGAGTGTGTGACCCAGATCTGGCCACTCAAAATACCGTGTGATTGGCTTAGCGGTGAGCTTGTGACCTGAGCTAGACCAGTGAGAATCATCTAGAGCCTTGTGTTATAACTACACAGAGAAAGGTGCTCCCTTTCTGCAAAGTTGGTAGGAAGTGAACCTGCAACTGCAGGGATGTCCTGCCTGGCAATGAAGTCAAGATGGGGGTAAGGAGGGAGCAGAGAGAGAGAACAAATACAGAACCCCTGGATATAGCTATGCCTGAAGTTAGATTCCTTGTAATTTTCTGTGACACGAGCCACTACATTTCTGACTTGGGTCAGTTTGAGTATCTGTTTCCAGTGATCAAGCATTTTCATGGCACTCAGAGCCCAGGTAAGGGAGTAAAAGGGAGGGCTTTTGGCTCACCTCTATCCATTCAGGGATGTCATGGTTTGTTTTCACAAGAGCTGCAAAAGTTCCTAGCCTTACTTCCAGCTCCTCCCCCCCTTCCCCCCTTCCCCCCCATCACTTACTCGAGCTTCTTCAGCCAGCACTTGCCCTCAAGGACCGTCATCAGCACTTCAGTGTCCTCCTCACCAA
The DNA here is from genome assembly GCF_048418805.1 of Vulpes vulpes. NCBI lineage: Eukaryota > Metazoa > Chordata > Mammalia > Carnivora > Canidae > Vulpes > Vulpes vulpes. The sequence continues at coordinate 138,974,945 of NC_132781.1, forward strand.
ACTGATTGTTGGACAAGCTGGAGGGGACCAAGTACGAGGTGAGTGTTAGACAAGCCTGCTCGGCTCCGGAGATGAGCTCTCTCACTAGAAGAGGGACTAGCTAGACTTCACAAGGATGCCCACTCCCACCCACCACCCCCCTGCCCCAGTCTCTTAGTGCCTTCAGGAGGGCAGCTCGGGGTCTGCAGATCCTGGACCATCAGGGCACTGCTAGCTCCAAGGGCCAGGTTTTGGGGTCCCTGAGGAGGGGGGCATGGCCATCACAAGCTGACCCAGCTGAGAAAGGATGCCCTGGATGAGGGTTGCAAAATGAAGAAGCCAGGGACAAGGGACACACACACACACACACACACACACAGACAGACACACACGCAGTGATTCCTTCGGCCCCATAGCCCTCTCTGTACTCTGACACCTATAGCCACCCCCGGCAGAGAAGGGTGATGATCCTCATTTTACATTTTATGTGAGATAGCCCAAGACCAGACAGGCACAGTTATTCTTATGACTGATAAGTTGAGACCAAGAAGATGGTGCTTAGCTTTCCCAGGCTACACCCAGGGTTGCAGGATTGCTGGGCTTCATCAGGGAGCAAAGTGATAGGCTGAAGTCCCACCACCCACCTTGCCAAAGGCCCAACTGTCCTCTCCACCCCTGCCCTCAGCTGGGCCGTCCCTTCCTGGATCCCCCAACTGTGACTCACTCCAGCTCCTCCAGGTGGTGGCAGTTTCTCAGGCCAAATGTCAGGTGGGCCAGGCCCTTGGAACTCATACAGCTGGAGGTCAGTCTGGTGGGGGTCAAAGGGCAATGGGTCAGGCAGGGGCTCTTGGTCTTGAGAGCCCTGGATGGGGTAGTAGAGGGCAAGGAAGAGGGGAGGGATAGGAGGAAAGGGCCTCTTTCCCCTCATAAATCTCCCCCACTGTGGAATGATTAAACTTAGCTTGGACTAGTTGAATATTTCCCTAACCCATTTATAGGCAGCAACTTTACCACGTGTGCCATAGTTGGGCATCCCTGTGAGGTCTAGCTAGCTATGATCTTTTACCACAAGCTCTGCATCTTCACTTAAATGACAAAAAAGTGAGCAGCAAGTATTAGAGAAGTGTTAAAGATACACTGGCACCAAAAAGACACCTTCTCCTTGATGCATTCCATTGGATTAAAACAGAATTAAACGTTAGGAAAGCTCCATGTTGCAACCATCATACTGACATTTGGTTCAGGCAAGAATTATCAACGGAGGTTGAAATCAGTAAATGATAGTATGAGCAAGGACAGGGTATCTACATAGTCTTAAAGTATCTTCCTACAAGATATGGATTAATTAGAAAGGGAAAACAGTAGCTTTGCAGGGGAAGAAACCTGGCTGACACCACCTTCACCAGGTGATCACAGTTACCATCACCAGTCAGGGCACAAAGAGACAACATGTGCCTCCCAAGAAGAGCACATTGCCTCTGGGAGATTTCTGCCCCATGTGCAGAACCTAAATCTAAACCTGAAGAAACATGGAAGCCAAACTGAAGGACTTTTTACAAAATCCCTGACATGTAAATGTCATGACAATATCATGTAAGATAAAGAGGGGCTAAGGACCATTCCAAGCTGGAGACCAAAGGCAAATGACAACTAAGTGCAGCCTGTGATCCTAGGTGGAATCCAGGACTGGAAAAAAAAATGCAACAAACAACTTGACAAAAGCATTTGGCAAAATTGGAATATGAACAGTAGGTTTTTTGTTTGTTTTTAAAAGATTTTATGTATTTATTTGACAGAGAGAGAGATTGAGAGCACAAGCAGGGGCAGCATCAGAGGGAGAGGGAGAAGCAGCTCTTTGCTGAGCAGGGAGCCTGATGCAGGGCTTGATCCCAGGACCCAGGGATCATGACCTGAGCCAAAGGCAGATGCTTAACTGACTGAGCCACCCAGGCACTCCATGAATGGTAATTGTGATAATGACAGTGTACCAATGTTAAATTTCCTGCGTTTTATACTTTTACTGGATTATGGGAAAGAATGTCCTAGTTCTTAGGAGGAAATTCACAGAAATTGTAAGGGGTGAAGGGGCATGTTCATGCAACTACTTTCAGATGGCTCTGAGGGAAAGAGGAGAACAGAAGGGAGGGGTGAGGAAGGAGGGAGGACAGGAGAAAGAGGATGTAAAAAAATACTGACAAGGGGGTGAATTTGGGAAAATGGTATATGGAACTGCTTCTAGGCCTTCTGTTTGTTTACAGTTATTTCAAATGTTAAAAAAAGAGAGAGAGAAAGATAAAGCATTGAAAAGGAAACCACCCTTGCCATGTGGCCATGTGATTGACCACATGCCCTGATATCATTTCCAGGGCTGCAGGAGTCCCAGCCCCTGGGGTGGGGACACAGAATATCTCTGAGCCCAGGGCAGGAAGAAGGGGGCAGGGCCAGGGGACTGAGTGAGCATCTCAGCTGCATACCTGAATGTCTTCAGCTCAGAGAGAGACAGCAGGAGGTTTTTTAGCAGCAGGGAGCTGGAGTCGCAGAGGTTCACCTGGGACAAGCTGAAAAGGTCCGAGCATATTCCAGAGGATTTCAGGTTGGATGCACCTCAGGATCATCCATCACACAGAGATGGGGAGCCCAAGAGAGGGGAAAGAACCACCCAAAAGCTCCTGGTGGGGGCATCTATACCACCCTGGGGCCCTCCCCCACTGGCCAAGTGTAATTTTCTCCTGCTAAGGGAAGCAAGAAGGCCAGAGAAACTAATGCTGCCCTAGGTTCTGCTTGTTCCCATTCTGGACTGGCCAGCCTCTCCCACGTGGCCTGTAGTGGGCACTGGGGGTGACCAGAGGAGCCAGGGCCCTAGATGGTGTTTCGGCTTCTGACCTGAGCTGCTGCAGCCTGGCACATGTCTCCATCAGCTGCCCAGCAAGAAGGCTGTGGTGGGTCTCAAGGTCACAGTGAGCCAACCTGGAGGTAGACAGATTGGCAGGAGTTACTGAACATCTAGGTCACTACTGGGGACTCAGTCTCTTCTTACAAGGAGCTTACCTTTTAGGGGCAAATAAATGCTAATGAGATAAAGTTCCACAATTTTCTATTCAATTATAGAAAGTGCTATGAAAGAGAGATCTAGATGGGGCAGCTGGTATGGCTGCCCAGGCTGTTCACTGCACAAGGGGACCCAGCCAAGGAGGTGAGTTGGGGCTGAGATCCACTATGGTCTGTTCCCAACATGTACATGTGCAGGGCTGCATTCACTCAAAAGGGGTGACATTTTAATTTCCAAAATGTGCTGTATGGATTAGGGGTGCTGTGAACCCAGGCATCTATGAGTGGATCATGGGAGAACTTGACTATATCTGGAGGCTCAGAGAGGGTCTTCCTCAGGTGGTAGCGTTAATGCTAAGATCTGAAGGACAGGGGGAGTTAGCCAGGGAAAGGAGGACGAGGGTAGTAGGAGAGAACATTCTGGTCCAGGAGTAGCCTGTGCAAAAACTCTGAGGTCAAAGGGAGCAAGGTGGTGTTGGAGGACTGAAAGGTGGTGGGGATGACTGGAGCCGAGACGGAGGTTTGGGATGGGGACGGACAACATGGAGAGGCAGGTTGGGCCAGACCTCATTGGCCATGCAGACACTTTGGACGTCGGAGGGCTCTGAGCAAGGCACGAGAACTACTGATCAGAAGCAGCAATACCTCTACCCCCACACCATCACCAGCTACTCCCTTGGGGGCCCAGGTACTAGGTCCCACCTGAGCACCACGGCTTCTGGGTTCTCCTGAGGGGGGAACTCCAGCTGGAGACAGAGCTGCTGCTGGGTCTCCGAAATGCTGAGGAGAGAAGGGGTAGCCAGTGTGAGGTCTGAAGCAGCCTTGCCATGGAGGTTGAGCTCCGCCTGGGGCTGCTGGTCCACTGACTCTGAACTCTCAGACCCAGTAGGGATCGGGACATACGTCAGTAGGACTCCAAAGCCTTTGTGCTTAGCTACTCCATGTCACTACTCTAGTCATAGAGCCATAATGTGTGTTTACGATAATCCAGGGGCCACTTCCAGGCAACCAGGCAATCCAGAGTGGACTCCCAGCTGGGATCCATCAGTTGTTTTTTTTTTTTTTTAATTTTATTTATTTATTCATGAGAGACACAGAGAGATGCAGAGACACCTGAGAAAAGAAGCAGCTTTCCTGAGGGGACCCTGATGTGGGACTCGATCCCAGGACCTGGGATCACACCCTGAGCCAAAGGCAGACGCTCAACCCCTGAGCCACCCAGGTGCCCCCATCAGTTCTTTGCCTTAATTCTGTGGCTGCCTTCCTCTCTCTGGTATTGTGGCTTGATTACTGCACAAGTCCCAACACGTATGTGTAGCCTCTGCCATCTTAGCAATCCAGAGAATTTGCTAGTGACACAGCTATTACCCTACAGGGCAAGAGACTGATGTCTAGCTAAGGGATGGTCCCAAAAGTCATGAAAAGATGAAGAATTCTGAGGGGCCTCCTCCCTCCACTCACCTTATTTCAGTGATGTTGCCTGAGGTCTGGGTGCAGACTCTTAGCAGGGCGAGCACCCCGGCTTTGCCTACCCACGGCTCCTCCACCCTGTCACAGAAGCAGAACTGGATGAAGCTCCCCAGGGTAGGCCGGGATGGGATGGGGGTGCCAAGTGGGTCTCAGATGCTTTTTGGTTTTGCTTACTTAAAAACTATAAAATTAGGCAACTAGGCACCAGCATAAAACAGGAAATTAACCTCTTCCTTGTTCCGACGGTCACTGCAACAACCCAACAGAACATATTCTTTTTTTAAGCAATAGTTTTAGATTTAAGGAAAGGTATGTATAGCATTGCATGGCAAGGATAAGGAAATAAAACCATATACAAAACATCCCCATTTGCATTAAAAAAAGGAAAAATACGTATGGAGAGGGGAAGAAAACAATATTAAAAGTTAACGATGGCTGTTTAGATGATAGAATTCTCACAAACGGTTTCTTCCTTTCTTCCTTCGTTTCCAATATTTTTCCGGACTTTCTACAATGTGCTTGCAATTAATTTAGAAGCAGGAAAAAAGAGAGTTGTTTAAGATATTTCTGCTTCTGAAGTTATGTTGAGGTCTTTTTTTTCCCCCTCCAAAGTACTATTTTCTTATGTTCATCTGGATTTTTCACAAATCTCTACAACGAGTATGCATTATTTTTAGAGTTAGGAAAAGTTTTATTTCAAAGCGTTATTTCGGGTGATCCAGCAATTCTGGGTATATACCCAAAAGAACTGAAAGCAGAGATGATACAAAGAGGTACGTGGACACACGTGTTTGCAGGCAGGCACTTTAGCCAAAAGGCTGGATAACCCAAGTGTTCACGGACGGACGGATGCATACACGAAATGGGGTATCCACCTACAAGGCACCATCAGTCAGTCTAAAAAGGAAGGAAACTCTGACAGGTGCTACACCATGCATGAACCCTGAGGACATGATGCTCAGTGAGACAAGCCAGTCACAAAAAAGATAAATCCTGAACAATCCCACTTCCATGAGGTCCCTAGAGCAGTCAAACCCCCAGATTCAGAAGGTAGGATGGTGGCTGCCAGGGGCTGGGGAAGGGGCGACTGCGGATCTGTGTAATGGGGACGAAGTGTCAGTTTCCCACGAAAAGAGTTGCAGCTGTAGACCAACATGAATGTACTTAACGCTCCTGAGCCAGACCCGTAAAGATGGGTAAGATGGGAACTTTTAATTATGTGCATTGTAGCACAAGTAAGCAAGACTGTGGCATTTTGGAGAATGACCAGACCTCGTGGGCCTCATCATTGGCTGTGTGGAGAAGTGCATAGCACTGGCCGTGAGGTCAGTTTTCTGGGCACAAATATGTAACTGAATCTCATTTATGATCTAATTTCCATTCCGGAAAAGTCAGGGGTTTAGAGGAACAAATGCAATTTGACATCAGAAGGAAGCAACTAGACAGAGCCGGCAAGTGTAGAGACACCACAGTCAGTGACATAAAAGAGGAAAGTGAGGAGTTGGTGGGGGGTGACACATGGATTGAGAATCCTAAGAGCCATTGCTACCCCCATGCCAATGTGGATCTTGACTGGATCACAGGTCCGACCAGCCAGCTGTCCCACTTGGGGACAGTGGGACCTTTGAGATCTGACTGGGTCATCACAACACTCAGAATTGCTTCCGATTCTCCTGGGTGTCCTTATCCAACTGTGGTTGTATAGAAAATGTGCTTATTTTTAAAAACTTGTGGTGAAATGTTTAGGAGGAATGTTCTACGAGATCTATAACTTGAGAACAATGTAGCCAAAAAAAAAAAAAAAAATTAAAAGATGAAGCAAATACAGTGAACCCTGAACAGCTCTTAAGCCCAGCTGATAAGAACATGAGTCTTAAACATTAGTTTCTCTATGTGTTGATAATTTTTTCTGCTTTTCTGAAAGGTTTAAAATGATCTTCGTAAAAAAATAAAAATAAAAATAAATCAAATGATCTTCGTGAACATACACACATGGTATCTGTTATATGTCACTGCTGACCTCAGCTGGGTGTCCTTTGGGGTTTCCTTTTTTTTTTTTTCTTAAGTGCCCAAGCAGAGGTCCTACGGCAAGGAGGGCAGCTTCTCTGTGTACCCGAGGGGAGTTTCTGGGGCTACAGGCAGGATCTTAGTGGCAGGGTTTGGGTGTAAGATTTGGCTGGGGCCATGGTCCTGGGGAGACCTATTCTCCAGTGCTCACCCCCAGCCCCTCCTAGGGGCACCAAGGAAGACAGTACCTGAGAGTGAACAGGCCCACTGGACACCTCAGCAGACTCAGGAGAACTATCAGCTGCTCCAGGCCCAGGCCGCACTGGGTCAGCCTGGGGACAGAGGTCGGTTACCGGGTAGCTCTCCTGGGAGCCCCTGCCCCTCCCTTGCGCCTGTGGGTGGACCCCATCACTCACGTGAGCGCTGTCAGCTTCAGGGCCTGGTTCAGGTCGGTGGCCAGTCTGGGCACATGCTCTGGCATGAGGTTGCACTGGCTCAGCCTGAGGGCAGAGGGGAAGGGGCAGAGTTGGGATGAAGCCTGTTAGAGTCCCGTCTCCCCCCAGGGCCTATGGGGTACCCCACACTGAGCCAACAGCCTGGAATCAGGGCCTGGGCACAAACCAAAGATGAAGCTCATGTTTTGGGAGCTTCCTATCTCCTGAGAGAGATCCCCCTGCCCCCTGCCAGGAAAGGGTTGAGAGTATCACTCATCAAGCCCTGACTATTAGCCAGGCCCTGTGCCAGCATCCAGGTAGGGTTGCCTGACACACAGCATCTTGTGGGATTCCAGGCACATCATTTATAGGCAGAGAAGCTGACTAACCCAAGGACACACAGCAGGTGAGAAGTAAGGGTGGAATTGAATTTCTATCCAAGTCAGTCTGACTCCAGACTCTAAACCCACTCCCTACTCCCCAGTAAAGCTTTATTCCTGCTCTCTTGGAGGCAGGAGGCCTACGGGTCTTGCTGGGACCCCACCCTCCTGGCACTCTGGCCCTGGATGGCCAGCAGACAGGCCCCACATGGCAGTTGACTCTCGTTGGACAGGGATCCCTGGAGACGTCCATGAGAGGCTGACATTGCAGCTGGGTATTAAAGGCTTAGGAGAATTTTATCTTGGAAAACATGGGGAAGAGAGTGTCAGACTGAGTGCCCGGTGGGAAGGAAGCTTTAACTGGGCAGTGGGTGTTCAGTGAGCAAGAAGCGAAAGCCATTTGGGCTGAATATGTGTGTGCATGTGTGTTATGGGCATGTTTGTGTGGTATGTGTGCATCTGTGTGTGTGTTCTGTAGGTGTATACAGGTGACATGTATGAGTGTGCTTGTGTGGTATGTGTGCATCTGGATGTGTGTTATATATATGGATGCATATGTATGTAGACTATGCACATCTGTGTGTGGTGTGAGCATGCTGTGGTGTGTGGTATGGTGTGTGTACGTATGTGTGGTTTGAGTGTGGTGTGGTGTATTTGTGTACAGTGAGGGGGAGCACGATGGGAAGTGGCAGCTAGATCAGAAGAGGGAGAAGAAGCTAAGGAATTGAACCTTATCCTGGGGGCAATGGGGAGCCACGAACGGGCTTAGTGCAGTGGGGAGCACAGTCTGATGTGTGCCGAGAGGATCCCTCTGGGGGCTGTGAAGTGAATGGACTGGAGGAAGCCTGGCCAGAGGTGGCGGCCCAGTTCAGAGGCCATGATCACAGCTGAAGAAACGACATACGGAGGAAGTGACCCTCTTCCTTGGTGGTGAGGCTGAGAGAGAGCGTCCCAGGCTACCAGCCGGTAATAATAACAGCAATGATAGAGCACTCAAGTGAGCCAGGTCCTTGCCAGGCACTTTATACATGTCAACTCCTTTAATCCTCATAATAACCCTAAAGGGTAGTTCTTACTATTATTCCCATCTTACAGATGAGGAACTGAAACACAGAGAGGTTAAATCACTTGTTTGAGGTCATGCAACTGGTAAACGGTAGAGCTGGGATTTACCCTCAGGTGGCTCCAGAGTCTGAGCCTCTTAACCATGGTACTCAGAAGCCTCCAGACTTATAGTTAAGGCCGGGCCTAAGGACTGGAGGTGTGTGTGTGGGGGTCGGGGGCAGATCTGGGGGAGGCAAACCCAGACAGTGGGTAGGAAGCAGGGTAGCTAAAGGGAGAAAGGGCCCAGTGAAGATAAAGAAGGCGTGGAGGCTGCCACAGGACCAGGCTCCGCTTCCCCAATCCCACCCCAGACCAGACGTTACCTTAGTGTCTTCCCAGCCTCCTCCTGTCGGGAGAAGTAGATCCAGAAGCTCTGCTCAGAGCCCAGGCTGCAGAGACAAGGGTGTGGGGAGGTTGGAGGCCCAGCTTCCTGAGCCCTAGACACCAGGGGTGCAGGAAGCAAGGGCGCTGGGCCCGTAGGGACAGGGAAAGGGAGATGCCACACAAGGAGAGACCACACGAGACCCCCAACTCATCCTGCGAGGACACGGAACCCTGGCCTTCCCCACCCCCGTGACCTCCCAGGTCACACAGGCCTCAAGAGGATGGAAACCGGGTCGTCCGTTCATGGAATCCTGAGACTCAGAGAGGGGTGCACATTGCCTCAGGTCACAGAGGATTGCTGAGGGTGGGAACCTTGCTTCTCCCCACCGTCAGCAAGTGGCACCCATGGCTTACTTCACAGAAGCCTCCCGGATGTGCGGGCAGGAGGGGAGTGTCTTCACCAGGCCCAGGGCACTCTCTAGGGAGATGCTGTTGTGACTCAGGCTGGAGGAGAAACAAGGCTCAGGATGGGGAGTGAGGGCAGGACCTCGGTGCAGCCCTGCCCAGCCCCCACCACTTGTGTCCTCTCCTCCAGCTGTCATCTCCAGGAGGACAGTCTTCAATGTCCAAGGGTCCATTCTCCAAGTCAGACACCGAGGGCCAGGGAGAAGCCAGAGGGGCACTCTCCCTCCATGGGCAGGACAGGCACCCGGCCCTGCGTTGTCCTGCAGGAGCTGCAGCTACTGGGGCTGAGACAGGGTCGAGGAGGCCAGGCTGGCAACTCCAGCCCCAGGGGCTCAGGACACCCAGAGCCCAAAGCTCAGTTACCCAGCAACCCACTGTATCTGGGCTCTGGTCACCAGTCTCCCAGATCCCTGGGGAGATTGGCTGAGAGCGTGGGTGACTTCCTAGGGACACTCCCTGCTGTGGGGACATCTCTAAATCTGTGTCCTGTAGATTTAGTCAGAGGGACAGGATGGACTAGGAGCTGGGACAGCTGAGGTCCTGTGTCCCCTGGTTAGGGATAAACTGTCACCTCCTTGTCCCAAAGTCAGCTTGGGTCACCATGCTTTAGTCCCAGCCTCTCCTGGATGTCTGGTGGGACCTCTGCCTAGGTGTGCATGGGGGGGGGGGGCTTCCTCCTCCCTGCTGTCCCCCAGGCTGCTCACCACTTACTCAAGCGAACCAGATATGGGCAATTGAGGCAGACATTCCAGGAGGCACCTGAGCCCGTCATCACCCAGCATGTTTGCTGAGAGGCTGCAAGAGGTAGGAAGAGTTGGTTGTTGGTGGTCAGACATGCCCCTCAGCCGGAGCCCGCTCTCCACAGTCACCATCACTGCTGCTTGACACGCACAGGACTACTTCTGTGCCAATATCACCACCACTGTCCCTGTGACTGGACAGCACATGCCCACCCCCGTCCCTGCACTGTCATCTCCGGCACCCCCAGGATGATCGCCCGGCACACAACAGCTCCTGCACTGGCCCCCGTGCCTCCAGCAGGCTTCCTGGAGTCAGAAAAACCCATTTACTTTTACTATGCCCTATGGCTCACGTCAGGTGAGAACCACAACTTCCGAACGAGAGTACATGCAGGAAAAAAGGAAGATGTTTGGAGGCTGCATTTACCCCGGTTCTTCTTTTAATTTGGGAACATAATCTCAGACGGAAATTGTACTTGAATACTTTATTTCGCTTCCTTGTCGCTTCTTTGGGTGTTTATGCTTTTGGGAATAGTATAACCAGTGTGCCCTGTAACATCTGATTTTTGTCCTGCATCTTCGAACTCTGTTTGTCCTTGATGATGACACTTTTGAGGCTATTTTGTCTTTTCAGGAGAGGCTTTAAAAATTAAAAATTGGTCTCCTAAAGCCACTTGATAAAGTGATCTTTACAATTAGAAAAATTTCCCTCTATAATTGAAAACAGAAAAATCCAAAGACGTACTGCTTATTTATCTTTCTAATATGTGATTTCCACCGGCCCCATTTCTCTTCTTGGCCACGTAACAGCAGGAATTTAAATTTCGTGGGTGCACATGCACTTGTGTGTGTGTGTTGTGGACTGCTGTCTTTATGTCCCACTGGTCCTAAGCTGGACACCTAGCAGTTGTGAGCACAGACTGCATCATCCTAGCTGTGTGACCTTGGGCAAGTTCCTAAATCCTCTCTGTACCTCAGTAGTCTCATCTATAGAATGGCGACAACAGGGAGCCTGGGTGGCTCAGTCAGTTAAGCATCTGCTTTTGGCTCAGGTTGTGATCTCAGGGCCCTGGGATCGAGTCTCCCATTGGGCTCCCTGCTCAGTGGGGAACCTGCTTCTCCCTCTGTCTTGGCCTCTCTGTGTGTCTCTCATGAATAAGTAAATAAAATCTTAAAAAAATAATAAAACGGGGACAGCAGTACCTAGAGTTTTGGAAGGATAAAAAGAGTATGTAAAGCACTTAGCACAGCGGTGAAGGTGCTCAGAAGGTGTCACCTATTTTTATTTTTCTACCTATGAGGGGGTGGCACTATTTGGGGACCCAAGACAGGCCACGCAGATACCACCTCTCCACAACACAAGAGCCCATGAGGCCCCACCCCAGCTGGCTCCATGACTCTCCTCAGGCTGAGCTACTGGGTGCTTTTAACCACCTGCCAGGCAGACTGAGGGATTCATTTTGGTTCTTATCTGCTGACAGAGCTCCAATATCTTGATCTTCATGAAGGCCAGGGGCTCCTGTAGCCTCTTCTTGAAGGGCTTCCCAAATTAGATCAAGGGGTACCCCCTGAACTATCAGCTCCATCACAGCAAGAGTGGGGAGTGGAAGGGATGAAATGCGTACAGAGAAATCTAATGGATATGACCCTCCATGTGTCCCAGGCATCCCTGTTAGCTGGCCTGAGAGGTGTTCAGTGGATGCACATGCACGTGGCACACACATGCACACACACGCCCACCCCTCCAGTGCCACCCAGGCACAGCTCCTGTGCTCCTCCTCCTCTTCTCTCGCCCCCAACTTACTCCAACTGGTTGAGGTCTTCGCATTTGCTCAGCAACCAGCAGAGCGGCTCCACATGCTCCTGACTAAGGCCACAGCCCGTGAACCTGCTGGAGGAGGGGAAACAATCCCAAGGATGGGGTGCTGAGCCACGCTGATGTGCGCTGCCCTGGCTTGTCCTGGGTGTGGCCTCCAGTTCCCATGGGCCTCACCCAAGGTTGGATTCTCTGGAACTACCCATCATCCACCCCTTCCACCTCCCGCACAGCAGATCCCACCTGGCACTCCCAGACTTCTTCTGGGAAGGTGGTTCCCAGGGTATGATCTCTGACCAGCCACACCTGCATCACTTGGGAACATGTTCACATGCAATTTCTCAGAACTCAGCCCAGACCCACTGAATCAGAGACCATAGGGGCAAAGGTTTCTAGGTGGCTCTCATTCAAGCTCGAGTTGGAAACTTGAGACCCCAACCTCTTGGGGTCACACTGCTGACGAGATATGCAGGGTGGGGAGGGAGAGAAGGGTGATGCCTGTTCTTGCCTTTGATACTGGAATTGAGGTGAAGGTGATTCAGAGGTACAACCTCCCAGCTATAAAATAAGCCAAGGGGATGAAAAGTACAGCATAGGGATTAGAGTCAATAATATTGTAATAACATTGTACGGTGACAGATGGAGACTGTACTTCTCACGGTGAGTGCGGCCTAATGTACGGAGTTGTCCAATCACTAGGTTGCACACCTGCAACTAATACAACACTGTAGGTCAACTGTACTTTAATCAAAATGAATAAATAAGTAAATAGCCACACACAAAGTAACAGTAAGCCTGCCTTTGAAAGGTCTAAATTAATACTACCCAATAAAGTAAATGAGGGACCTATAACCAGCCAACAACTAAAAAGAAAAAAAAGGGAAGAAGAAGAATCTTAAAATCAGAAAGTACCTAAAATCAATAGCTCAGATTTTTATCACTGGTCCTCTCCTTCCTGATTTTTTTCCCTGTTCCTAAGTTCTTTATTATACTATTATTTACTTCCTATTTTTAAATCAGCTCATTCTTTTCACTAGATGCATTTATTGTAAAAGGAAACCTTGTATTAGTCACTCAAATGGAAAAGTGGCACACATGCCACAAACAGACCATAAGCAGAAGGACACATGAAACGAGAGCCAAATATCATCATTAAATTCCAGCCAGAGTTTCCTTGCTGAAGGCTCTCTCCCTTTACTAAAAAGGGGGGGCTCAGTAAATATTACAGCTGTGCTAAAATCATGCCAACACCCAACCCTGACTTCCTCTTGGCCTTAATCAGACGGAGAATCGAAAAGGGAATAATGATCTCACTATGGGACTCAGTGACATTGAACTACTGTACTTGTGCCTTAAAAATCATCTAATCCTGGTCTCGGTCCTACAGTTTGGAAACCTCTGAAATTAAAAACAATTGAGGCATTCTAGAAGTCAGGGGTAGCATTGGGCTAGGACAGGAGGTGGGAAACTCCTGCCCAGGACCCCCTGGTTTTTGCAAACTAAGAATAATTTCTTCACTTTCAAATGGTGGAGAAAAAAAAAAATCAAAAGAAGAATGCTTTGCGACACGTACACAATATTTGAAATGCAAGTCTCAGAGTCCATAAATGAGAGAGTTCTGCTGGCCCGCGGGCATGCGCATTTGCTATAAAGCAAATATCATCCCTGCTGCATTCAAGCTACATTGGGGGGTTGGGTGGTTGTCACAGAGATCGTGTGGCCTGTAAAACCCTAATTCCTTCCAATCTAACCTTTCCAGGCAAAGTCTGTTGGCCCTGGGACAGGGAAAACTGGAGAACTGCCTGGCTGCCCCCAGTTACTGCCACGTGACCACAGCTGTGAGGCTTATAGGACGTGGTGCGCAGAGAAGGCTCTATAATGATGCCCTGCAGATATTCAACATATTTTGATACTATTTATTGTTACTTCACAGTGGAGGAGGCTGATGCAGACAGGAGAAGGGTCTGGTCCAAGGTCTCTTGGTGAGCCAGTGGCCTCAGACAGTTACCAGAAACATCATCTTTGCATTTGAAGGTTGTCCTCCACCCCATTATCCTGCCTCTGTTGCAGCACCTCCTCCCCCTCACCGAGGCAGCCATGGAGCACCAGTCCAGGAGCCAGCAGGGTCAGGACACTTGCATCTGTGTGTGCCTCACGCTTTACACATTGCCTCCATTAATCCTGGCAAACATCCTGCAACATGGTGGCTCCCTTTTCAGCTGTGGAAGCTGAGGGTCACAGGGGTTAAGGAGCTTGTGCAAGGCACCAAGCCCTGTGGAGCTGGCATTTAAAGCCTGGTGGGCAGGTTAAGAAGTCCTTTTCCTTGGATCAGGCCCCAGAGCTCTGGTCTAGTCTGACAGGTACTCTTTATGTGCCTGTGCCAAAGCCTGGCCCTCTCTGGACCTTGCTTCTTGATGTTGGAGGAAACAAGTCTCCTTGCTGGGTCCTTTCAAGGAAATGCCCTGCATTGGTGGCACTCTGCTCTAGGCATTCGAGAGGCAGGTCTACTTGTCCCCAATACCTATCAGCAGCCAGGGCGCAGTTTCAGGGACTTACCCACAGCACTCGCCTTCATGCTCCTCACCAGACCTGAAGTGCAGTGTCATGTGATACAGGGACCTGGGGAAGACAGCACCTGAGTTAGCCACCCTTGGCCACAGCCTCAGGATGATCCTGGGGGCAGGCACCCCTTCCTCCAGAAGCCAAGCCCCTGACTGGGGTCCTACTGCCTCCATCCCACCCCCTTACACCACCAGGACCTAGGCACAACCCTCTAGGACTAGACCCAGTTGTCCAAGGGTAATGCTCACCTGATATCCACCTTCTGAACCCGGGGGCATAAGCTGAAGAGGTCGGCCAGCAGGAGGAGGCTCTTTGGGGAAAGCCTCGTCTGGCTTAGCCTGAGAAGGAAAGGAGTGGGGCCTTATGTAGGCAAGTTGGAGCCAAGCAAGAGTGGGCAAGTAGCCTGGATGGTCTGGAGGCAAAGGAGAAAGAGGAGAAGGAGGGCTGGCAGGTCAGCAAGGTAATCAAAGGGGAAGGCAGGGACCCAGGATGGACAAATAATGACTTAGAGTCAAGCAGACTTGGGTTTGAGCCCCACATCTGCTTATTGGCAGACCGTGTCCTTGGACCGGTCACTTAATTTCTGGAAAACTAGGCCTGTCCATGGTATACCTTCCTTGCACGTGTAGTGAGGACCTCATTATATCAAGCTGGTGCACTGCCTGGTGAGATGCCCATGCCTGTTTTATTATTATATTGTTTCTGTCCTCAAGCACAGACTTAACAGGTGAGTCCTGCTGAAAGGGAGTGGGAAGCTTTAGGCCCTTGGAGTCGTATCTCAGTGATTTGGGACTAGATCACTCGTTGTTGTTGGGGGCTGTCCAGTCGGATGTTTAGCATCATGCCATACCTCTACCCACTAAACACCATTTGTAGCCTCCCTCTCTCCATCTACTGCCCTCTGCCATGACAATGGAAAGTATCTCCATTGCCACATGTCCCCGAGGGGCAAAATCCCCTGGTGGCTGTGAACCACTGCCTTAGAGAAAGTGAGATGGCTCCATCTTGCCTTTGGAGGCATCCTTGGCACCTCCACGTCCCTTGCCCCATAACCCTTCCATCAGCTTGTCTTGCCTGTTCCACTCTCAAGATCCACCCAGAATCCACCTGCTTCTGCTCCAGCCCCACAAGTTTCTGGCCCATACCATCTCTGACCCCACATAGCCTCTTCCCTGCTCTCATTTCCACTCTTGTCCCTCAACCCTTTTTCTTCCCAGCAGCCAGACTGAGCTTTTGAAAACGCATATCACAGGGGTGCCTGGGTGGCTCAGTCTGCCTTCAGCTCAGCAGGGAGCCTGCTTCTCCCTCTTGCTCTGCCTGCCACTCCCCCTGCTTATGCTCGGTCTCTCTCAAATAAATAAAATCTTAAAAAAGAAAAAAAAGAAAGAAAACAAGCCTCATGCCTCTGCCTTTCAAGTCCCCTTGAACAAAACCCTCAGGCCCCTCCCCATGGCTCCCAGGTCCCTCTCTCCACCTCCCCTCCTGCCAGTGAGCTGGCCACATCACCCTTCTGACTGTTCCTTGCCTCAGAACCTCATACATGCTCTTCCCTCTGTTTGGAATGCAGTTCCCTGTTCTTCACAAGGCTGGGTCCCTTTGGTCCTTCAGGTTGAACTTTAGTATCTGTCCTCAGAGGCATCCCCTGACTACCCTCACCTTTGCAGGCACTCTATCACATTATCTAGAAAAATACCTTCTCACTGTCTGAATTCGTCTTCCTTGCTCATTGTCCGGCTCCCTCTACTACAAGGTTAGCTCTAAGAAGACAAGGACCTCGTCTCTTTTCCTCCTCCCTCTCTGCTGTGTCTCCAGCCCTCCAAAGTGTATGGACTGAGTAGTACAAAGTGTGAGCCCTGGCGAGGGGCAGGCTGGCTGCCTCATTCCAAAGACAGAGGAGAGCTGGGGGCTGGTGCTGTGTGACGTGGGCACAGAGAAGTCCCCTGGTCCAGGGTTTCCCACCTGCTCATCTTAGCCTTCCACTTTGTGTGTCCAAAGGCGCATCTGCCCACCTCTGGAGTGGCCCACAGCTCCTGCTTTCCTTTCTGGTGGGACTCGGGGAGAGGCAAGATCCGGCTGTGAAGTGAGCTGCCTCGGGCGTCCCAGAGAGCCTTAGCATTAGGACTTATGTTGCTGTTATTAATGGTATGATTTAATTTCCCGTTGTATCTTTCCATCCCAGCTGCAGCTGCTTTCTCCCCTGCTGGAAGGGTATTTAAAGAAAATCCTTTTTAAATTCTAACCAGTCTGAGCTGAAATTAGAAAGTAGAGTTTTTAAATACTTTTGAGGACGCTGCTTAAGTTCCCCTTTTGCGGAGTGAGACGGTGACCTTTAAAAACTGGTGTGTGACATATACACCACCTATATCTGTGAAGTCCCTTTCTAGGAGCTGGTGACCTTTCCACAGGTGAGGAGAAGTATAGCAGCCCATTTACCATAGACCTTCCAGTCTTCAAGGTGTCTGGAGAGCCACTATCTTGCTTGAATCCCTACCCTGGGGGAGTGGTTGGGGAATAGGAGTCCCATTTTTCAGATGAGGAAACTGATCACATAGCACCCCCCAACCCCCCGAGGTTAGTGAGGTATTAGGGAAGAGCTCTCAGCAGTGCCAGATACAATGAATGATATAACAGCCCAAGAGAAAGGAGTGGCGGGGAAGGAGGGACGGCTTTGCCAAGCTGAGAGCCTCAGCCCAGCCCAGCCCAGGGAAATGGGAAAACTTGATCTTACTGCAGCAGGCTTAGCTGGGGCAGCCGGGGTAAGTGCTGCAGCAGGGTCTCCAGGCTCTGGTCGCTCAGGACCTCAAAGGACAATCTGTGAAACAGAGCATCTGAATGAGGTGAGGGAGCCTTGGGGAAAGCCAGGAGTGCACCCTCCCAGCCAGGGCCCTCAACACATTCCCTCCAAACTCTGGGCCCTTGAATTATCATTGAGGCTGGAGGGAAGGAAAGGTCATATAAGTTTGGAAAGTGCTGGTTAAGCCAAATCAAATAGTTGGGTTTGCAGCAGGACTTCTCAGGGGTTGAGTACACTGCTGTGCACTGTGACTGCTGGTTGAGAGGGACAGTGGGAAGGGCCACATGATTCCAGAGCTGGAAGCCTCCTGGAGGAACCTCTGCACCCTCTGTCCCAGGACTGGGCCTGGGTCTCCGAGCACTGGCAGCACAGGGGGCCTTCACTGAGGGGTGGTCCGCCCACAACACCTCCCCACACAGTTTCCCACCAGGCTCTAGATGATACATCATGCTACGGCCTCTGGTTGGGTCACTGTGGGCTTTACACACTTTTTTTTAGGCAATAGAAACTTTGCCCATGACAACATCTCACATGGAATGCCAAGATGTACCCAGGCAAAGTAGATAGATCTGCAGTGATAAAATTTGGGGGCCAGAGCCCCATCACTTTCCCTGGCATCCAATTACTGGAGTTCAGCATTAAGTACATTGATAACAATATTCCCGTATGTGGTCCCAACACTCTACAGTTGGCCAAGTGCTTTCATGCGACTATCTCACTTTTTTCAGCCACAACTGAGCAAGGGGGGCCCTCAGATCCCCATGTACACAGACCACCCAGCACTGCCTGAGGCACTTTATGCTGCAGAAGGTGAGTCATGGTAGGTAGTGATGTCCAGCTATCCTTGTGCCCCCTCCAGGGCCTGGCCCAGGACCTGGTGTACAGGTGGTGCTTAGCAATTTCATGATGGAAGAGGGCTTTTTTGCAGTACTTTTTGCAGCCATGCTACCAGAAGCAGCCTGAGTGTCCATCTAGACTCTAGAGAGGGGTGGTTGAAGAGCCTGTGGCACATCTAAACTGCAGAGGGTTAAAGCTAAAAGGCACAAATATAAAAAAATTAAAAATAAAAGGCACAAAAAATAAATAAAAATAAAAATAAAAGGCACAAATATACACATGTTGTGTAAAAACACATTAGAGACAGTCAGGGACAATTAATAATTCATAGGCTCCTTGATGACTTTTGTATGTCTCCTAAAAACATTAATATTTTAGGTCTGATAATGGTTTTGAGGTTATACTAAAAAAATAAATAGAGACTCCTGGGTGGCTCAGTCAGTTAAGTGGCCAACTCTCAGTTTCAGTTCAGATCATGATCTCAGGGTTGTGAGATTGTGCCCTGCATCTTAGTTCTGCGCTGGCCACAAAGTCTGCTTCAGATTCTCTCTCCCTCTCCTCCATCTCGCTCCCTCTCAAATAAATAAATAAATAAAATCTTTTTAAAGAAAGGGTACTTACCTTTTAGCTACATATACTTAAAATAACTACAATGAAGTTGTGAGGTGACTGGGATTGCTTTAAAATAATGTGTGTGCATGTGTGTGTGTTGGGGCCAGGGCATGATAATTATTGAGGAAAGTAGACAGGAACTGAGAGCCTATACCACTACTCACTCTGCTTTTATATATGCTCAAAAGTCTCTATAATAGAAGTATTTTTTTTTTAAATTAAAAAGTAACTTCACCGTGGGGGAAATCTGACAAACACTAGCTTGGCCAGGCGGTCAAGGTCAGGATCAACATGAGCCTGTGAGATGGGATGAGAAGGGTACTTCACCTCTGTGGTCATCTTCCCCCAAACCCTGGATCCCAGCTGCCCCATGAGAGAAACATCAGACACCCTCACACTGAGGGACATTTCACAAAATATCTATCGAGTACTCCTCAAACTGTCCAAGTCATGACAAAAAACACTAAGAAACTGTCACAGACCCGAAAGGCTGAGAGCATGATGCCTAAATGCAATGTGGGATCCTGGATGGGATTCTGGGTCAGAGAAAGGGTCCCAGGTGAAGAACTGGGGACATTTGAATAAAGCCTGGAGTGTGGTTAACAGAGCAAGGTTGCTGTCTCTGTTGCGACAAATGTACCATGACAGGTGATACTAACAACTGAGTAGGGGCAGGGGCAATGGGTGGAGGAAATCTCTGGACTAGGTTGGCAACTCTTCCGTAAGTCAGGCCTTAAAACTATTCTAAAATAAACATTTTATGGAAAAAGTTCATTGACTCCATGTTTCAGGAAAGCCACGATGTGCTGTCATGAGACAAAAGCTCACCGCAGAGATCTCACACGGTCAAATCCCATGTCTGTTAACAATGTCAAAAACCCCTTGGTCTGTGTCCACGTGTGTGTGCACATGGAGGAGGGTGTGGAAGGACACCAGGTGGCTGTGGATGAGGTGTCTCAAGGGTCATGGGGCATCAGAGATGGGAGCAGGAAATCAAGAACAAAGGCTGTAGTTGGGAAAACCGTGTCAAGTGAAGCCGTAGAATGCAGCGGGTCTGTGCCTGTGAACAGGTCAAACCTGAGCATGCACAAGGATAAGGAGTAGGGGGTCACAGGGACAAACGCCACCATGGACTGCATGAGAAGTATATATTTAGGTGAGGCAGGCTGCTCTTGGATTTCTTTATGTTAAGGTAATTTTTAAAAGAGATTTATTTATTTATTTATTCATGAGAGACACAAAGAGAGAGAGAGAGGCAGAGACACAGGCAGAGGGAGAAGCAGGACTTGATCCCCAGACCTCAGGATCACGACCTGATCTGAAGGCAGATACTCAACTTAAGCCATCCAAGCGCCCCTGTTAAGGTAATTATTGTAATAAAATTTTAACAGTGAGGACGAAGGCTGCCCATCTGTGGAGATGAAAAAGCTGAGGCATAAGGTATTAGAGCTATTTGCCCAAAGTCACCCAGCCTGCAGGAGACTGAGCCAGGACTCCTGGTTCCAGCTCCTGGCTCTGGTCACAGACCCCGGGGTTCTGGGGCTGAGTCAGCGGGTAACCAGGAGAGGGAGGCTCTGAGGAGGGGCCTTCAGAAATGATATGCTCTGGCCATGGAGGCAGGCACAAGGGGTGACAGGGTGGGGCTCCAGGGGCCAAGAGAACACACTGGGGCTCCCTGGTGCCTTGAGTTGAGTGGATGAGGAAGGGGAAGCCTGGGGCCCAGAGCAGCCTCTCCTAGTAGGGGGGTAAGTTGCCCTCTGGGGATGCAAGGAGACTTCTACCAATAGGTGAGGCTTGGGGTAAGTCTGCAGGGTGTGAGGGGAAGGGACCAGGAAAGACACCTGGCTTCTAACCAGGATACCCCCACCCCCACCCCAGGGCACCCGGCTGATGTCCACATTGTGCCTTCTAGGGCTGGGCCCTCCTTACTTACTCGACTTCCAGAGGCCCGGGGCACTTCTCCAGAGTCTCGCAGAGGCGGGTGAGGTTCAGGGGCTCCAGCTGACATTGCCTGAGGCTGAGAGGGGGCCATGGGCCAAGCAGGGGGTCCAAGAGGGCCCAGGGTCCTTGTGCAGCCCCATGGGCTCTCCCCTTCTCCCTGTACCTCTCCTCCTCAACCTCCAGGTAGGAGTCTCCCCTTGCAGGACATCCTCTGCACCCTAAGTCTCCCCTACAGCCCAATCCCCACCACTCAGTGATAGTAAAACCTACCCCCCACCAGTGCCTAGCTGCCCTCACTCAGTTCCAAGACTTCTCCACTACCACTACCCCTGCCTTGAGTCCGGACCACCGTTGTACTGGCCTGGGCCACTTTAACACCCTCCAACTCCCCTCCTGCCTCCCTGCCATCCGTTTCCACTTGCCAGTGTCTGATCTTTTAACAGATCTAACCTGACCAGGCCTCTCAGGTGATGACGCCCCCTGTAGCTCCCTATTACTCTCAGCCTAAAATTGAAAAGCTTTTTCTATGGCCTCACTCGCCTCCGCTGGCCCTGTATTGGCCCTTGCCACACTGACATGCTTCTCAAGAGCTAAGCCTTCCTCCCCCACGGCCTTTGCCCAAGCTGACCCAGGTGCCCGGGACACTCTTCCTCCTCCTCCTCCTCCTCTGGATAACCCTATTTGGTCCCCAGCTCAGGTGTCTCTCTTCAGAGGTGAGGAGGTCAAGGCCCAGAGTGGGCAGGGGCCCAGCCAAGGTCACACAGTCAAGGCAGAAGTAGAAATCTTCTGAGAAAACAACATGAAATCTTCTCCCCAGGGAGAACGCTGGGCCCCCAGCCCCTCACCAGCCCTCACACTGGCCCTCCTTCTTTTCCTTCTCTCAAACTCCTTTTCCCCCAGCCCAAGCCCCAGTCTCTCCTCCCTCCTGGACCTTTCACTCCTCTGGTGTTGACCCCCCAAAAGAAGTGGGTGAGAGTACCAGAAGCTCTTGGGGACGCAGCACTGATCAAAGGCCAAGAATGGGACTCCAGCTAGGAACTCTGGCGGACATCCACCAGCCAATCGATCCCTTGGAGTGAGGAGACCATTTTGAGAAGAAAGTTCACATCACGTACGTGCAAAGACAAGACTCAGAGGTCAGGGCTGCGGGGGCCTAGGGACAATCAAGTCCCTCCCCGACGGGTCCATAGAAGGGCAGCCAGAGTGAAAAAAGCCAGCAGCTTACACCTGTCCAGGTGGCAGCCCCTGGCTAGGTCAGGGGGAGCCAGGGCGGAGCCCCTCCTCTCTCTGATCACCAGTGAGGCAGGCGCGGACTTGGCCTTCCTGGGCCTCCACTCTCTAGGTTTCGAGAACCCAGAAAGGTCCCAGAAACGGAGACCCTGTCCCAGGAGGCAAGACCACCCTGGCCTCGGGCCCCTCCAGCTTCAGACAGCTCAGCTGGTCTGGCAATGCCCCTCTGTCCAGCTGCCCAGCTCCACAGGAGGCCGCCCCCCTGAGAGGCTTGCCAATCTCCTGTGAGAGACCAGCATGCCCAGCCCCACTAGGGGGCAGCTGGGAACATCCGTGCACAACCAACTACTACTAACTACTCATTGTTGACTGCAAAGGTGTGGAAACTTTTGCAGAGCACCAACGGTTCTTGGTTTCTCAAACACCATCCCCAGAGTGGAAAAGGCGGTGACTCATTGAAGTCGGAGGAAGCTGCAGAGGTCTGCAAAAGTCCCGAGGGGCAGAAGGCCAGCTGCTCTCCCTCCCCACAGCAGCAGGCAGTGGCCCCGTTCTGCTGGGGCCCAGCATGGTCTCCCCCGCAAGGGCACTGCCTCCGTTCAAGAGTGAGCTCAGCGGGCTCACTACTGCAAACCGACCGACACGGGCCACGTGCACAAGGGGTGCCAGGCCTGGGCGGTTACTGGAGGAAATGGAGACCAGGGCGAGAGGGGAGCCCAGCCCATCCCCCTCAGAGCTCTCCCTCCTCACCTGCCTCTTCTGTCACCTCTCAGGACCACGCGCTGGCTCTCGAAGCTGCAGAGGCAGAGGAGAGAGACCAGACAGCCCGGTCAAGGAAGGTCTGGAGGGCAGCTCACCCTCTCAGCAAATGCCACGATATACACACAAGCCTAACTACGCTGACTGAGGTACATACAAAGCACACCACCGACGGGCCGTCCTTTTATGCTCACAACAGCCCCACGAGGTAAGGAAGTATTCTTACCCCTCCTCGACAGATGAGGAAATGGGTACAGAGAGGCTCAGTGACCTGCCCAAAGCTGCACAGCAGATTCGTGGTGAGCCTGGATTTGAACTGGGTCTGTCTGTGCTCACACCTCCCAGTCTTGAAAGGGGAGGGATGGGGAGACCTTATGGAA
Organism: Vulpes vulpes; assembly: GCF_048418805.1. Taxonomy (NCBI): domain Eukaryota; kingdom Metazoa; phylum Chordata; class Mammalia; order Carnivora; family Canidae; genus Vulpes; species Vulpes vulpes. The sequence continues at coordinate 138,997,824 of NC_132781.1, forward strand.
ACCGTGGCTCATCTGCATGGCCTGGCTCCAGGCTGCCTGGCCTGGTGACTTCCCTTTTATAAGTCTCATCGGCTCCAGAGACCCCATGACTGAGACCTGTCCTGAGCACTTAATGGCCACCAGGGAGCTTCCAGTTTCTGTAAAAGTCTCCCAGGACAGTCCAGAGGGTGAGCAAGGGAGAGTTTCTGGATTGTGTCCCGTGGCAAATTTGGAGAGATGGGAGTGTCCTGGGGCTACTTTCATTCATCTGTCCATTCAATCATTCAGCAGACACCTATGACATGCTCATTGGACCTGGTGCTATGCAGGGCCCCGAGGAGGTGACACTGTGAACGGGACAGACAAGGAGGTATGGTGGGAGCCGATGGCCTGTGCAGTCAGGGGGCAGGGCGGGGGTCCAGAGGCACACTCACCTGATATCCAAGTGAAGAAGCCACTGCAGAGTCGAGAAGCACTGGATCAAAATAAACACTGTATCCAGGGACAATCCATTCTCACTGAGGCTGGAGAATCACAGGGGTGACGTTGGCGGAACCCAGGGCTCTTTGTGGTCAGAGCCCAGGGTGGGGGAGGGCTGTCCCTCAGTCTGAATGACAGAGCTCATGGAACCCCATATGGGCACCTCTGTACAGATGGGGAAACCGAGGCCCAGAAAGCAGCAAGGTCTTGCCCAAGGTTATGAGACATGTTGGTGACAGAGCTGAGATTAGAATTCTGGCTCTCTGGGTCTACCATGAATCTGGGGAGGGCTTTCAGGCCGGAATTGTGCCTCAGTTTCCCCGCCTGATAAAAGAAGGGCAGTGCCCAGTGCAAAATGAAAATGCAAGGGCTCCCATTCAAAAGTCAGGAACAAAGCTTTCCCTTGCTTTCGGGTCTGTCAATCTGTCATGGTGTTTTGTATTTGCCATTTAATGTTGCACTCCTCTGGCATGGGCACTGGTGGGTGAGCTCAGATCTCACAGGCCAGGGGGGTCACAGTACTGAGAAGGTCATGTGGGGATTTGCCCCCCAAACTACATATAATTTGCCTGCAATGGTGAGGCCTTCCTCCCCACTCACAAGCAGGCCCAGAATAGGAGAAGTAACAGCTTCTTCCCAGATCCCACAGAAAGACTGAGCAGGAAGGGCCCTCAGGCCACAGCACTCATTCTAAAGTTGTAGACAAAACCAAAGCCACCCCCTCTACACTTCACCTGTTAACTGGGAATCAGGGAACCAGAGAGGTGATACAACTTGCCTGGGCTTGCCTGGGGTCACACAGAGAAGCTAACAGTTGTGAGCTCTCTCCAGGGCTCCTCTCATGTTAGCCCTGAAAAGCTCAGGAGGAAGAGAGGGATACGTAGAAGCCCAAAGCACAGGGCCTTCTAGCATCCCGAAGCTCTGGTCTGTTGCAGGCAGGTCTGGGGTTGCTGGCCTCCTTCCTGGGCCTCCCTCCCACACTCAACATCTTGCCTCACTCTGGTCTCCAGCTGCCCTGGGCATCCTGCTCACGTGTTCCATCTGGTACACATCCTCCCTGTCTAGCCTGCACCCTGGCAACAGCCCCTCCCTGCAACCCAGGGCCAGAGGGCTGCCAGTCATTAGGATAACTAGCCATTAGCTAACACTTCCCACCCAGGCTTGCACTGCCCTACGTGGCCTGGGCCTCCCGGAGAGCCTGTGTGGAGCCACAAGTCGGGTTCAAGAAGTAAAACCTTAAGTCAGGGGCTAGACCACTGAGTCCGAGGCCAGTCTCTCTTAATGAGACTCACAGCAACGAACTACCCTTTTGGAGCACTTACCATTTGCCAGGGACTGGACCAGGCGATTAACATGCATTTTCTGATTTAAGTCTTTATAATAACCCCAGGAGGGAATGAGAGGACAGAGAACACTCCCTACACACACACACACACACACACACACACACACACACACCTCCTCCCAATGAGGACAAGCCTCAGAGGCCTTACTCACTTCAAGGACTGCAGAGCACCCAGCCCTGGGAGCAGCTGAGCCAGCTGGGCCACGCCTTCGTCCCCCAGAGCATTGCCTGAGAGGCTGGGAGGGGCAAGGGGGCCAACAGGTTAGTGGAGGACAGGGATGGGGCCCATGGGAGCTCTCTCTCCACCCCTGGGCTCAGTCACTCAGCTTCTTCTAAAACTGGGACATGGCCCTGGGCTGCCAGGCCAGATCTCAGCAGATCTCACATGGATTGGCTGGTGTTTCCCCCATGGTTTCCATCCTGAGATTTGTGACCCTTGTGAGTCAACGGTAGGCTTTAGAGGGGGTCATATGTGGGGGACCTGCATTTTAGGGGGAAGGGACACACCCCTTGTCAGACTCTCTAAGGGGTTCCTGACTGCTTGTGCAGGGAAGGACCGCTGACCTCAATCTCAAAAAATCAAAAGAAACCCCCCCACACTAACATCCACTGGCTGATGGGCACCACCCACCCGCCCTCCAACAGCCAGCACTCACTCCAGGTGACTGTGGTGGCAGCTTCCTCCCAGGGCCCTGCAGAGCTGCTCTAGGTGCTTGGCTTGCAAGCCACAGTGTGTCAGCCTGCGGAGGAGGAAACACAGCTCCTCAGAACAGAGGTAAGAGTGGCCACCACACCCAGGCACACAGGCAGACAGTCTTGCAGAAGAGGGACAGGAATGTGTCTTTCACCCAGACAGAGACTGCGAGCACCAGCACACAACACACACATAAGACCTCCCACACAGGTAATCAAGAGCCAGAGATAGAGACACAGGGAGGCAAGGAGACAGAGATGGAGTGACACGGAGATGAGACACAGAAGAGACAGATGCAGAGACACACGTGCATATGTAGGCATACACACACACCTACACACACATGCACGAACACAGCTATGCACACACACATACATGCATATGTGCACATATACCTACACACAAATGCACTTGCAGGGCATTCACACACAGGCATGCATGCATGCTTACACATATGCTTGCATGCACATGCACCTATGCACACACATGCACACACACCCCTATGCACACACACATGCATGCATGCACGTGCACCTACACACACATGCACTTGCAGGGGTGTGCACACACAAAGGCATGTGCGCACACCTATGCACACATACCTATGCACACACATACATAAACATACACATGCACTTGCAGGGGTGTACACACATGCACAGGCATGCTTGTGCACCTATACACACACACAGACACATGCACACTCACCTATGCACACACACAAACACATGCATGTGCACATACACACAGTGCCTGAGGAGGACAATAACAAAGGGTAGCAAAAACCAAGAAACAGAAAATACGAGAGAAACAAGATAGAGACAGATAGGGAGATTCAGACAGACACAGAATAAAAGAGAAAGCCAGAAGAATACGAATGGGCGCCCTGTGAGGGCTGAGCTAAGCTCCAGGATGAGGAAAGAAGGGGCCACATGTCCCCATTCTCCCTATCCAGAGTCCCCACAGCCTGTCAGCTGCTGGAGGTCAGGTGAGTTGTGAGGAGTGGGGGCCCCTCAGGTGGGGAAGGTCACTGAGGGGACTGCCCTGTGAGCCCCATCTGCTGTAGGCTGAACAGGGGAGGAGGGAGGCAGGGAAGCCATGCCACACTCCTGAATAGAGCAGGCCGTGTCCTCCAGGGAGCACCTGGGGGTAGGCTTTGAGCAGAAGGGAAGAGGGGGGAGCCACCAGGGCCTGTAGGCCATTACCGTACCTGATCCTCGTGGAGCGCAGGGGCAGCTCAAAGGGCACCTGGTGCGTGAGGCTGTCCCGAAGCGCAGTCCTGGAGGGACACACACCAGGCCAGGCTGAGCAAACTCCTCAGCCACTAAGTCCACCCTCAGCCTCACCTCCTACTGTTCAGTCTCCGCACAAGGCCTGGAGATGGCCAGACTGTGGTTCCACTTGGGCCCCTTGGCTTCCTGGCTGTGTGACCTGGGACCAATTACGTAGCCTCTCACCGGGACAATGTATGTGAATCGCTTCAGGACAGGGCATGCCAAAGGGAGCCAGAAGGGTCTAACCCCAATCAGAACTACAGGCCAAGCGATCCACAGATCCTTGCGATTTAAGCCAAAGGACATACATTTATGCGTGGCTCTCTGGCTACCCCATCCCAATCCCAGGATGCCATTCTGCCTCACGAGGAAATGGGGAGGCAGTCTGTCCTCTGACACTCGCCCTCCCGGCTGCATTCCCTGCCAAGCCTGTTGTCTGCCTGCTTCTTTGTGAATTTGTCAAGGTCCCGAGAGTTGAGTGATACTGTCCAGCTGGGGAGGTCGTGGAGGGTCTGGCCCAGGCTCATGACAGGGCCAGGATGATGCTGTGTCCTACCTCTTCCAGATCCCCTCTTGCTCCTCCTGCTCTGGGGCAAATGTGAAGACCACAGTTTTATGCAGCAGGCTGCAGAGAGAGAAGAGAAGAAGAAGGAGACAAGAGGCTTATGGGGGTCCCTGTGTCATTTTCTAACCTCGCCTGGAAGGATCTCAAATAAGTCATCCTCTGCCTCGAGCTGCAGCCACTTCTGACTTTGCTATGACTTCCTGTGCGTCTGGGCACCTGAAAACCTTCTACCACAGAGATTTTGCAAACTTACCAACTTTAGTTTCCTGTCAAGTCTTTGAAAGAAAACTTCAGTTCTGCTTTATGTCTGCCTCCGGCTGAGACCCTCCTCCCTCTGTTCTGTGCTCACCCAGGGCATCCCCAGCTGAGGGCACTCATCCCAGCACAGCGAGGTCCTTGCCAGGTCTGGGACGGGTCCTGACAGCCCATACGAAGCTGTAACTTAGAGCAGGAGCATCCCTAACCTCACCTGTGTAAACTGAATGTAAAATACACATTTCTTTTTTTTTTTTTAAAAGATTGTTTAAAAAGATAATTTATTTGACAGAGAGAGAGTGAGAGAGAGAGAAAGCATGAGCAGAGGAGGGGCAGAGGGAGAAGCAGACTTCCTGCTGAGCAGGGTGTCCTACTGGGGGCTCCATCTCAGGACCCTGAGATCATGACCTGAGCAGAAGGCAGATACTTAACCCACTGAGCCACCCAGGTGCCCCTAAATACACATTTCTCATTGCAGAGGTCATATTTCTTCCATGTGGAGAACTTATAGTAAAGTAAGAAGAAAATAAAGAAAAATCACCCACCACCTCTTCCACCTGTCAGTAACTGCTGATAACATTTGGGAGTGGGTTTTTCAAGTCTTTTGTTTTTAAAATGCAATTAATGTTCTTTTTTAATTTTCTTAAAAAATGGGATTAAAGGACAGATTCTCATTGAAAAATTAGTTTTTCAAGGGATAGGTGAAACAAGGGGGACAAAATGTTGAAAAATTATTGGTGGGAACTGGGGTGTTTACCACACCATTCTCCCTACCTTTTGAGCGTGTTTGAAAAGCTTTATTATAAAAATGGTGGATTAAAATTTGTATGTTTATTTACTATATCACAGCCATCCCTCTATACTAAAATTGTACCTACATCATCATTTTTCACTGAGTTTTTCTCTCTGAAAGTAACTTAGTTTACTCACCCAATACTCAACTGTTGCATATTTAAGGTAAGTTCACTTTTTCTTGTTATAACCAATACTGAGGTGAACATTCCTGCATCTAAATGTGTTTACACCAGCAGGCTGATTTCTTTAGTGTAAATTCCTAGAAATGAATGGCATGTCATTTGGAATGAGCTAAGGATCCTTTATTGGATCATTATATACAGTGAACAAAGGCTCCCTAATCTCTCTTCTGGGTTATTCAGTGTCTCTCTCTTCCTTTGAGGGGTGTTTAAAGCAGGAACCACCCTCCCCAGTTAAGAGCCCCTCAGGGTGGGGATTGTGTTGACATTAATTAGCATCTGTCTTCAGATCCCCAGACTGAATACTGAGACTTACAGAAACAAGGTTGGGCCCTGTCTTGGGTCAGGTTCCCTAGAGGCAGAGTCTGAGCCTCTGAATGGGGCAGAGGGTCAAGTGTCACTGATCACTTGTGTATGTGATATACTGAAGGCCTGCTCTCAGGAAAAAACAGTGGGGGACCATGGGAAGCAGAGAAGAGCAGGTCCTTGGCCTGATCCTACAGGGAACTCTGGAGTGTGAATGGCACCAAAAGTTTGTCCCACTTAAGGCAAGGAGGCTGGAGAGTGATACCTCTACCTCTGTCATTGGCCACCCCTGGTTGGGGGAATTGGGAGGGTAACCACCCAGGCATCCTATCAGCTCACTCGGGGTAGTTTCCTGGAGAAGGTATAAAGGGTGGGTAGCCAACACCCATAGCACCTGGGAAAAGAGGATTTGGGCAGGGCCTCAGCAGCATCTTCTCCAGGTCCCAAAGGCCTGGGCGCAGAAGGAATTCTAAGGTCTTTCAGAGAATGATGGGAGAGCCCCAGAGCTCCAGGCTGGAGGTAGCAGTGGGTTACAGTGGCCCACTGGGGGGGTCCTACCTGATGTGAAGCTCTGCCAAGTTCTGGCACGTGTTCACCGCACTCAGCATACAGTGTACCCTGTCCACGGATAGCCCGTTGTTGCTGAGGCTGTGGAGAAGAGGGAGGGGGTGGCAGTCAGCAGGCAGCTGAAGTCCCCAGCCTGAGACAGCTCCAGTCCCCTCCTCCTGGCACAGTAGCTTGCTGGCTGTCACTCCTGGGATGTCCTGGGTCCTTAAGCAGAAGCTCAAAGGATTCTGGCCCATGTGGTTGAGCCAAGAGCTGCATGACTCCGCTGCCCTACTCAGAGAATAACGTTCTACAGCTTGAGTGAGAAGAACTGACTCACTGTTTCCACCTCTCTCAGCCTGTTTCCTGGTCTGTAAAATAACCACCATTTTAATCCCATTTTACAAATGGAGAAACTGAGGCCCAGAGACATTATGTTAAAGCTAATAAGTGACAAGAGTTAGGATTGAATGCCCAAGGCAAGGCCCCAGAGGTCTGTTGCTCAACCTCAACATTATGCCATCCAATCCATTCTTGATGCTTAGACCTCAACACATCCAATCCAAACACCACCCCACCCAATACCATGTAACCCCACAGCACATCCAACAGCCTACTACCCTATCTTTCCATCCCACCACCTCAACAACCCACCCCTTTACCTCAGCATGGTACCCACACCCTAACAAACCTCTTCCTACTCCAACACCCCAAAACCCATCCACCCAAGACCTAATGCAACACCCACGGCAACACCCCACCCCACCCCAGGGCTGTCACAAGGAACAGAAGCCATCGTAGCGCAAGGGACACGGTTTACAAATGCAAGTGATTTCAGTAACTGGAACTAAGTAAGGCAGTGGCTCATGACAGAGGCAAAGTAAGTCATGCTCAAATCACTCCAACGTTGCTGTTGTAGGGAGAAAGCAGGCATGGAGCCTACTGGAGCAGCACTCTTTCTGGTGAGGGGGGGCATGAAGAGTGGGGTGGCAGGCCCAGCTGGGGCTCTCCAGGGCTCCCCCCTGTCACCCAATGGTGACACGGGCAACTCACTCTAGATTCCTGGTGATGTGCAGCTGGGATGCAGCTTCTGCCATCAGTCGACAGCCTTCATCATCCAGCTGGTTTCCTGAAAGGCTGAGACAGAGGGGCCTGATGTCCTGTGCTGCCAGGGTGGGGTCACCCCTCAGCCTCTGCACCCACAGAGTCCCTCCTTGACTTTACCCAAAGGAATGCTCCAGTAAATGAGCCCTAATAACGATGGTGCTGCAAGGCTGTATACGATGTGTCCGGCACTGTCCCAGGTGTTTCTACTATTACCAGCTATTTAATCCTCATAAAGAACCCTATGGGGCAGATGATATTATTATCCTCATCTTACTGATGAGCAAACTGAGGTACAGAGCAGTTAAAGCATCTCCTGAAAGGTGGACCTGGGATTTGAACCTAGTCAGTTGGATTTCAAGGCTCTACCTTAAGCTGCTCCTTTATGCTTCAACCTCCATAACTGCTTTTTATGATAAACTCCATGATTAGAGGGGCATCAGATCTACCATGGGGATCAGGGAAGGTTTCCCTGATGTTTGAATTACCTGTTTGAAAAACTAGGAGCTCAATAGGTAAGTGGTGGGAGAGAGATGGGGGAGGGGTGTTCCTGGTACGGAACAACTCATTCAAAGGTCCTGTGGCATAGCACACTGGAGGAGCTGAAAGGGAGACAGTGTGTCAGAATCGAAGATTTCAGTGACAGGACAGGGTCAGGTGGGGCTTGGTGGGTTGGAGGCAGCATTTTGGATTACACAGGATTTTAGGATTTGGGCTTCATCATGAGCCATGGGAAGGATTAAAGGGGTCAGGCAGCAGTGAAACGCAGTTCACTCTCTGCCAGCTGGAAGTGGCCAGCATGGAAGCAGGAAACCCTATGAGGAGGCTGATGGGGTCATCCAGGTGAGGAACGAGAGTGGTTTGGACTGGGGCAGTGGGTGAAAAGAGGGTGGTGTTGAGAGCTATGTAAGGGGTAGGCAGACTTGGGATGGGCTGGCTACAGGAAGAGGGTAAGGTTGCCGAGAGATGTCTGGCCTGTGCAGCCAGGCGGCTGATGGCGGGTGAGAGCGCCAGCAGCAGGTGGCGGTGTGTGTGTGTGTGTGTGTGTGTGTGTGGCTCAGTGATGGCCAGGTGGATGGAAGCATGTGTTTTGTAAAAACACCTTCTAATCCTGTCTTGGTTCTCCCAGTGGGACAATGTCAAGGTTCAAGCTTTGGTCACCAGGGCCCTCACACATTCATCTTTATCTTTCCCTAGGGTGGGGCCACTCACCTCAGAACACATTACGGCATTCCATCACTCCACCCTCACGCTCATTTGATTTCTGGGGATGGTCCTTACAGGGATTCCCCTCCTGGTGACATGACAGGACCTCTACCAATAGCCAAGCCCTACTCTCACAGGAGTTGGGCATTAATGGAATCTCTCCAGCCCAAAAAGAAAAGGCAGTCTCATTCTACTCTGGGAGGAAGATAGGGGGAGGGGACCCTGAGGGCTGTGGTTTGGAAGACAGGTGTGATGAGGTTTTTGCTCTGCAGGTCTCAATAACACTGGTTACAGGGATGAGGCCACTGGGAGTCGAACCGTCTGAGCTGGAACCCTGGCATGGACTCATCCTACCTGTGTGACCTTGAGCAAACTTACCTCTGTGTAACTTAATTCCCTCCTCTAAAGAGCTTGCATAGTAATATTACATCACAGAGTGGGAAGATTACATGAGAGGATATGTGTAAAAATGCCTAATCCAGGGCAAGTGCTGAATAGTGGGAGCTGTCATGATGGTCTGAATGCCTCAAATTCTTTTTTTTTTTAAGGTTTTATTTATTTATTCAGAGAGACACAGAGGGGGTGGCAGAAACATCAGAAACATAGGCAGAGGGAGAAGCAGGCTCCCCGTGGGGAGCCCGATATGGGACTTGATCCCAGGACCCTGGGATCATGACCTGAGCAGAAGGCAGATGCTCAACCACTGAGCCACCCAGGCATCCCTTCCTCAAATTCTTAATAAGGCAGCATGCCCTTCCTGACCCGCACCCCCTCCCTGCCCCTGCCCCAGTGGATGCCCTTCAGATGCCGCCCTGCCCCCGACCCATTTCCCACTCCAGCACTTCCCATGACACTCACTTTACTTCCTCCAGGCGGGGACCTTCCCGGAGCTGGGCAATGAGCTCCTGCACATCATGAATTCCGAGCTGGCACTGCAGGAGCCTGGAGTGAGAGTGGAGGCAGAGGGGCTCAGGACAAGAAGCCACACCACACCTCCTCCAGCCCCAAGGGCCTCTGCCAGGTGTGGGAGCCGGGGGAGTCAGGAGGCAGGAGACCTGGGGTCTCACCCTGGCCCTGCCTCTCAGCAGATGTACAGTCATGGACGAGGCCCTTGAACCTCAGTTTCTTCCTCTATCAAATGGGAATAATACTGTGTACTTGGCAGGATTTTCAAAAGAATTGCAATGAAGTAATAGACATAAGATACTACAGTGCCCAGTATGTAGCAAGAGCCCATTAAATTATAGTGGTCATTGTTGTTGTTAGGACAGATGCCAGGATGGGTTATTCATGTCCTGTCTCTGCTCCATGCCTGTTTTTCCTTTTATTCTCCTTGCCCCTGTGGTACCTCTCCTGGGAAGGCACCCTTCCCTCATATCACATCCCTCCCCTTAATGCAATGGATCCCACAGAGGTACCTGAGTGCCAGGCTTCTGCTCTGAGCCTCTTTCCTCTGGTTGGCATTTCCCTGTAGATCTGGTGCTCTGGCAAGAACAAATCCAACATTGGCCTTGTCTTAGAGCCCAGGGCCTGATGGGTCTTACCTTGGGTTCTAGGGGCCAAAGACCCACAGTGAATGAATAACAAAGATGGTTGTTTGGAGGTGCTAAATGTGCTATTCCCCAAAACAGCAAGAGCGAAAGGTTTGAGGGCAAATAGGCTTTATTCAAATTCTGACTCTGTCATGTATAGCTGTGTGGCCTTGGGCAAGTCACTTCACCTATCTGAGCTCCCATTGTCTCTTTTCCAAAACAGGATGACAATATCTAACACAGGGTAGTTGGAGGATTGAATGAGACAATGTATGGGTCAAGCACCCAGCATAGGCACAAGATTGAAGATAAATAAGAAGAAGCTGCTATTTCTATGATGTGAAGCTCTCCACTTGCATATGTGCCACCTATGGTTCAGAAGGCTGGGAGCATGGACTGTGTATGGGTCCAGGCTGTGGGAGTCATGGCACCTCTAGGCTGTCTCCCACTGGGCCAGGGGAGGGTCAGGGGCTGCAGAGAAGCTGGAATGTTATTAGCCAGGTTTTCATAAACCTCTAGATTGCTGCTGTCAAACAGAACTTTCTGCAATGATAAGAATGTTTATATCTATGCCATCCACCGTGGGAGACACTAGTCCCCCATGGCCATTAAGTACCTGAAATGCAGCTGATGTGACTGATAAATGTTAATTTTACTTAATTTTAATTAATATACATTTACTTAATTTTAATTAATATACATTTACTTAATTTTAATTAGTATACAGTATAGCCATCTGTGGCTGGTGGCTACCATATAGAGCATCATAGCTCTATACAGCTGGAGGGGGTCCTACTAGATCATCGTATGGGTGAGGAAACTGAAGCTTAGAGCAGGGAAAGGATTCTCCACGGACATACAACATCATCTGTCTATGAGTCTCAGCCAGGGAGAGGTGTGAGGACGTCCAGATGGAATGTTCTTTCACGGAAAGGCTGCTCCCCTTTTCTTGCCCAGGCAGGACTAGCCAAGCTGGAATCCGTGCATAGCTGGAGTACCCAGCATCTGAGTGCCACCTGGATGTCAGCAGTGTATTAAGCACTTTCAGTGTATTAATTCATTTAATCCTCAGAGTAACTCTAAGATGTGGGTATTATCATTGCCTTCTCTTTTTTTTTTTTTAGATGGAAGACTTTTCTGAAGCTTTCTCCACTTACTAACACCAGTCTAACACTAAATTCATGCCTTCCCTAAGGGCCTGACTTGGTTTGAGACTTCTGGAGATGCTCTCTCATCACAAAGGCCAGATGTGGTCCAGATATGCTAGATGAAGTTAACGTCCTTTGCCAACTCTGAGAAGTAGATAATTTCTCAGCTCAGCCATAGCAAGAAGAATCCCTACATTCCAACTCTTCACAGGCTCTCTTGGCCACCTTACTCTGCCACTTCTTGAGCTCAGACTGCCCCTCAGAATGGACCCAGGCCCACCCCCTCCCTAGGTTCTTACGCTCCAAGCTCTGCAGCAGTCTCTGCGGGCGGGGAAAGAAGAAAGATGAGGTCCGTCTCCCTGCAAGAGTCAGACACTGAGCTGTGAAACCGGTAGACTAGAAACCAGCACATCACCTCCTGCCTGCATCCCCCCCTTGCTGCCCAAACAGCCAAAGAAAGCTGATTTTGTAACTTACAGAGAAACAACTGACAGAAATGCTCCAAATCAGACATATAAAATTATGACTATGTCATTGCTCGATGCATCCTGAATTTTAAAATTCAGGAAAACAATGTTTACAGGAAAGACTTTTAAAAATTAGGAACGTAAAGAGTTTTTTGTGAGAATTACAATATTGTAGGACTAAGAGGCATGGCACTTATACTGCTCAATTATCCAAACAGGGAACCCCAGTTCAGCACCATGGAGAGCGACATGCGCCACTTCTTCCTCGGACTAAGCCTGCGCTTCCAGATGCAGTTGACTCATTCCTTCAACCATCTGCCCATCTATCCATCCATCCAGTCTATTCATTCACTATATAATGAGTATATATAACTTCATTCTACTCATTCACGAGTACCAAGTGCCAGGCCCGAGATAGGCTCTGGAGATACCGATGTGAATAAAGCAAATTCAGGCACACATACGTAGCTACTGCAGACAAGGTGCTCCATTTTCTACCCCTTACCTTCCTCTCCCCTTTTCTCAAGCCTCTGAAGGCCCAGATTCCACTCCTTCTGCTCACCTGACCTGTAGCATCTTGACAGTAGGGCATGTGACCGCCACCTTTGTCAAGCAGAGTAAGGTTGACACGGAGACATTGCTGCGGCTCAGGCTGCAAGATTGTGGCAAGGATATCAGGACTGAATCCTATATCCCATGGGCACCAGACTTTCTTTGCTCCTCAAGGAAGAAGGGAGATCCAGGCAGGGGTTGGGGGGTGGAAAACTTGCTTACTCAAGCTTCTGGAGCCGTGGCAAAGAAGGAAGTACTTCCACGATATTCAGCACGGCCCTATCCTTCAGCTGGTTGTCCTGGAAGCTGCAGAGAGATCAAGGCCCAGTCCCTTGGGAGCCCCAGTTGGCAGGTGACACAGCAGCCCTCATGGAGTAGACACAACTCATAGGCCTACAATGTGTTGGTGACTTGCTCCACAGTATCCAATAGGCCCAGCTAGGAGGAGAGGCCTTCTGTTGGCCTCACTTCTGTACCTATTCAGCTCCAATGGGGAGTTCCTGCCTAGTGGCCCAAGAGATCCAGAGGATGGGGTGTGAAGGCCTCATGAAATAGAATGATGACATACAACACACTGCTCTCAGGGTTATGTGTGGGATGTGCCTGAGGCTGGAGTTATCACAGTCTCTTGGCTCCCAGATTCTAGACTGGGATATAGGAGATGCTGCTTCCAGCCCCAGCTCTGGCCTCGGCTCACCCAGAAACCCAGGCTAAGCACATTCTTTCTGACCTCACATACCTCATCTGTCAAATGGCGTCACAACCCAGCCTTGCCTGAGTTCCTAGCTGGAGGGACAGAAGAAGGGTGAGGATACCTTTGTGTATGATTTCTCTGGCTAGTGCAAAGGTTTGGAAGTATGAATTTGTTGACACTCCCCCACCCCGATTATCGAGAGTGACATTAGTCTTTTCTCCTATCACCCAGTGATCCCACAGAAAGGCACCCAGCTGAAGAAAATAGGAGCTGTGGTCCAGCTAACACTCCACTCAACAAGCGGGATGACCTAGTGCCAGGCTGCATCTCTCTGGACAAAGAGTGCTTTTTCTAAATCTCATAAAGATGCCATATAAGCTAGTGGTGGTTCTGCCAATAAGCTGTGGAGAAGGTTCCTTGGCCCCACCCCTCCTAGGCTACTCATCACAAACACCAGCAGGAGTATATTTGTGCACATGTGCTTAGTTCGTATGTACTTGCATCTAAATGTGTATGTGGATCTAAGTGTGCAAGCATGTGCACACACCTACAAATGTGCATATGAGGGGAGCATATGCTCAAGTGAGGGGTGAGTGCAAGTGTGTACACATACATGCATGAATATGAAGGTATGTGTGTGTTTCATGTATGTATGTATACACATAATGGCTGACACCTGCCTACACTGTCATCCCTTCTCTCAGGGTCACAGAAAGAGGGGAGGGTCCCTCAAAACTCAAGGTCATTCAAGACAGCCCAAAATATTAGATGAAGGAAGCAGTGCTAGGGTCTTTGTGAGCCTGGTATTTAGATCCAGCCCCACGCAGTTCTTGGACCAATGCCTCCCCTCTCTGGGTCTGACTGAAAAATAACTTGTCAGATTCGATAGAATATGTAGAACTCATTATAGGCTCTGGGTCAGGGTGGGGGTCCCAGGGACCTGGGAAGTGACTTGTCCCACTAACCAGCAGGTCTTCCTGGAGATCACTCACCTGATCTCTTCCAGCTGTGGACAGAGGCGCAAAGCCTGCATCAGGTGGCTGATGCCTCGGGCAGTGATCTTACATCCTGCTAACCTGCAGGGTAAGCAAGGAGGGTGGGAAAGAACAGGGATGGGAAAGGAGGTAAGGGCAGGAATCTGTCCTGTGCAGGGTCAAAGGGAAAGGGGAGAATTCTCGGCGTTCCTGGTTGAGGATCCCTCTTAGATCCAAGCCCTGGCTCACCCGAGCTTCTTCAGGCTCTCCATTGTTGGCAGGCTCTTGGAGAGGGCTTCTGCAAAGGCATCCCCACATTTCCTGCTCTTAAAGCTGCCACAGGAAGAGGCAAGGTAGCAGAGGTTCAATGCTGAGCAGGGCTTAAAAGCCACCATGCACCCCTTTCTCTGACAGATGGAACTGAATAGTTATGTTAACAGCAGTGGTAGCTGTCGTTTATAGTACTAACAAATCCATATTATGGCAGAGACTGTAAATGTCCATTGAAACCCATTTTCCACTGATAGAGCTCTAACTGGGAACACAGTTTCCCAGTCACAGATGGCACTTTCAGCCTCCCTTGCAGCTCAGAGTGGCTACACAGCTACTTTCTCACCACTGGAATGTGAGTGGAAGGGATGTGCCCTATCTCCATGGCTGTGTGAGCTTTAATACATTGGGTGAGTCTAATGCACGCTCCCCTTCCCTTCCCTTCAAGCACAGCATGGATATGCCCATGACCCAGCTTTGACCATGCAGATCCAAAAGCTGAAGGAGATGATGGAGCACCAGTGGAAGGGACCTGGGTCCCTGAATGACCACATGAAGCTGAGTCATCTCAGAGACCCGGACCACTTACTTCTGAGTGCTCCATGACAGTGAAACAAAATTCAACATTATTTAATCCACTGTATTTGCAAGGGTGTTCTCTGTTACTGAGCCTCACCTTTGCTCTAGCTAGTACTACACATACTGAGCCATCACTGTGTGCCAGGCACTTGCTACAGAGGGTTTTCCCTGTATTCTCTTATTTGGTTCTCACAACAAGCTCATGCCATCAGTATTATTACTGATTCATTTTCGGGATGAAGAAACTCAGGCTGAGAAGTAACCTGCCCAAAGTCAAATGACTTCCAATGTCAGAGGCTCCGTCCCATGGCTGAGAGGGAGAAGGAGACTTGAAAGGCCCAGCAACCACAATAATAAAGTCCAGTTGAGAGCCAGCTGGATCCTAAGGTCTTGGGAGGCATGGAGCTTCCCAACTGGGTCTCAGGCTGAGGGGCAGTTCCGACTGTTTGCTCTGATGTCCGAGATTCTCACCCAGCCTCCCTCAGCAAGGGTCTGGCTGACTCCACTCTTTCAAAGCCCACTTCCTTCCCAGATCCTCCCCAGTTCTTCCCTGACCTTACTCTCACCTGAGATTCTCTATCTGCTTACAGCCTGCCAGGGCCTCGGGGCAGTGGGGCTCCAGGGGGCAGCCCTCAAAATCCAGGTGGATGGAGGCATTCCTATGCCTCAAGATGTTGGTCAGGGCAGACAGGTCTGTATAGGTGAGTGGGAAATTGTGGAAGGACAGGTGACTGGGGAGACTTTGGGCCATGAGTCTGGCCAGCTCAGGCTCCTGGGTCTCACCCACGCAGTGACAGAGTGCTACAACCTTGGGTCCTGTGAGCCTGCGAATGGCCAACTTCCTCAAAGCCAGCATCACTGCAGCCTGCTTGTCACTCACCCACATCTCATCCTGCTGGGCCACATGGCTAAGGAAGGGTCGGCAGGCATAGGATGCCAGCCCTGCCAGGAAGGTGGGGAGGTGGTCTAAGAGGCCTAGTCTAGCTTTGGTCCGTAGCACCCAGCGAGAATTGAGGGTGACATGGCGGGCAAGTGCATTTTTGTCCACCTTGGGGCTGGCCATCAGGTACAAGGCGGCAAAAAACTCTTGAAGGCTGAGGTGGGTGAAAGCATAGCCTATACCCTGGTGCCCAGGGCCTGTGCAGATGCAGAAGGAGGTCAACAAGCCGAGGGCTGCCCCAAAAGCCACCATGGGTGGAGAGATGTCACCTACAGAGAAGATAACCTTCCCAGTCTCCAGGCCCCTCAGAGCCATCTCACTGAGGCCCAGCAGAGACTCAGGAGGCAGGTGCCCACGGGGGCTGAGAGTGGACACCATCTGTACATAGTTCTGAGTCACGGTGGGCAGGAGGGCTGCAGACTGGCCTGGAGAGCTGCCTGGGAGCAGATGGTGGAGGCAGAGGCAGGTGACTTGGCACAGTGCAGGCACCGCACACATGCTCTGGAGATGCCTGTTTTCTCGCAGCTCTGCTAGGGCTGCCTCCTGCCACTCTTGGTCACTGAAGAAGCGGCCCACATACTCCTCCACCCGTGGCCTGTCAAAGCCCCACATGTGGACCGTGGCTGCCTCTGTGGGCAGGCAGTCGGGCAGCTTCCCTGGACGGGAGGTGGCCAAAACCCAGCAGCCAGGCAGGATGGTCCCCCGGCAGAGCCCGGAGAAGAGGGCAAGGGCTGGACTTGGGGCCTCGGGGCCTTCAGCCTCCGTGCTGGAATGCGAGTGGAGGGCCTGGTCCAGCCCATCAAAGATCAGCAGGACTCCTCCAGCATGCTCCTCCAGGTACTGGAAGACCGAGTCGGAGCCCGCCTCGGGGCTCAGGTACAGGTCAAACAGCAGCTGGGGCAGCGTCACGGAACTGGTGATCAGATTGAGTTGACGGAATTCAAACAGGAACAGAGCCTGGAAGCGGTCAAGCTGGCCAGCGGCCCACCTCTGGCAGAGCCGGTGGGCCAGCGTGGTCTTGCCCATGCCTGCCTTCCCCAGGAGCACCGTCACCCTCGGGCCCTTGTCGGCCCTGGTGCTGAAGAGGTCCCGGATGCTCACGTCCGCGTCATCTTCTGCCTTGGGGTCCCCCACTACAGCCCCGTCCTGAGCACTGAAGGGGGCCGTGGTCCGGCTCCACTGCAGGATTGGGGGGATGTAGGCCTGGTGGAAGGCAAGGGGTTGCCCCGGCCCGGGAATCCTACTGCCGTAGCGCTGCTGGGCAGAAGTCCTCAGCAACTTCAGGTACCTCCTGGCCAATTCTGCAGGGGGCAGGGAGAGGCATGAGGGCGGAGGCCTCCCACTCCCAGGTCCCCTCACCCCAGGATTGGTTGTTGGGAGCCTGTGGCCTCAGCCATATGTGTAAGGGGTGGTGGGGACTGGCAAGAACACACAGGGACTCTTGCGCCAACCAGATTCTTAGGGGCCATTGAAATGGGGGAAGTCTGGCTAGGGGAGTGTAGATTATGGCTCTGTTTGTTTTGCAACAATATAGGTGGTATAAAGTTGTCGGTGAGATGGGTGGCTGCAGAGGGGAAGTGGGGTGCTTCCTTTGCAACATCCTAGAACAAACTCTTACTGTGTATCTGAGTAGCCTGTTTGCCTGTCCAATATTTCAGGTTTGCAGCACCCAGGGGTGAGTGCTAACAACCTGTAGGCCTAGGCACTGACCAGTCAGAACCAGAGCTGGGCCCTTACGGTGCCAGGTGACTTTTTTTTTTCTTTTTTAAGATTTTATTTATTTACTCATGAGGGAGAGAGAGAGAGAGAGAGAGAGAGAGAGAGAGAGGCAGAGACACAGGCAGAGGGAGAAGCAGGCTCCATGCAGGGAGCCTGACGCGGGACTCGATCCCGGGACTCCAGGATCAGGCGCCGGGCTGAAGGTGGCGCTAAACCACTGAGCCACCTGGGCTACCCCAGGCATTGACTTTTTAATTGCTGGATCACTTGGGTGGTCCAGGGGAAGAACCAGGGCTTCTGTCAGGGGATGCTGGGGACAACTGGTAGGGAATGAGAGAAGTTCTATCTTTTTGACTCCCTCTGGCCTGCAGCCCTCAGCAGCCCCCATGCCTTGTGGTGAGCACGGTTCTTCCTGGTATCTTGCCCATCTCTCACCCAGTCAATGAGGGCCCAAGTCTGAGGTCATATTGATCACCTCCTTCAGGCTCTCAGTCCTGCAGGCATGGAGTAGGGGAGTGTCCTGGTAAAGCCCAGATGATGAAGCTGCAATCTGCTGGGATGCCTCAAGCTCCCTCAGCTGTGCCACCTCTGGAGAAGGCCCTGCGGCCTCTTAGTGGGGAGGCCCTTCTTGCCAGACTCAGCCCTATCTTCTGCCCACCCAGGACCTCCAGTCATCTCTGCTGCACCTAAGACAAGAGGTGCTAGGTTCATGGAGGCTTGTTAGCAGGGCACAGAGTCCAGGATCTGGGTCCTGGCTCCAGTGCAATCTAGAGGTCTGGGTCCTTTCCTACCTTAGTACCTACCGAGCTGATGATTCCTGCACTGCTTCAGGCGGGGTGAGGACCCACAGCTCTGATGAGGCCGCTTCAGACCTGGAAAGAATGAAAGAAGAGTAAGGGGTGAAGTTTGGGGACTTGGGTTGAGGGGGTATCAAGCACCTTTGGGGAGCTCCAGTCCACAAGTAGGCAGTAGACAGACAAGTGTCTCTGCACCCAGGGACTGAATGAGGGCAGGTAGTGGGCAAAGGTTGCATCAACACCAGCTTCTGTTTGCAGAAGTGGGTCCTACCCTGGGTGAGAAGCCTGCAGCTTCTGGGATGGGGATCTCCCAGTCTAGGATGTAGGAAGCTGGGCCCACAGCCAGCAGCCTAAGAAACACTCAGGCCTGAGCACTGAATGGTGTGGGAAAGAGCCAGGTCTGTCAAGGCCACTGCTGGTTAGAAAAGCAGAGTTTCCAATGGGCTTGGTCAGGCCTTGCCTCCCTGTTGTGCCAGTGTGTTTTAGTTCCTATCTCCCACATTTCCTACTTTCTTTAT
Organism: Vulpes vulpes; assembly: GCF_048418805.1. NCBI lineage: Eukaryota > Metazoa > Chordata > Mammalia > Carnivora > Canidae > Vulpes > Vulpes vulpes. Next base: position 139,016,742 of record NC_132781.1, read on the forward strand.
TGGTTTCTTGAATTCTTGTCTGGTTGTGTATTGTCAAGAGTCACTTTAATGCCTTTCTGAAGAGGTTGGGAAAGGAAGACAGAAAGAAGGGAAACAAGAAGGAAGGGGAGAGAGGACAGAGGGGGGGAGGAAAGGCAAGAGGATTTAGGGAGGAATTTGAAGAAGTAAAATGGGATATTCCTAAAGCTAGGCATCAGCGACCAATCAGAGCAGCCCTGAGCAGGCCCCTTGCACGGCCGCGTTGGCTTCTTAGGTGCTGGGTTGCAGGGAGACTCGGAGATCCCAGAGAGGGACTGGAACCAGTTTAGGAGTATTTTAACATTCTGTCAAGTCTATTAATAAGGGACTCACTGTCCAAATATCAATTAGGCCTGGTCACAGCCATGTGATAATTATGCCAGCTCAATGATATGGACCAGAAGGGACAGGGACCAAGATTAAGTAGTTTTGATCTCCTGAGGATCTGAGATTGTGGGGTGGATGTTTCCTGTCAAAGGAAACAGGATGTTTCCTGTTGATGTTATTGCCATAAAAAGCCCATACTTCTACAGGAATAAAGGTTCTGAATGTACAACGAATGTCAGATGCAATGGTGAAAGACAGAAAGCTTTCTCTTTAAGATCAAGGATGGCTGCTTTCACCCTTTCTATTCAACATAGCACTGGAAGTCCTAGCCAGAGCAATTGAGCAAGAAAAAGGAATAAAAGGCATCCACATTGGAAAGGAAGAAGAAAAATCTTTTTGCAGATGACAGGGTCATCTGTTATATGTAGAAAACCTTAAAAATTCCACAAAAAAGTTTTTCAGAACTAATAAATGAATTCAGCAAAGTAGCATAATACAAAGTCAACCTGCAAAAATGAGCTGCATTTCTACACACAATGAATACCTAAAAGGGAAATTAAGAAAACCATTCCATTTATGAAAGCATTGAAAGAATGAAATGCTTAAACATTAACCAAGAAGGTAGAAAACATGTACGATGAAAGCTACAACACATTGTTGAAAGAAATTAAAGAAGGTGCAAATAAATGGAAATGCATCCCAGGCACAAGGCCTGGAAGCCTTTATATTGTTAAGATGGCAGTCTTACCCCAAATGATCTACAGATTCAACACAATTCCCACCAAATCCCAATGACCTGTTCTGCAGAAATGGGAAAACCAATCCTAAAATTCATATGGAATCCCCCGGGACCCCAAAGAGCCAAAATACTCTTGAAAAAAAGGGGGGGGCAAAGTTGGAGGACTTGCACTTCCTAATTTCAAAGCTTACTACAAAACTGCAGTAATCAAAAACAGTGTGGCACTGGCATGAAGACAGACATATAGACCAATAGGAATAGAATAGAGAGCCCAGAAAGAAACCTTTACATATAGGGTCAAACAATTTTTAATAAGGGTGCCAAGTCCATTTAATGGGGAATGGACAATCTTCTCAAAAAATGGTACTGGGAAAACTGGATGTCCCCACACAAGAGAATGAAGTTGCACTCTTATCTAATATCACATAAAAAAAACTAATTCAAAATGGATCAAGGACTTAGATATAAGACCCCAACCTATAAAACTTTTAGAAGAAAACATGGCAAAAGCTTCAGAACATTGGATTTGGTAATTATTTCTTGGATATGGCACCAAGGCACAGGTACACAAGAAAAAACAGACAAAATGGGCTTCATGAAAGTGAAAAACATTTTATGCATCAAAAGACACTATCTAGGAGTAAAAAAGAAAACCTAAAGAATGAGAGATATCTGCAAAACATATATCTGAAGAGGGGTTAATATCTAGAATATGTAGAGAACCCCTAAACTTAACAACAGCAAAAAAAAAGATGATTTGAAAAATGGACAAAGAACTTAAAGAGACATATCTCCAAAGAAGGCATAAGAATATCCAATGAGTACATGAAATGTGCTCAGCACCACCAATCATTGGGGAAACACAAATCAAAATTAGAGTGAGACCAATATCACCACACACCCATCACGATAGCTACTATTAAAAAAAGCAAACAGAAAACAAGTGTTGGTGAAGATGTGGAGAGTTTGCAACCCTCATGTGCTGTTGGTCGGAATGTAAAATGGCATTGCAGATGTGAAAACAGTATGGAAGTGCCTCAAGAAATTAAAGATCAAATTACCAAATGACCCTGAATTCCAAAGATATACTCAAAAGGAACTGAAAGCAGGATTTTGAAGAAATATTTGTTCACTGATGGTCACGGCAGCATTATTCATGATAGCTACACTGTGGAAGCAATCCAAGTATTTATCCGTGGGTGGATGGATAAGCCAAGGGTGGTGTACACAGATAATGAATGTTCATCAGCCTTCAAAAGGAAGGAAATTCTGGAGGTACCTGAAGGACATGATGCTGAGTGAAATGAGCCAGTCACAAAATGATTCCACTTATAGACGGTACTGAAATTAGTCAGAATCATAAAGAAAGAAAGAAAGTAAAATGCTGGTTCCCAGGAGCTCAGGGAGAGGAGACTGGGGAGTTACTGTTTAATCGGGACAGAGTTTCAGTTTTCCAAGACAGAAAGGGTTCTGGAGACGGATAGTGGTGACGGCCACACAAAAAGAGTGGATTTAATACCACTGAACCGTATACTTAAAAACAGTGAAGACAGAAGTTCCATGGTATGTGTATTTTGCCACAAGAAAAAGAAAAAGAAACAGAGATTCGGAGAATAGAGTGTGGCCTGTGAATCAAGAAGGTGGTCACCATTTGATCACTGACCTCTCGTTGTTCCTTCAGAAAATCAGTAAGAGGTGGCCAGGGTGTGGATGGCAGTTTGTGGGTCAGTATTGGACCCCAGAGCACCTGAATGATGAGGGGCTTGAGTCAGTGGGTTTGGGGGATGAGGCCTGGGGCCTGGGGACAGGGTGAGAACCCGCTTCCTCTAGTGCAAGAAGACAGGATCCTGGCATTGCCCAAGGGCTGACAACTTCCCACTCTCTCAGGAAGCTCCAGCTCTGACCTCTGGGAACAGGTATCAGGGCAGGCCAAAGCCTTTAGGTGTTCAGAGGGGGAGGAGGTGTGGCTAGGAGCCATGGGGTGGGAGGCAGGGAAATGTGCAGATGTGCTTGGGGATGAGGAGGCTGGTTGAAGGGGGATGACTGTGCCTAGCCACCATCAGCCTCCTCCCAGCTCAACGCGGGGACTGAGTGTGCCCACCTCCCACACCTCCTCATTCACAACCCCGGGCCTCACCGTGGTGGAGCTGAGAGGCAGGTTGGCTTTCTTCACCAGCCCCCAGCTGGCTGGGGAACCCTGAAAGAGAGGGGGGAATGTAGCATGCTATGGGGATGTGGCAGGCTGCCCTGGGACCAGCTCTGGCCCGGTGTCTGGCTCAGGCCTCATCCAACAGGGTGGGTCCTCAGCAGGGAGAGAAATAAGGTTGACATTCAGCAGTCTGTGGAAGGCACAACGGGGGAAAGCAGTCGTGGGCAGAAATGTGCACGTATATGCAGGTCTGTGTGTGCATATGTCTGCATGGGCATGTGTGTTTATGCACATGCATGTGTGATTATACACACAAACGTGCACTGTGAACACCCTGCACTTCCTATACTCAGCCTTGTGCTAGAGCTTTTGAGTGGGTTCTCACTTCCTCTCCAAGAACACCGTTGCCCCTCACTGTTCTGCTTCCCCACGATGCTGTGTAAGCAGAAGGTGCCAAGAAACATCTGTGGAACTGAACAGAGTTCAAGGCACGTGCCCATCCCCAGAGGCTGGAGGGCTCTCCCCATGGCTGCTCCTGATCTTGCTGCAAAAAGAAACTTCTTAAGCATTGTGGGCTATTTGGAATTTCTTGGCAGAAAGGAGTCACTGGTCCTTTTTCTCCTTGTACCCAGCTTTTCCAGGCAACTAGAGTGAGGCAAGGTGGAAGAAGGGGTCTTCTGGGTCCCCAGACATTTTGGTGACAGAATTTATTGTGAAAAGGGCTCAGAAACAAAGAATTTGTTTGGCTTGACCATGTCATCTTTGTGTGACTCAGGTGGGTCCCAGCCTGGGCCTCCCTGGCCCCCCATGATGGGGGGTGGCCGGCAGCTCTGTGCCTCTCCTGCCTGCTCTTACCATCTCCATGGCCCCAAGTGCTCAGCAGTGGCACCTCCAGGTCCAGTGGCACATCGAGCTCCATGCACACACAGTGGATGAACGCCTGCCAAGTGGCCCGACCTTGGGTGTACAATCTTCTGAGCTGTAGGATGACCCTCTGTGTGGTGTCCTGGGCCTCGTCCCCAGAGCTCAGGTCCATCTTGGGGAGGAAGAACTTCACCTTGGCATTCAGCCATTCTGGGTCTTTGCTGAGCAGCCTCACGAGCCAGCTCCACAGGTTAGTGGTACCCAGCTGGAAGCTAACGTGGTCCATGAGGAGCTGGCCCTGCAGGGACAGAGTCGGCAAGTGAGCTGGGGAGCAGGCAAATTGGGTGACAAGTGAGGTGGATGGACAGGTGAGCAGGGGGACAACTCAACTGGGATGGAAGGCAAAAGGGATAGCCAAGAACCATCTCCCACATCTGGTGGGGGCAGGAGCTAGGCAGACAGGTGGCTTTTTCATGGAGTCTCAATGCCTGTGCCCAAGGATGGGTTCCAGAGAACAGCCTGCTCCTTTTATACTCCTTACTGCCCGCTTAGTTGTGCCTGAGTCCTGGCTCTGAAATGGTCCAGTTCATCCCCTGTGGATGGTCCCCTAAGGATGCTTTATTTTTTTCTCGTTTCCATGGACCTATTTGTGCTGCTCTCTGTCTAAGCTAAGCTCATGGCAGAGACAACTGGTTGTCGCTCCTACTTTGTTCTCCACTTCCGCTTTAGTATGAGAACCCCTGAATATTTCCTGGTCATCTGGAATAAAGTCTATTTCCCAGACTCCCTTGCAGTTAGAATAGGCCATCTTACTAAGTATTGGCCAATGGGATACAGACAGAAGTGCTGTATACCCTTTTTTGCTTCCTCCTGTTGGTTGGAATGTCAAGGTGATGGCTAAGCCTTGGGTAGCCTACTGGATCATGAGGTGGAAGCCAGTGCCAAAGAAGGCAGAGGGTAAGGCTTCCCACCTGTCCTGAACTTCTCTTACATAATAAGGAAATACATTTCTATTTAAAGCACTATTGTCAGAGCACCTGGGTGGCTCAGTCGGTTAGGTATCTGCCTTTGGGGTCCTGAGATCAAGCCCTGAGCAGGGAGCCTGCTTCTCACTCTCCTTCTGCCTGTCGCTTCCCCTGCTTTGTGCTCTCTCTGTGTCAAATGAATAGATAAAATATTTTTAAAAGATATTGAATTTATAAAACAAATAAACCACTTTTTTTTAAGGGCTTTTTGCTACTCATAGTGAAATCAAATCCTAACTAATACAAAACATCTCTCTCTCTCTGCAAACTCTCCTCTTCTAAACTGGCACTCTCAAACAACCTGCCGGTAGGAGTACCAATATAAGGCAAGGGACACTTACACAGCAAAGCTTTAAATCTTTTTTTTAAAAAAGATTTTATTTATTTATTCATAGAGACAGAGAGAGAGAGAGAGAGAGAGAGAGAGGCAGAGACACAGGCAGAGGGAGAAGCAGGCTCCATGCAGGGAGCCCGACGTGGGACTCAATCCCGGGTCTCCAGGATCACACCCCAGGCTGCAGGCGGCGCTAAACTGCTGTGCCACAGGGGCTGCCCCACAGCAAAGCTTTAAAAAAATTAAAAATTGATTCAGCAATTCAATTTCTAGCACTCTAGCCTTCAGAAATAATTATGTACATAAAGATTTTACTTACAAAGCTGTTCACTGCAAGATTATTTGTAATAGATAAAAGTTGGAAGCAACCTAAATGTCCAAAAATTGAGTATTTGTTAACTAATTGGTGGTCCATTACGTGGTGGAACATATGTAACATTTCCAAATATACTTTTGGTATTATTTCCTTACCAAGAGGAGCAAACACTTAGAAAGCACATACTATGGGCGAGACACTGTTCTAAGTGCTTTATGTATCTCATATAATCCTCACAACTGCAGAGACCCAGCTTCCAACTCTGAAAAGAGTGGGAGGCTTACCCAGGAGAGCAGCCTTACCAACTCTCAGAAGCTGGGGACAGAACTCTGTGTCCTGCAGTTCAGACTGTAGCTGCTCCCCTTGACTCCTGGCAAAGGCCTATTGGGCATGTGTCCTAGCCCCCTCTGGACATACTTTGGCAACTGGACTAATAGCCAAAGAGCTGTAGAATTCGTGAAACATGCTCACATGCATGGGGTAGGCAAGGATCACCATCCCACATGGATGGATGGGAAGACAGACGAAAGCCAAGGGTATACCCAAGGTCATATTAGAAGTCCATGGCAGAGCCAGGCTCAGAACTGAGATTTCTTGCCTGTTGGGGAGATAAATTTCCTAGACCTTGGAGCCCTGGATGGCACCAGACAAGGACTAAGTCTCTGGACTCTGTGTGATCTTGGTAAGAGAATGTGGTTACGGCCGAGGGCACAGCTTCTCTTCTGGGCTACAGTGTTCAAAGTCCATGATGTGGCCATAAAGAAATAAGCCAGAATGGCAAGCTGCCAGGTAGAAGCAAGGAGTGTCTAGGTGTATAATTCTGGGGAAGTCCCTCGCCCTCAAACCTGTCCTCCTGCTAGTTAGACACAATGCCTTGGTTTCTACTATTAGTGCTTAGTCTCCTTGGGGAAAGGCATCACGCTTTTTAAGGATAACCATCCGTGGGAGAAAAAGCACATTTACAGTATTCTTGGTCATTGAGGCTCCTACAGAAAGTAGCCTTGGAGACAGAGGATTATAGTAGAAAGATTCTCAGCCCCAAGTGCTGGATGGTCCCCTAAGGATGCAGCCCCAGAGTTAGGAGACTAGCATTCCTGATCAGCTCTGTACCTAATTCTCTGCAGTAGGCATTAGAGCTGTTCACAGATATTCTTTCTCCTTTTTCTAGGCCCTTGGTAGAAGAGCACTTCCCTACCCCCTTGAAGTCAGGTATGGCCATGAAACTTGCTTTGGTCAATGAAATACGCTAAAGATTGACTCATGTCATGTCTGTGAAGAAGTATTTTTTTTTTTTTTTTGTGAAGAAGTATTAAGAGCCAATGTATGATTCACAGTGCTTTCTTTTTCCTCTACCACAGGGATCAGCAGTATTGCGGAACTTGGCGGCTCCTGGCCGCAAGAGGATAATGTGGAACAGAGGTCCTAGTTGATTGACAGTAGACAAGAAGTAGGAGCAGAAGTAAGCTTTTGCTGTCCTAAGCCACGAGGACATTGGTGGTTGTTACTAAAGCATAAACTAGCTTATCCTAGCTGATATACTCATGCTCTGGCCTTGAGTAAGTCTACTGTCTAGCAGGGCTTCAGTTACACCATCTATAAAATGGGTAGACTGGATTCTGTCTCAAGGCCCCCCCTGATTTTCTGTGTCTGATGATTTTCACTCTCAAGCTGAATGGTGGCTAAAGGTAGACTTGTCATAGGAGGGGCAGCCCAGTGAGGTAAATCTGGATGGGAAGCAGTCTGGATAGGGAGAGGTAGGGGAGTGAGGGAATGGATTGGAGGGGAAGAGAGGAGGTAAAGGGTAGAGGACACCTACTTGGCCTCCTGGTTCATCATAGGTATTCTAGGGTGTCAGCAGAGATGGTCTCATGAGTACCTGAGCCATGTCCTGCGCTCTGAGCTGGATTTGCAGGTTGTTTCCATAGCACAGGCTCCTAAAGAGAGGAGACAGGGCACTCTTCTCAATATTCCAAGTCCCAAGAGGAACGCTGTATGGCAGGCACCAGCCCTTACCCCTCCTCTGGAGACACCTCTGAGGCATTCGACCCAGAACAGTCCCCTTGCCCTCATGCACAGCTCTTGTTCTTCCCCAACCACATCTCCTTTTGTCCCCTAACTGTGCACAGCCCAACCTTTTCTGATGTCACCTCCTGCCATATGTGGCCCAGAGGAAGCCCTTCTTCTTCCTCCAACTCAGACATTCACCTTCCAGTGATTTGTGGCATCAGAGTATGCCCATCGAATCCAGCAGACTTTTGACAATTCATTCAGATGATAATGGAATAATCCTCATCACTGATGCTAACTTCCTTTCCCAGTAAAACTCTCAAAAGGATAAGATTTGCTATCTTCTATTACATTTGAAGAATTTTTGAGGCAGTCAAGAATAAACATTTTTTAAAGGATTTTATTTATTTGAGAAAGACAGCATGAGAGAGAGAGAAAGAGAGAGAGCAAGAGCACACAAGCAGTGGCGGGGGAGGCGGATGAAGAGGGAGAAGCAAATTCCCCACTGAGCAGGGAGACTGACACAGGACTCGATCCCAGGATCCTGAGATCATGACTTGAGCCAAGGGCAGATGCTTAACTGACTGAGCACCTAGGCACCCCAAGAATTAACATTCTCCTTAATGAGAAATCCCAGAGGCATTAATCACTGCTTCGTCAAGAACACAATGAAATGACACCCTGGCACACATGCCTAACAGAGATGTTGTCCAACAATACAGAATGGACCAGAAGAAAAGTGGCTGGAAAGTACGTGGAAGAAAGGAAGAAAGGAAGAATGGCAAAAGATCAGCATGTGCACTGACTGTGTATCTATGAAGGGAGAGCTTTAACTGTGAAGTTCCAGGGATTTCAATAAATCTATGTGAATAGGGCGCCTTCAACACAGCAGAGGCTAAGTACTGTCATTAGAAAGAGGAAAAGACAGGTTTGTGACCCCCCCCCCCCCGCCCGCCACCTCCGTCTATACGTGGACGCGTACAGTCTTAAATGTGACTGTATTTGGAGATGGGACCTTTGGTGTCTGAGTCATGAGGATGGAGCCCTCATGAGGATTCAGGAATCTTACAAGAAGAGGCAGGGAGAGAGCCTGCTTCCTCTCTGCTCCCTACCTCATGAGGATACAAGGAGACGCTGGCCATTTCCAAAGGTAGGGTGTGCTCGCCAGCCTGGATCTGCTGGCATTTTGGTCTGGGGACTTCCTGTCTCTGGAACTGTGAGAAGTAAATGCATATTGTGTAAGCCACAAGGACAGACAGTACAAGTGTCTTATAGGCCTTAAATATTTCATAATAAACATTTTAAGTTAGAATGAGATCAAAACGAGAAAGTGAAGACAATTATATCACGGACTATTTGTTGGGAGAGGCAGGCAGTAATGGAGAGGCTTCCAAACATCATAAGGCATCTTATTAAAGTGCCTAACATAAAACTTTATGGAACAGTATTAAAAATAGAAAAAAAATCAGCCAAAGGAATGGAATTGCTTTAAGCTACTTTAGCTTCACACTCATTTAAAACACACCAGTTAATCAATGGTATTAAAAGAAGACATTTGGGGATCCCTGGGTGGCACAGCGGTTTAGCGCCTGCCTGCCTTTGGCCCGGGGCACGATCCTGGAGACCCGGGATCGAATCCCACGTCGGGCTCCCGGTGCATGGAGCCTGCTTCTCCCTCTGCCTGTGTCTCTGCCTCTCTCTCTCTCTCTCTCTATCATAAATAAATAAAAATTAAAAAAAATAAAAATAAAAGAAGACATATGGAAAAATACGTAGTATTAACACACATGGTAATACAAGTGTTTTAAATTTAAGAAATTATTTCTCAATTAAGTAACTGAATGAAAATGTTCTGTATGGAAACTAGGTGCCATCTCACATCCCCACCAAATGGCCATAATGAAGGAAAAAGCAGTCCAAATGTCGATGAGGACGAGGAGAAATGGGAACTTTATATACTGCTGGTGCAGATGTGAAATAGAGTGGTCCCTTTGGAAAACAGGGTGGCAGGTCTTTAAAACGTTAACCACAGAGTTACCACATAACCCAGCAATTCTACTCCCAGACCTCTCTCCAAGTGAAATAAAAATAGACATCACACAAAAACACGTACACAAATGTTTGTTTATCCACAATAGCCCAACAGTGAAAGCAATGCAAATATCCAAAAGCTTGTGAATGGAGAAGCAAACTATACTCTGTTTATACAGTGTGATATTATTCAGCAATAAAAAGGAGCAAAGTACAGATACACACTGCAGCAAGGATGAATCATAAAAATGTTATACCAAGCATAAAAGCTCCCAAGTTTATCATTAAGTAAATTCTTTGTGTGTGTGTGTGTGTGTGTGTGTGTGTATTTGCATACACAGAGACCAGCTCTAAGGCTATAAAACAGTGACAGGATTTTGTCCAGGGAGGGGGTACGGAGGACTCAGGCAAAGAAGAACCCTCTACGCTACACTCTTTTGGACCAGTTTTACATTTAAACTTTTTAATAGGCACATTTTTATCTAAAAAAAAAAAAAACGTAAAGACATCTGCATTAAAAATTAGATGGGGCACCTGGGTGGCTCAGTTAAGCATCCGACTCTTGATTTCAGCTCAGGTCATGATCTCAGGGTTGTGGGACTGAACCCCACACTGGACTCCGTGCTCAGCAGAGTCTGCCTGAGATTCTCTCTCTCCTTCTGCCTCCCCACAGTGTGTGCTCTTGTTCTTTCTCCCTCTCTCTCAAAAGAAAAATAAAAAGAATGCTCAAACATTAGTAGAGCACACAGTTGCAGATGATATTTTCCTGAACTTAGAAATCTGGTATCTTCACATTTAATTTAGTTTAGTTTGCTTTGTCTTTTTCTCCTTATTAGATTGGCCAGCAGCTGCTGTCTCTTATGTTTAAAAAGACAAAATGAGGGCACCTGGGTGGCTCAGCGGTTGAGCATCTGCCTTTGGCTTAGGTCATGATCCTGGGGTCTTAGGATCAAATCCCGCATCAGGATCCCCATAGGGAGCCTGCTTCTCCCCCTGCCTATGTCTCTGTGTCTCTCATGAATAATAAATAAACATCATTTTTTTTTAAAAAAAGACAAAATGAAATTTTAATTTCTCTTTATTCTGTGGATTTTCTCTTTTTTAAGTTATATATATATATACACACATATATATAAATATTATATATATATATAATATATATATATCCTGACTTCTCTTCCCTGATTTACTGAGACTGTTACTCATTAAGCTTATAAGTTAGTCGATTGCTTAAGTCATTTCTAGTCTTTCCATTCTAAAAAATAATAAGAGAAGCCACTTTGGCCAATTTCCATAAGTTTATGTCAAGTTTATGTCAAATTTACATTACATTGTTAGTAGATTATAATGTTGAACCGAGTCATTTAATGGAGGGGTAAGTTATTCTTTAAATCCTTGCCATTAATTTTTTTGTTTTACTCTATTACACAAAGAAATAGTCCCATGCAGTTTCTGCTTTGGGGAAATATGTTGAAATTTTCCTTTTTTGCTTGACATATGACAAATTTTAAAATATTCCATGACATTTGTAAAGTTCTTTTTCAATAAATACGGATTTCGATCCCCCAAATTATGTCAAAATAAAGTCTAGATGGGGCCAATATTTAAATGCAGAAAGTTAAACTGTAGAAGTACTAGAAGACTAAGTGTTCAACTTACAATTCAGGAAGCTGTGTGTTGAATTTTCTGCATTTTTCTATGTTATAATTTCACAACAAAGCAGTTAAAATTTTTTAAGTGTTGGAAGAAAACATGGGAAAAAGTTTTAAAAATAATTTCAGAGTGGAGAGGGTATAGCTGAGCATGACACAAAACTCAGAAATCATAAAAGAAAAAGGGAATGAAATTGATCAGCTATAAATTAGAACTTTGATACTGCCAAAGAGTACGACGAATAAAGTGAAAAGAGAAATGGCAAACTGGAAAGAATATCTGCCTTTTCTGTGATACAAAAGGACACGAATGTTTTTAATATACCAAGAATTACTACAAATCAATAAGAAAAGTAGACAAAAGAACAGTTGACAAAGAACAGAACTGTTTACAGACAAGGAAATAAGAATGGTTCTGAAGTGTACATGAAAAGATGCTCAACTTCACAGGAAGTGAAAGAAATACACATTAAAATTAAAAGATGGGGTCATTAAGCCCGTTCACGTTCAGAGTTACTATTGAAAGATACGAGTTTAGTGTCATCATGATATCTATTCAGTCCTTGTTTTTGTGGATTGTTCCACTGGACTTCTTCTTAAAGGGGAATTGTAAGAGTCCCCCTTAAAATTTCTTGCAGAGCTGGTTTGGAGGTCACATATTCTTTCAGTTCCTACCTGTCTTGGAAGCTCTTTATCTCTCCTTCCATTTTGAATGAGAGCCTTGCTGGATAAAGTATTCTTGGTTGCATGTTCTTCTCATTTAGGACCCTGAATATATCTTGCCAGCCCTTTCTGCCAGGTCTCTGTGGAGAGGTCTGCCGTTACCCTAATACTCCTCCCCATAAAAGTCAGGGATTTCTTGTCTCTTGCTGTTTTAAGGATCTTCTCTTTATCTTTGGAATTTGCAAGCTTAACTATTAGATGTCGAGGTGTTGAGCGGTTTTTATTGATTTTAGGGGGGGATCTCTCTATTTCCTGGATCTGAATGCCTGTTTCCCTTCCCAGATTAGGAAAGTTTTCAGCTATGATTTGTTCAAATACATATTCTGGCCCTTTGTCCCTTTCGGCGCCCTCGGGAACCCCAATTAAACATAGGTTTTTCTTCCTCAGGCTGTCGTTTATTTCCCTTAATCTATCCTCATGGTCTTTTGTTTGTCTCTTTTTTCCTCAGTTTCCCTCTTTGCCATCAACTTGTCTTCTATGTCACTCACTCGTTCTTCCACCTTGTTAACCCTCATCGTTAGGACTTCTAGTTTGGATTGCATCTCATTCAACCCCAAAGATTCAGATGCAATGAAACGCCGGGACACCTGCACCCCGATGTTTCTAGCAGCAATGTCCACAATAGCCAAACTGTGGAAGGAGCCTCAGTGTCCATCGAAAGATGAATGGATAAAGAAGATGTGGTTTATGTATACAATGGAATATTACTCAGCCATTAGAAATGACAAATACCCACCATTTGCTTCAACGTGGATGGAACTGGAGGGTATTATGCTGAGTGAAGTAAGTCAATCAGAGAAGGACAAACAGTGTATGTTCTCATTCATTTGGGGAATATAAATAATAGTGAAAGGGAATATAAGGGAAGGGAGAAGAAATGTGTGGGAAATATCAGGAAGGGAGACAGAACATAAAGACTCCTAACTCTGGGAAATGAACTAGGGGTGGTGGAAGGGGAGGAGGGCGGGGGGTGGGGGTGAATGGGTGACGGGCACTGAGGGGGGCACTTGACGGGATGAGCACTGGGTGTTATTCTGTATGTTGGTAAATTGAACACCAATAAAAAATAAATTTATTATTAAAAAAATAAAATTAAAAGAGATTATATGGTTTTTCAGCTCTTAGATTGTCAAGGAAATGATATAGCTGGCAAAGTTATGCATTAACAGGCATTTCGATGCATCACTAGTGAGAGTATATGGCAATAAAACTTTATCTATAAAAACTGCAAATGCCACATAACCACACTTTGCAATTCCATGCTCATGTATTTATTAATAATGTGCAAAATAACATACATTCAGGAATACTTAATGTGGCCCTGTTTATGGCAGTAAAAGACGGAAGAAACTAAATGACCACTGAAAAGGAACTGGTTGAATTATGGCATAGCCATACAACAGAATTCCCCTCAGCCATTAAAAAGGAAGATGCTGAGCGATGTGGGTTGATACAGTATGGCACTCATACCACATGTGTACATTCCCCTGGCCAGAGTTATTTCTAACACTCAGCCCTGGTCTGGCCTGGCCTGATTTCTGTGTAAACCTCCTATCAGTTTCCCACTGCCTCTCAGATAAAGTCAAACCATGTTAATACACCTGCCACAAAGAGATACACGTTCAGTGGCCAGGAAATGTTCCAAGGATGAATAAACAAATTGCCTTTCATCACCTGGTTGCTGGCCACCTCTTGGCCCTCTCATGCACCTGCCGCCCAGCCCTGGGACGCACACCTAGACCACAGTGGATGAGGGATGGGTGTACTGGCTGACTAGGGGGGGGGGGCGGGGAGCACGTGAGTGACAGCGAGCAACATCGATGTCTCTATGTGTGTACTCAAATCTACCAGGCAAGGTCGTTGGGAGATGAAGCAGGTAAAATCCCCGACATGGCATCTGGGCCACAAGAAAGGCTCTGAACATGTTAACTATTATTATAAATGGTGCTGCTGTTTGCTCTGTAACCTCAGCCCCCACCACAGGGTACAAGGAAGGAAGGGAGGGATGGTGGAGAGGACATGGTTTGAATCACAGACTTCTGATTGCTGTTCCTTTGGCTTCTTCCCTCTCCCTGACTTTCCCAGGCTTGGATTATGGGGGGAACCCCCCAGGAGGCTTGGTGAACCTGTCTTGTTGTCCATTGGCTCACTGGGGCTTGTCTCCTCATCTCTACTGGAGGGGCCCCACCTGCCTTTCCTGTGCTCGGGGGCTGGAGGCGAGAGGGGAGGGGAGGGTCAGGCTGATGGAAGCCCCATCCCTATGGCACTGGCAGGCCTGGGTTCTGCCCCTGGCTCCTGGGCCGGGGTGGGAGAAGAGGGGACAAGAAGGGAGCAGCTGAGGATGGCCAATGGGGAGAGAGGGGCAGAGGTAGAAAGGGCTCGAGTCTAACCTCAGAACCAGAAAGGCTGGTTGGTGGGGCCAAACAGAAATGTCCCACAGGGGACACCTGGGTGGCTCAGTGATTGAGCATCTGCCTTCGGCTCAGGGAGTGATCCTGGGGTCCTGGGATGAGTCCTGCATCAGGCTCCCCGCAGGGATCCTGCCTCTCCCTCTGCCTATGTGTCTCTCTCTCTCTGTGTATCTCTCATGAATAAATAAATAAAATCTTACAAAAAAAGAAATATCCCATAAAACAGAAAGTGCCACTAAAGTTGGCTTCTCGGGACTGAGTGGACAGTCAGGCTTGTGGACTCTGGGGAAAAGCAGATCCACAGAAGCCATAAGTCCTCTCAGAATGCCCCATGCCAAGCCCTACCGGGGGTGATGACAGCGACCTGGGGTCTGTGCCCTCCCCCAGGGCTGGCCAGCTTCCATCCAAGGCTTCAGGGGAATGCGGTTCTGGAAAAGACCTGGCTGCACGGTCCATGCCAGGCCCATTTTATAGATGGGGGGGGGGGGCAAGAGGCCCTGAGAGGGCTAAGACCCTGCTGGCACATACAACAAATAAGAAGCAAAGGCAGGGCCAGACTGACTGGGTGGGCTCTTTCTGGAAGATGCAGCCCCACCCCAGGGATGGCCCTCCTTTCAAGCACACCACTTCAGAAAGATGTTAGCAGCCACTTCCTCCCTCACCCACAAAAGCTGGTGGAGCAGGTGAGAGGGGTCCTTAACACAGCCCATTTCCGCAGGTTGGGGGGTAGGGGGGGTGACGATGTGGGTTGCCTGTTCCTTGGGAAGCCATCATCTTCATTGTCATCACAATGGCAGGGTCCTCCAGGACTTATACTTCATCAGGGCTTTACTAATGCTGAAACTGAGGCTCCCAGCAGTGAAGGGATTTGCCTGGTCACTGCTAGAGAGCCCCAGAACTGGGAGTTGAACAAACATCTCTAGGCCCTGCGGCCCTCTGAGGGATAGGGTGCATAGTGAGGGGCGGAGAGGGATCCAGAGAGGGAGGCGCAGCCCAGTCTGGGGCTCAGGTCCAAGCAGTCCTATCCCACATCCAAGAGGTCTCCCTCTTTCTCATTGCAAACTGTGGGATCTGGGTCCCAGCCTACATCACTGGTTTTAAGTCACCTCTTTCACCCCCACCCCCACCTTCTTGCTCAAAAGGCTTGGTCTTTCCACCAAAGGACCCCCCAGGGTTTCCAGATGCACCCTATGGGACCAGGGTGCTCTAGAGCCAGCAGGTGACCAGGTAGTGGCCTTGCCTCTCCTGCTCAGCCCTGGTGGTTTGGGCCCAGCTCCCACACGAAGTGGCTGGTGAGGCCTCCATGAGAAGGCTTTCACCTGACACATTCCTGGGTCTCCAGAGCATTCTCCCAGGATCTTCCAGGCCGGGTCTGGGGTTCCCAAACTTGTTTGCACATTGGAATGATCTGGTGGGGGGGGGGTGGCTTTCAAAAATTCCAACGAGCTGCATCCTGAACCAATCATAGCAACATCTCTAGGGGTGGAACGCAGCCTCTGGAAGTTCCTCAGGTGATTCTCCCATGCTGACAAGCTTGGGAACTAATGTTCTAGGCATAACAACACCCAGCTCCCCATTCCCAGCTGGAGGAGACTGGTTCTGTGTTCCCTCACCCTTGGCACCCTCCTTCTCTAGCAAACCAGAGGCAAGTGATTCTTGCCCTCTGAAAGGCTGGGGGACAGGAAAGGCACCAAGATGGCCTTATTTAGATGAAGCCCTGTGGGTGTCTCCCAATGACTAACACTTCCGCCTCTGGCCTGTTCCTTGGCACCTTGCACCCCAGCTCTGTGGCTCTACAGGATGCTCTCATACAGGCCCAGGCTCAGCACAGCTACACCCAACTGGAAACAAAGCCAAGTCTGGAAATCCCCTCTTTATCACCAACCATGCAGTTGGTGAGGATCCCGGAGGAATATGGTTTTGGAGTCCTAGGGGACAAAGTTAGGCAGAGGAGGGAAAACACCATATAATCTCACTTCCATGTGGAATCTAAAAAACCAAACCAAACCAACCAACCAACCAACCAACCAACCACCCTAACAAACAAAAAATACAGGGAACCGATTAGTGGTTGCCAAGGCATGCTAAGTGGAGGGTGAGAGAGATGTGTGAAATGGGTCAAAAGATATAAATTTCCAGTTATAAAATAAATATATCATGGAGATGTAATACACAGCTGGGTGACCATAGTTAATAATACTCTATTGCAGGGGCACCTGGCTGGCTCGGTCGGTAGAGCGTGCAATTCTTGATCTCCGGGTTGTAAGTTCAAGCCCCATGCTAGGTGTAGAGATTACTTAAAAATTTTTTTTATATCTTTAAAAAATAATATTCTCTTGCACATTTGAAGATTGTTAAAAAATAGATCTTAAAAGTCCTCAACACTAGAAAAAAAATTTTATAACTATGTATGGTGACAGATGTTAACTAGATTTATTGTGGAGATCACTTTGCAATGCATATAAAGATTAAACTGTTATGTCATACACCTGAAAACTAATATAATGTCACATGTTAATTATGTCTCAGTGAAAAATGGAATTTTCTTTTTTTTAAAGAGAGAGAGAGTGGGCATGGGGCAGGGGGCAGAAGGACAGAGAGAGAGAGAGAATCTTAAGCAGGCTTCATACCCAGAACAGAGCCCGACATGGGGCTCAATCTCACAACCCTGAGATCATGACATGAGCTGAAATCAAGAATTGGACATCTAATCAACTGAGCCACCCAGGCTCCCCAAAAATGAAAAACTTTTTAAATAAATAAATAAGACCTGTGCTGAATTCAGAGACTTTTTCCTAATTGAAGCACAATACTACCTTCAACAAATAATTTTCTTTCCAAAGGAAATTACCATCTCCACAGAGCTTTATTATTTTTCTGCTTACAAAATATATAATCAGTCATTTGAAAAGTTCTAAACATAGCAGAAATATAGAACTTGAAGTTTATATCTCATGATTTTATCCTTTAGGGAGAGGTACACAATTTCTAAGATGTTTTATCCACACTTGAGGACATTTTTGCCTGATCTGAGAATCAGAGTACCAATTCCTTGAAATTTTTCTAAAAGACATCTCGCATTTAACTTTGTTTTCTAAAGTAGTGTTCACCATGAACAGAAGATAACCCTCCAAAAAAAAGAAAAAACCAAACAAAGTAAACAAAATAACACTGTTGAAACAGAACCCAATGTCACTGCCTGCCCACAGCTCTGACCCGGGGCCTGGCCTCCAGTTGCTGAAAAGGAGACCAAAAAGTGTGTGAAGCATTAATTAAGCACCAACTGACACTTTCTCCTTGACTAATGTGGAAGGATTAAAGAGAAAGAAAAGAAGATAACGTTCTCACTTTATGATTCAATTTACATGAAGGCCCTAACTGTACATCTCCTACAACCATCTTGTTGACTTCTATTGGATAAATCTCTGTTTGGGAGAACATTAGCCCATTCATTTCAAGAAGGGGATTCTGAGACCCAGAAATGCACAGGACACCTTCAAGAACTCAGGGAAAAGTCTACCATGAAGACACATAAGTCAGCAAGCTATTTCTCTCTACAACCAGATGCCACAACAAGATCTGAATGCCTCAGAATCCCAGCTCCCCACGGTTTGAATGGTCCCTCCACTTTGCCATGAGGGGCAGAAAGAACCACCAAGGCAAGAGGCTGATGGGGGTTTGGAGTTTGGTGATGGTATAGGCTCCATCCATTTACCATGGAGATGGTTGCTGGGGGCATGATGCAACTTCCCAGATGCCTGCAGCCTCTGCATCTGCACAGTATTGTAGGAGAGAAATTTAGAAATGTGGTCTCAAATACTTTAAAAAAAATAAAACTTGAGGAGAGGATTCTGGGAAGATGGCAGAGTAGGAAGCAGTACTTTGTCTCTTCCACTGAGACGACTGCATAGGTACAATCTGTCTAATAGAACTGTTCTGGAACTCTGGAGCCTTTGAATGCTTGCTACTTCCAACAGAATGCCTGGGTGGTAAATTGTGGTTATTTTTGGTCATTTCCAGCTCTAAGCCCAGTAGCAGCTATCCATACCCCAGACCTAGCCACATGGGAGACCACTGTGCACATGTTCCTGGGGGGGCATGCACACAGCTTACAAGAAATGGGGTGAGTAAAAAGGACCTTGTTTTCCAAATATTGGAGATTTGTGCTCTATTTGCTGATTATTGCTTCTGATCACAGAGGTGCAAAAAGAAAAGGCAAGCAGTTGTTGTTGCTGTATTTCCCCTCATTGCTGCAAGACCCTCTCCAGTTAAACAGTCAGGAGATTAAAAGGGCCAGACCCCATGGTTCCCACCATTATTCTTCCCTTTTCCCCTTTCTGGAGCTAGACATTAAAGACTAGGACATTCAAAAACAACTATATATAAGGAGAAAGTTAGAAAGTGACCACATATGCCCAAGGAAAACTCAGAAAAGATACAGAAAGGCATTAAGTTTACACCTCAGACTGATCCTTGGCACAGACAGTCCACAGCAATGGAAAAACCAAAGCAATAACAAAAACCCAGCAAACTGTGGGGAAAGAGAGAGTCTTATTTCCAGAGTTATCACATTATTATATTCAAATGTCCAATGTTCAACAACAATAACAACAAAACCACAAAGCATATGAAGAACAGGAAAGTATGACTCATTCAATATGTTCATTCATTCAAAAACCAACAGAATTGCCCTGAGACTTAGTGGCAGACCTTTCAGACAATGACTTTAAAACAACTGTCTTAAAGAGGCACCAGCCTGGCTCAGTCAATACAGCATGCAAGTCTTGATCTCAGGGCTATGGGTTTTATCCTCACACTGGGTGCAGAGACTGCTTAAAAAATAATTTTTAAAAAAACTGTCTTAAATGCTCAACGAACTAAAGAAAGAGAAGGTGAGGGGCACCTGGGTGGCTCAGTGGTTGAGCATCTGGCTTTGGCTCAGAGCGTGATCCCAGGGTCCTGGGATTAAGTCCTGAATCGGGCTCCCTGCAGGGAGCCCCCTTCTCCCTCTGCCTATATCTCTGCCTCTCTCTGGGTCTCTCATGAATAAATAAATAAAATCTTTAAAAAAAAATTTTTGTAGCTAAATGTTTACATTTTTAAAAAATTTCCTTTTGTGTATATTCTATAGCTATGTTCTTTGTGGTTACCATGGGGATTACATTTAACATCCTAAAGGTAAGAAAAAGAAATATAATGCATTTAAATCAGAAAGAAGTAAAATTATCTGTCTGCAGATGGTATATATACAATACTCTTATACGCAGAAGATCCTAAACTCTACAGAAAAACTGTTAGAACTAATACATCAATTTGGCAAAGTCACAATATACAAAGCTGACACACAAAAATCAGTTGCATTTCTATACACAAACAATGTCAAATCTAAAAGGGAAATTACAAAAAGAATTCCATGCACAATAGCATCAAAAAGAATAAAATACTTAACAATTAACCACGGAGGTGAAAAATGTGTACACTGAAAACTACAAAACATTGCCACAAGAAATCAAAGGCATAAATAAATGGAAACACATTATAGGTTCATTGACTGGAAGACTTAATACTGTTCAAATGTCAATATTATACAAAGTAATATACAGATTCAACACAATCCCCACGAAAATTCCAATGATGGGATTTTTTTGCAGAAACAGAAAATCCCACCCTAAAATTCATATGGAATCTCCAGAGACCCCAAATAGCCAAAATAATCCTGAAAAAGAACAAAACTGGAGAACCAATAGTTCCTGATTTCAAAACTTAAGATAAACTAAATCAAAACAGTGGTATTGGCAAAAAAAAACATAAAGCCAGTCGACTCTTGAACAAGATGGGTTTGAATTGTGAGTCCATTTTTAAATGAAAATTTTTCAAGAAATACAGTAAGTACTATAAATGTATTTTCTCTTCTTTATGATTTTCTTAACAAAATTTTCCCCCCTAATTTCCTTTATTGTAATGATACAGTATATAATACACATAACATGCAAAATATGTGTTAATCAATTTTTATTATTGGTAAGGCTTCTGGTCAATGGTCTGCTATCCGTAGGTAAGTATTAGGAGAGTCAAAAGTTATATATGGATTTTTGACAGTCTGAGGGTCAGCACTCCTAACCACCATGTTGTTCAAGGCTCAACCACATAGACCAATTAAAATAGAATAGAAAGCCCAGAAATAAATCCTTGCATATATGGCCAAATGGTTTTTGACAAAGTTGCCAAGACCATTCAATGGGGAACGGACAGTCTTTTCAATAAATGGTGCTGGGGAAACTGGCTGTCCACATGCAAAAGAATGAAGTTGGAACCTTCCGTTACACTACATACGAAATTTACTCAAAATGGATTGAGGACCTAAATATAAGACCCAAAATAGTAAGACTCTTAGGAGAAAACATAGGACAAAAGCTGAACCACAATGATTTGGCAATCAACACCTTACTCTTAGGAGAAAACATAGGACAAAAGCTGAACCACAATGATTTGGCAATCAACACCAATATATATACACACACAGAAATTGGACTCATGAAAATTCAAAAAAATTTTTGCATAAAAAGATGCTATCCACAGGGTAAAAAGGCAAGCCACAGAATGGGAGAAAATATTTGAAAAACATGTATTTGACAAGGAATTTATAATCAAAATATACAGAGAATGCTCACAGTTCAGTAACAAAACTAAATGCCTGCAACTGAATAACAAAAAGACTAACAACTCAATTCACAAATAGGCAAAGGACCTGAAGAGATATTTCTCCAAAGAAGATATACAAACGGCCAATCAGCACATGAAAGATGGTCAGCATCATCAATCCTTAGGGAAATGCAAATCAAAACTACAGTGAGAGGCTCCTGGGTGGCTCACTCCATTAAGCATCTGACTTCAGTTCAGGTAAGGATCTCAGGGTCTTGGGATCAAGCCATGTTAGGTTCCCTGCTTATGGGGGAGTCTGCTCTTCCTTCTCCCTTTGCCTCTGCCCCTCCTCCCACACGTGTGTGCATGCTCTCTCTCTCTTAAATAAATAAATGAAATCTAAAAAAAAAACAAAACTCTACGGGGCACCTGTGTGGCTCAGTGGTTGGGCATCTGCTTTCGACAAAGGGCACAATCCTGGGGTCCTGGGATCAAGTCCCGCATGGGATTCCCTGCAGGGAGCCTGCTTCTCCCTCTGCCTATGTCTCTGTCTCTGTGTGTGTGTCTCTCATGAATAAATAAATAAATAACTACAATTGAGATTGATACCACCTCATACTCATTAGGATGGCTACTATCAAAAACACAAAAAAACAGGAAACAACATATACTAGGGAAGATGTAGAGAAATTGGAACCGCTGCGCACTCTCGATGGGCATGTAAAATGGTACAGCTGCTGTGGAAAACAAGATGGTGATTTCTCAAAAAAATTAAAAATAGAATTACCATATGACTCAGCAATTTCACTTCTGAGCATATACCCAAAAGAACTGAAAGCAGAGGCTCAAAGAGATATTCGTATATCCATGTTCATAGCAGCACTATTTGCAATAACTAAAACATGGAAGCAGCCCAAGTGACCATCAGTGGAGGAATGGAGAAGCAAAATGTGTTCTCTTCATACGATGGAATATTATTCAGCCTTAAACAGGAAGGAAATCGTGTAATATACAACATGGCTAAATCTTGAGAATATTATGCTAGATGAATAAGACTGTCACAAAAAGACAAATCCTGTGTGACTACACTAATATGAGGTACATCGAGTAACAAATCCATAGAGACAAGAAGGTAGAATGGTCATGGCCAGGGGCTGGGGGGAGAGGGAATGGGGAATTATGGATAATGGGCATAGAGTTTTGGTTGTACAAAATGAGAAGAGTCCTGGGGATGGGCAGCGGCGATGGCTGCACAACAATGTGAACGTGCACAATACTATTGGATATTTTAGGTGGTTACAATAGTAAATTTTATGTTATGTGCACCTTAACTCCATAAAAATAAAGTCTATGTACTCCTGTAGAAGTCCATGTTGAGAACCCAGCCTAAGGAAACAATCCAGAATGTGAGCAAAGCTCTAGCTACCAGCAGGTTCATCACAGCACTGCTGTCAGCAGGGGCAGCCCTACCTTTCCTGATACAAACTGGCTCATCTGAAATGCCATGGCCTCTGGAAGGTTAGCCGTGCCCCCCGCCCCAGGTTCTGCCCAGGGCAGGGATGGGAGGCTGTAGTGACCAGGTCCCCTCTGGTGGAGGGGCTCCTGCTGCAGGTCCGGCCTTTTGATAAATTACATGCAAAAAATTCACTCGCAATAAGCGTTCAAGCACAGAACAGCTCTTCCTCTCTCACTTGCTCCTTCCTTTTTTTCTCCCCGCTCCTTCTCTCTCTCTCTCTTTTTTTTTTTTTTTATTGCCATTGCCTCTGCCCTGTTCCCTCTTCCTCCAGACATCATCATGGTACGTGGCCCCCCGCCTCACACCTCTCAATTGTCCCTGTATCCCTTATGGGAAGGCCATGCCTGGCCTCTCCAAACACAACCATTTCTGCACCCAGGGTGTGCCTACCGCCCCCCCCCCCCCCGAACATACCTTATCTTTCTTCACTGCAGTCATATCTCTGTGTACCTGTTTATTCTCTGTTCCTGTTGGCACATCAGTGAGGCTTTCTCATGTTCTCAGCTATAACCCAGTGCCCAGCGCAGGACCTGACATGTTCTAGAAACTCAGCACATGTGTGCTGAGTGGGTTAACGATTACTGGGTGGAGCCAGGTGGGAAACTGTGCTATCAGTACCTACCTTGTGGAGTAAGGGGCATCATTCCCCCAAAAATGCCCTTTGGTCATTCTACCTCCAAGAAGTTTCTGGGGGGGTGGTCTCCTCCCTGGGATGTCTAGCCTCTCTCCACCTTCTCTCTCTCCTCCTCCTCTTGGGACCCAATACAGCATCCTACCTCTAGCACCCCGACCCCACTCACATGCTCCACTCAAAGAGTCTGCTCTGCCCATCATATCCCCGTCCCTGCTGACCACTTTGCATGTGGGCCCCACCCATCCCAATCCTATCAAGATATTTTCCCAAAAGTAGTTCCCTTCCTGAGAGGAATCTAGAGGGAAATATGGAAAGAATTAAAATGTCACATTTTGGTTTTTATATAAAACAGAAGAGGGGTGCCTGGGCGGCTCAGTGGTTGAGCAACTGCCTTTGGCTTGGGTCGTGATTCCAGGGTCCTGGGATCAAGTCCCATGTCAGGCTCCCTGCTGAGAGTCTTCTTCTCCCTCTGCCTGTGTCTCTGCCTCTCTCTGTGTCTCTCATGAATAAGTAAATAAATAAATCTTAAAAAAAAAAACCACAACAGAATTAAACAGTCTATGTGCAGTAGAAGAGAACAAGACTCAATCTAGATGCTTAAAAATGTGGATATGGTTTCATCATCCTATGGACAACACTGAAGCCACTTAAAATGCCAGTATACTCATTACAAAGAGTGAATTTCCTTAATATGTACAGTGCTTTTACAGCTAAATAGGAAAAAGACCAACAACCCAATGGAAAAATGGAAAAAGAATATGAATAGACAGTCTATGAAAAATTAACTACAGGGATCCCTGGGTGGCACAGCTGTTTGGCGCCTGCCTTTGGCCCAGGGTGCGATCCTGGAGACCCGGGATTGAATCCCATGTCGGGCTCCCGGTGCCTGGAGCCTGCTTCTCCCTCTGCCTATGTCTCTGCCTCTCTCTCTCTTTCTCTCTGTGTGTGTGACTATCATAAATAAATAAAAATTTAAGTTTAAAAAAAAAAAAGAAAAATTAACTACAAATGACCCTTAAATATTTGAAATGATAAGAGAAGTGGGAGGGAAATAGACCATTATTCATCTCCCAGATGTGCAAATATGGAAAAGTTTGATAACATGCATGTTGAGGTGGGTGTGGGAAGCAGGTCCCCTCACACGTAGCTGTTAGGAGTGAAAATTAGCCCAACATTTAAGGAAAGTAATTTGCCATATTTACCAAAGTTCAAACTGCATATTCGCTTTGCAAATTCAACTCTTGGATGGTTTGTTGTTGTTTTTGATGTTGTTGTTTTTTAAGATATTTATTTATTTATTTGAGAGACAGAGAGAGAGAGAGAGAGCGCAAGCTCACATGTGTAAGCAGTGGGGAAGGGCAGAGGGAGAAACAGACTCCCCGCTGAGCAGGGAGCCCAACACTGAGATCACGACCTAAGCCAAAGGCAGGCGCTTAACCTGACTGGGCCACCGAGGTGCCCCTCCTGGTTACTTTTCTTAGTCTTATTTTTACATAGGCAAACATGATGCTTAAACAAAGATATTCACTACAACACTGTTTGGTATAGCAAGAGACTGGAAACAACCTAAATGCCCCAAAATAGTTAAATTAATTATGAAACAACCATAGAGTGAAATGCTCTAGAGCTGTTAAAAAAGAGAAAAGCAGATTTTGTTTTTGTTTTGATGTAGAAAGATTTCCAAATTACATTAAATTTTTTAAAAGATTAAAAAACACTATATAGAGTATATCACCATTTGTGAGAAAGGGGATAGATTATAGATATAGATATAGATATAGATATAGATATAGATAGATATAGATAGATATAGATAGATATAGATATATCCATGTTTCTAAAGGCCCACCTGAACTCTCTTTGGAAGGAGACATAAGAACCTGATAACACTGGTGCTTTCAGGGAGGGTAATCAGGTGGCTGGGAGATAGGGGAATGAGGGAAACTTACTTTTCATTATATATCTTTTTATATGTTTTATTTTATTAAATGAATGTATTAGCTACTAAAAATGAAATAATTTCAAAAATAATATAGGCTATACTTTTTCTTTAATACATAAATACATTTTATTTAGTTTAAAAAGTATAATTTCATTTTTTGTTTTTATGTATGAGTCCATTTAAAAATACGAATATACGGGATCCCTGGGTGGCGCAGCGGTTTGGCGCCTGCCTTTGGCCCAGGGCGCGATCCTGGAGACCCGGGATCGAATCCCACGTCGGGCTCCCGGTGCATGGAGCCTGCTTCTCCCTCTGCCTGTGTCTCTGCCTCTCTCTCTCTATCTCTCTGTGACTATCATAAATAAATAAAAATTAAAAAAAAAATACGAATATACACAAATAGAAAAAAGACTGGAAGTAAACCAAAGTGAAAACAGATCATCTGAGGCTAAGTGAACATTCCCTCAGGTTCTCTGAAGTTCTCCTTTGCTGAATGTCAGAGGCACCTCAGCGAGAAGGGCTGCTAAAAACCTTCCTGGGGAAGACTCTTGTATCTAAGAACTTATTGGGAGACTTTGGAGTGACCCACAGGATGAAGTAGGAATCCCATTGCAGAGTCAGTCTTGAAACAAGCAGGATAAACAAGTGAACTCACGGTTCCCCAGGACTCTCATCTTTCCATCCCAGGAAAATGACTGGTTTCAGGCAGTCGTCAACTAGGGAGAGAAAGGGTGACCGCAGAGCAGAAGAGTCTGGGACCAGAGATGGCCAGAGGAACTAAGTTCACACCCAACTTCACCCAGATTCACAGAGAACTAAGGAACACTTAGGGCTTCCCAGAGGAACAGAATGGGGGTTCATGCCAACTTTACCCAGCTCTCATGGACCCACAAACCCCCAGATAGCATATGGGTCACACAACCATGCCCATTTTATAGGTACCAAGTCCCACACATAACCAAGTGCTTGCCTGTCCCATCATTTCTGTAATGGTTTTAAATACAGTGCATTGAAGAAGCATGTTCTCCAGGGTGGCCAGAAGGGATCAAAAATCTTCCCTGCCCCAGACAGCCTACACCAACAGCCAGACTCATCAATTTTTCTTCGCAAATCCTCTAGGTGTTTTCCTTGCAGGCTGAGTTTCAGCCGAGGTAGACTTGGGGCTACCAGCCAATACTCAAAAAATAGATCTGGCAAAGGGCACCAATAGTTTATATCCTCAGAATACCTACAAAAAGTTTTTACAAAGTATTGGCACGCGTATTAATTTGCTTGATCCTTAGTCCAACTCTGGAAAGCAGAAGAGTGGTTCTGGGCTGGCAAATTAGTTTCCTAGCTTGGTTACAGTTGTAACAAAGTACCCTCAGGAGAGGATCCTTCTTTGCCTTTTCCGGTTTCTGTGGGGTGCTGGCAATTCTTGGGAGCTCCTGGCCTTAGAGATGCATCATTCTGATCTCTGTTTCTGATGTCACACAGCTGTCATCTCATGGTGTGTCTCAATCTTCATAAGCTGACCTCTCTCTTGCAGGGACACCAGTCATACTGAATTAAGGACCCACTTGTCTGGTATGATCTCTTCTCAATTAATTACATCAGCTATGACTCTATTTCCAAATAAAGTCACAATTCAGAGATAAAGAGGGTGAGAACTTCAACATATCTTTTTTTTTTCTAAAGATTTTATTTATTTATTCATGAGAGACACAGAGAGAGAGAGGCAGAGACACAGGCAGAGGGAGAAGCAGGTTCCCTTTGGGGAATCTGATGTAGGACTCAGTCCCAGGACCCCAGGATCACGACATGAGCCAAAGGCACACACTCAACCGCTGAGCCACTCAGGCGTCCCAACATATCCTTCTCGGAGTCACAATTAAATTCATAACAGACGGGAGATATATACTAAAAAGGTCTGTGGGATTTTCCTCAGCGGGGAGGAGGTAAGTGCCTTGGGAGAGACTGAGACGTTCTGAGAGAGGAGACAGTCCACGGTCACCCAGCAAACACAAGGCTGCAACAGGCCCTGGTCCACCTGCCTCCCATAACTGGGTGCCAGTCAAGCTACGGGCGGTGCTTTGGAAACAAGGCAGGTGGACCCGATCAACGGCCAGTCCACACTACAGCTCAGCAAGCTTGGAGCAAAGCACGACGGAGGGAAGTCCGCATGCACCTTGAAATAATCAGCTTTCCCTCCCGTTCTGTTCTCCAGTGGGACACCAAGCCGAAGGCTTTTCTCGACTTAGTGCTTCTCGGAGAGAAGGAAAAGCAGTCTGGAGGGAGGAAGCTCTAGGTACTGGTCTAGGTACCTTTGGTACCCCACCTCCCGACCCCCGGGTTTGGGAAGCTAGGAAGTGCTCGTTTTCAAATTTTAAGTCTGCAAACCCCTAATCTTTTAAAAAGGAAATGGAAGAACCCTCAACTTATAAAACGGATGCAAGCCATGCTGAGACCATGAGAGGACCTCTCCCATACCTCCCTAAGTGGTTAGCTCAGCAAACTCCAGGTCCTGGCCTCCTGAGTGAGAAAAATGGTTGAAAATCACAAGAAATGCAAAGAGCAAGTACCAAAATAGCGCCCATGCCTTCACTCTATTAGGAGGTTAAAATGCTCATCGGACATAGTCTGTGGAGATCTGACATTAAGGAATTATTGTTAGGGAGCCCTGGGTGGCTCAGCGGTTGAGCACCTGCCTTCAGCTCAGGGCGTGATCCTGGAGTCCCGGGATAAAGTCCTACATCAGGCTCCCTGCATGGAGCCTGCTTCTCCCTCTGCCTGTGTCTCTGCCTCTCTTTCTCTCTGTATCTCCATGAATAAATAAATAAAGTCTTTAAAAATAATAAGAATAATACTGAGGTAGAGTCATGTTATATTAGTTTCAGGTGGACCCAGGGGATTCCACAATTGTACAGACATGTAGCTACCCTCTGCCACCATACAGCACCTATTATAATACCTTAACATGACGCCTAGAGTTCTTCTGCTGTACCTTCCTCTCTCTGACTTATTTATTTCGGAACTGAAAGTTTGCACCTCTTTGGAGGTCGGATTGACATAGGGAGTGGTGGTTGTTTAGTGTACACAGCCTGAGGAGCCTAGAGGTAAGCGTACTCTGTGAAATGGTCACCACGATCTGTGGTGACCGTGAGCCTCTCCCTCGGCTCCCCGATTTCCTCCTGCCCTCCACGACCATGACCATGCGTGCGGGTAAGGCTGGGCTCCGCGCTGCACAGCGGATCTCCAGGGCTGCCCCATCCTGTGTATCCCACAAACTCTGTGCCTCTCGATCCCCTTTATCTAGCTCACCCCTCCCCGCCCCCACTCCCGCTGCTATAATTCTTCCAAAAGCGATGCAAAGTTAAAGTTCCAGGAGCGTGGGGAGGGTGGGGAGCACGGGGAGCGCCCCGCGCCCGCCGTCCCTCGGCCCAGGTGACCCCGACCTGCCCCCCGCTGCGGCTCGCACCCCCGCCCCAAACCCCGCCGTGCAGCGGGCGCCCCATCCGTCCGCGGGTCCGTTAGTCCCTGCACCCTGCACCCTGCGCCCAGCCCGCGGCCCCGGGCCCCGCGCCCAGCGCCCTCCGGCACCCGGTCCCCCGCACGGCTCGCCCGGCCCGGCCCGCAGCCCCGGGGCCGCCGCCACTCACCCGCCGCGCTCCGGCCCCGGGCGCTCCCGCCCCGCCGCTCGGCTCTCGAAACTGAAAGCGGGCGGGGAGCAGCGGGCCCGGAGCCGGCACCGGCGGCCGCTGCCGGGAAATCACGTGGATTCGAGACGCCGCTGCCGGCGGGGGCGGGGGCGGGAGCGGGGGCGCGGGCGCTGGCCGGGCGGGGCGGGGCGGGGCGGGGAGCCCAGACCCCGGCCCCCCACGCGCGGCCCGGGGCGGCCAAGCTGAGGCGGAGGCGCGCGGCCAGACGCGCCCGGAGCGCAACCGTCCTGGCCTCCCGGGCCGCGGGGCAGGAGCGCGGGGCAGGGCGCGGGGCAGGAGCGCGGGGCAGGGCGCGGGGCAGGAGCGCGGGGCAGGAGCGCGGGGCAGGAGCGCGGGGCAGGGCGCGGGGCAGGGCGCGGGGCAGGGCGCGGGGCAGGAGCGCGGGGCAGGGCGCGGGGCAGGAGCGCGGGGCAGGACGCGGGGCAGGGCGCGGGGCAGGGCGCGGGGCAGGAGCGCGAGGCAGGGCGCGGGGCAGGACGGGGCAGGAGCGCGGGGCAGGAGCGCGGGGCAGGACGCGGGGCAGGGCGCGGGGCAGGGCGCGGGGCAGGAGCGCGGGGCAGGGCGCGGGGCAGGGCGCGGGGCAGGAGCGCGAGGCAGGGCGCGGGGCAGGACGGGGCAGGAGCGCGGGGCAGGAGCGCGGGGCAGGACGCGGGGCAGGGCGCGGGGCAGGGCGCGGGGCAGGAGCGCGGGGCAGGGCGCGGGGCAGGAGCGCGGGGCAGGGCGCGGGGCAGGAGCGCGGGGCAGGAGCGCGGGGCAGGAGCGCGGGGCAGGGCGCGGGGCAGGAGCGCGCCCCAGGCCCCCGCGCTCTCTGCAGGACAGGAGGGGAGAAGGGAGGAGCGGCAATAACTGGTCTCATTAACTGAGCCTGCCACTCTCTGACAGTCCAGGGATTTACCTCATCCCAAAAATAACCCTAAAATGTACAGCAAGCATGACCCCATTTTACAGGTGAGCAAACTAAGGTCAGGAGAGGGGAATGAATTCGCCTCAGTCGCACAGGCAAAGGAACCAAGTCCACAGATGAGGCACCAAGAACTCCGGACAGCCTGAAAGAAGATGAGCTGGCTTCCGCGGGAGGGGCTATGCCTCGGGACCCTCCCAAAGATCCTTACACCCTCCTGGCTCTTTTGCACCCCTCCTGGGACAGGGAGCCCCCCTCCTCCTGCAGAGGACAGACACATCCATCCGGTTGTCAAGCCAGCCTGCTGGGAAGGTCTTCCACCCCGCCTCCCTCCCGGTGACAGCTTTCACCCCCAGATCACTTCCGCCCCCTGCCTCTCAGGCCACACACGTGTGTGAGGGTGTGAGTATGAGGCTGTGGTCACATGGGCGTCAGACACGCCTGGATTTTAAGTCCTACTTTCCAACCATTGGCCAAATACCTTGACTCAGGACTTTGGGACTGGTCCCACCTGGACCCTGCTAGAGGCCCTGCCCGGCCAGTCTCCACCAGGGCTCCTGGTCAGCTTAGACAGCCACACCTCACACTGAGCCCCGAGAGATAAAAACAAGCCCAAGAGGGAGATGTGTGTGTGGGGGGGTGCTCAGTGGGTTAAGCTCTGCCTGCGCCTCCAGTCCTTATCTGAGTCCTGGGATAGAGCCCCCAGTGGGACTCCCTGCTCAGTGGGGAGCCTGCTTCTTCTCCCTATCCCTCTCTCTCTGTCAAAATAAATAAATAAAATCTTTTAAGAAAAGAAAAACAAGCCCAAGAGGGCACTTGGAGGGGCCAGAGCAGGGATTGGAAGGAATCTGACTGAGAAGACGGTGGCCTTCCGTCAAATCTTCCAAAACGTGAAGGAGTATCCCCTTGCCAAGCTCCACATCAGCCTTCGCCTCCTAGCCATCAAAACACAGGCCAGGCCCTTTTACTTGGCACCTTTATGATGTGGTCCCTGACCTCATCTGTCTCCCTCTCCTCTTTGTTCTCTGTGCCACCTTGGCCTCCATTAAGTTTCTTTTTCTTTGTGTTTGTGTGTGTGTGTGCGTGTGTTTAGAGTGGGGGAGGGGGAGAGGGAAAGAGAATCAAGCAGGCCCCATGCCCAGGGCAGAGCCTGACGCAGGGGTTCATCCCTAAATCATGACCCAAGAGTCGGATGCTCAACCCACTGACACACCCACGTGCCCCTCCATTAAGTTTCTTGAATCTGTCATGATTCCTTCTGCCCCAGAGACTTTCCACATGCTAGTATCTTCCTTTTTCCCCCATCCCATTTGGCCAATGTGGCAGGAGGGATTTTCTTCACCTACCCTTCCCAAAGCCTAGTGCCTCCCAAGGCTGAGATTAAGAAAATCTTTTGTATTATGGCCTGAGGGTGGGAAGAAGATCTGCTTTGAGCCTAAAGTGATCTGGCTGAAAATATGCTTATGAGAGATGTCTCTTCCATGCTAAAGCCTGATTTGCTTTTTAGAGGCTCCATCTTCCTCTTCTACCAGAAAGCAGACCTCTGTGAGGGCCCCTTGCCCTCCCGACCATCCTCAGGATCTGCAGCCCCCAGTGCCCCCAAATTCCAGTCCAACCCCGAACCACATGGAATGGAGGATGAGTGACAACTCATGCAGGAAGCTGGCCAGAGAGAGGAGATGGCACCTTTGATGTCCAACTTTGGGTGGGCAGAGGGGCTGAAAAAAGCCAGTGCTGTGAGAGAGGGGAGAGAGGGTCTGGGAGATGCCCTCTGATGACCAAGGGGAAGACGAGGACACCCAGCCAGGCCTTGCACCAGGTCCCAGCCTTCTAAGCCCATGGCTCTTTCTGCTACATCAGGTGGCCAATAGGAGACCTGTGCCCTTAGAGTGGGTTGAGGCATCCTGTGTGGTGGCAGAGATAATATTCTCTGGGTCAACCCAGAAACAGGGATCCATGCTCTGGAAGGGTCATCAGAGTGCAATGCTGTCCTTAGGGAGAGCTGCCTGGAAGGAAGGGGACCCAGGATTCCCAGTGGCTGGAGGGTCAGAGGCATTTGCAGCTCTGCCTGTGTCTAAAAGGTGAATGAGTGCCTCCCCATAAGGATCATGCCCCCCAATACTCCTCCAGCCCATACCTGACCTCAAGGACGATGATCACTGGGTGATCATTGACCACAGGAAGCTCTGGACAGACTTGGAGCTGCTGTGCCCATCAGAAGGCCAGTGTGAGCGCTCCCTGGGCACACAAGTCACCCACAGGGCAGATGGCCCTATAGCCCAGGTGGGGTCTCATCTATATGAGGGTGATAAAGTACATTCCAGCCCACACCTCTCATCCTACTCCCCATATCACGTGGTACCTCTCCGGAGTGGTCCCTCCTAGACCTTAGGATGGGCTCTGACTGTCATCCCATTCCACAGAGGGGAACCAAGACCCAAGGAGCAGCCAATTGGCCTTTGCTCTCTTGCACCTGTCAACACCCTTCATCCATACCATCAGGATCCCATTTCTACAACCTCGGGGCCTTCTCAGCAGACACTCAGGGAGAAGGGAGGGTCACGGGAAGAGACAGGGAAGGATCATATGCTCTTATTTCCTTCGGTTCTGTCACCTGATTTCCTTGGAGGGCCTCCTGTCTGCTAAGACATAAGGTACTACAGGATCGTTTCTCCCTGTCTACCCAAGACTGTTTTCTGTCTCTCAAGTTGGAGACAGTTTTCAGTTTAATTCTGAAATCAAAAAGAAATGGAAATGTGGCCCTCTATTGTCCTCATCCCCTGGAAAAGAAACTCGAGGAATAATTCTAAGTGCCTCTGCCTAATACGTGAGACTCTTCTTCAGAGAGTCCTTTTGAGTGCTCTCTTGAGATCTGCATTCCCGCCGCCAAACCTTTGCTCAGTCCCTTCCTTCTGCCAACCCCTCCCTCTGGTCTTCGTGCCAATTCTTCCTCCTAATTAAGAGTCTCAGTAGGAAGGGTTGCCTAGCTGGCTCAATGGGGAGAGCATGTGACTTGGGGTTGTGAGTTCGAGCCCCATGTTGGGTGTAGAGCTTACTTAAAAGGAAAAAAAACTCTGGGTAGGGGTCTTGTCTCCTCAGCAGTCAGCTGATTAGTCTTGGAAGGAAGGAGTCATACTTCCTCCCCAGTATCTGTGTCTGACAACAGAGGGACCAGGGAGAGTTTTGTGAAGTCGACCACACCCTCCTCTCTCTGCAGCACATACTGGGAATCCCAGAGGCTGAGGAAGAGCTTTCTTTTGGAATATAAGGCCTGGACAGTAGTGGTGGGATCCTGGGGACAATAACCAGATTCACTGTGAGCCAGGCCCCTCCTGGCAACAGAACCACCCCTCCCAGACCCTGGACTCTCCGCACTGAGTGGCTGGAGAGTGTGGGCAGCCGCAGACTTCAGGGATCTTGGGGTCAGGCCTAACTCTTGATCCTCAGCAAGATCAAGTTCGTGGTTTCTCAGTATCTGTGGCTTCCACATTCCTAGCAACTTTTTCCGTGATCAGAAAATTATACGCAGCAGGAAGTTCCCATATAGCTCGTTGCCTCTGCCTCTGCCTCTGCCTCCAAAATGAAACCATTGCCAGAGCAAGGCAGGACTTCATCTGCCAGCGTTTGGATTTATCTGCATTTTTACTCTCTAGAGACCAAATACATTAGATTGGCACTACTCTAAGTGTGGACCCTCGACTGGCAGCTCAGCACAGAGAGGGAACTTGTTAGAAATGCAGATCCTCAAGACTCGCCCCCACCAAATCCAAAATTCTGAAGGTGGACCCAAGAATCTGGTTCGGCAATCCCTGCAGGTGATTTTGATATATGCCCAAGTGTGACCCACGGATAACTTGCAAATAGTCTCTTGATTGCGAGTCAGGAGCTCTGTAAGCACCTTTCTTGACCACTTTTTTTTTTCTTAATAAATTTTGGTAGTTAGTGGTTGGATAGTCTTTTGTTTGGCCGATTATTTTTTGGGATCTCTACCCATTAGACTGTAAGTTTCATAAGGTCAGGAATCATACTGGCCTGGCTCAGAGTAAGAATTCAATAGATATTGTTGAAAATACTTGCTGATGTACATACATACATGAAAGTACTTGGGACGCAGAAACTTTTGACTCTGCTATGAATGTGACATCTGACTTTGAACAAGTGTTCTTCTGGTTCCAGCTTCTGGAGCTCCCTCTGTGTGGTGAAGGGGTGGGCCCAGCTGATTCTTGAGGGCTGGTCCTCCTCTCTCCCATGTTAGGAGGGGCTCTGTTTCATGCCTCCTCCATCCAAACATCTCACAGCAGCCCCACCATGTCATCTCTTCCCTTCTAACCCCAAAGCTTTCTGTAGGTTCTGCTGTTCTGCTGTCTGCTGTTCTGCTGGCCTTTATGACTCTACCTTTATCTCAACCTACCTTCCAGCCTGACCACAACTCCTTCAACCCAAACCAATCTTTCCCCTCAACCACACTGGGGGTTACCCCCTCAGCTCCTGCCCCCAGCCCCCCAGCCAAGACACTTTCCCATAGCTCTCTTTCTACTCCTTGAAATGCTGTTAAGTCTGCCTTCTGGAAGCATTCCTGCCCATATAAGTGTTGGTTAGCAGATTCCTAAAAAGTTTCTATGTCACAGCCAGACTCAGAAGCAAGAAGGAAAGTCTTTGGGAGCCAGGAACAAGAGAGGACTCCTAGAAAATTTGAGGCAGGGGAGAGGGGGATAGTTTAAACAGGATGTTCTGGGATAGAGAGTTGACAGGTGTTGTTAGAGTACTCTGAACTTTCTGGATTCCTAAACAACAAAAAGAAGTAAATAAAATAATACAAAAATTTAAGAGCTTTTTGAAAGGCTACATGCAATGTGCTAGCCTGGCTTGGATCCTGGGACAGAAAGGGGAAACCAGTGGGGAAAAGTCTGGAGTTTGGTTCATAAGGATGTACCAGCATTAATGTCTCAGTTATGACAAAGGCACAATGGTTAGCAATGACTATAGGGTCTTTTTCTTTATACTTTTCTCTATTTTCCATGATGTGCCTGCATTCCCTTTGTCTTTAGCTTTGTGCATTAAGAAATATTGAAGATACACATAGTCCTTACCCCCGATTCCTTATCTACAATGACAGAAGCAAATGAGCTCTGAAAACTGCAAGTTTTTTCCTTAAGTTCACCAGTAAACCCAGTCATTTGGATGGGGGGGGGGGCATTTATAGTATTTATCTCTCTTCTTGTGAATATTCACATGTGGAGAAATATCAATGTGTTTGATTGTGGGGTGCCACCCCACATCCCATGGGGGTGTCCTACAATAGATCTAGTGTATACACACACTGTACTACTCAGAAATCCACAAAATCCTGAATGTGGAAATTCACATGGCCCTAATGGATAGGGACAGGGGATTGTGGATCTGTGTAACAAACCCCCATGTCCTAGCTCCCAGTCTAAAAATGAAATATTACTAAAACTGTCAAAACCCCCATGAGTTGTGGGAGTTGCAAAACCTCCATAACTTGTGTCACATGATTTTGATTATCAGGAAGACAGCCATGTTTTAGAAACAGCCAATCACCAAAAGAGGTGGTGAGGAGAATTTGGGAGAAGAATTTGGAGGTTTCAGAGGCCGTTTTGGAACTAGGTTCCCTATTTCCCCACGGCCTCCCATTCCCCCCTCACTCTTCAAAAGTAAGCCACCAAGAGTCACCTGCTTGGGTGTGGAAGGGAAATTATACCATCATGAAAGAATTGTCCATGACATGGTTCCAACAAGCAACCTTGGGTGTCCTACAGCAGTGGACAGATACTTGGGGCTAGTTGGTGGAGAAACCAGGGAAAAGCTGTGGGAGATATAAAGGGTCCCATGGCCAGGACAGGGATCCATGAGAACAGCTAGACTCACTTTCCCTGGAGATGGGAAGAATGAAGCTGACAGTTGTGGTCACTTGCCCAAGGGTGGGAAAAGGGGAAGCAGACTGGGACAGGGCTGGGGCTCTGTGGCTTGGGTCCAAGGCCCCACTCCATCACTAAATTTGTGATGACTTTTGCCCTCTCTGGCGTGTGGTTTTCCTGTCTGTGTGACAGTGAAGCAATCCCTTGCCCTGCCCACATCTCAGGGCATGATAAGGATGCTTTACTTAGCCTTCTGTGCATCATCTGCCTCTGCAAAATGAGATAATAATAGGGGGGAAGGGAGATGATCTGCATAAAGAGCCTAGAACAGGACCTGCTGCATGGAGACCTTCCAAGAGATGCTGTTGCTTTTATTCAATAATATTCTTGGAATACGGACTATACTTCAGCCTTGGGTGAGAAGGTGGGCTATAATGGAGAACCAAATAAACATAGTTTCTACCTTCAGAAAGCCCACCATTCATCAGATAACCTCAGAACTAAATGTAAAATCACACCTGAGCAGTATTTTAAAGGAGAAATGCACCAGGCTGTGGTTTGAGTCCCTCAAGAGGGGATCTGACTGTGTGTGTGTGTGTGTGTGTGTGTGTGTTGGGGGCGGTGCTTTCCCTGAGGATGAGAGGAATCAGAAGGGGAAAGGGAGAAAGAAAGCATTCAGGGCAGAGGCAAGAGCATGTGCAAAGGCCCTGTGGAAAGAGCATGGCTAATGCAGGGGCTGAGGCTGGGGTATGTGGCCTGAGGTGGCCCAGGCAGGTAAGCAGGACCTCCAATTTGTAGACTGTTGGGCTGGGCTTAGGGAGACCTTGGCTTCAAACACAATCGAACCAATGGCTACATTACAACAAAAGATTTTATTTAATACATAGCTGAGCTCAAAATAAACAAAGGTAAAGTCCCAGGTATTGGAGATATAGGAAATGGAGAACTAAAACCGTAAGCAAAGTATCCCAGAGAGACAAGGATGAGGATGAGGGTTCAAATCATAGTGGCCCCAGGGTTTTAACCCTGTGAGGTAAAGAAGATGAAAAGGTAGGATGGTGGGATGAAGACATCTCCCTGCAGTAAAAAGAAGAGTGAACAAGGAAGTGACAAGAAGAGCCAGGATGGGGCTGGGTGTGGATATAAATGGAAAACTTGAGCTCATGCACATGCAGTGATAAAGTATGTATTTATACTGCCAGCATGCTGTCGGACTTCCTGAGCTGAGGAAGTAACCTAGAAAAACCATCCAGACTAATGAATAATGGAAACTTCAGAGTCCCTGGCAGGAATAAGTGCAAAACCACCCTCTAAGGAAATGTAGGTGATCCAGAGAGCAGTTTGTCCACCGGTCAACCAAATTTCACTAAGTATGAGCTCCCGAGTAAATGCAAATTACAAGCCATACAAGGAAACCATCTACCACAAGGGAGAGCTACCAAAACACGACCGATTAGGGGAGAAGCACCCCAAGGATCTGATGTAACAGAACCACCTGGAAGAAACTACGAAAGGAACTAATTTTTTACTGATTAAGGAAATAGAGCCCAAATGAAACCAATGGGACTCCAGGGGTTTAAAAAAAAGAAAGAAAGAAAGAAAGAGAAAGAAAGAAAGAAAGAAAGAAAGAAAGAAAGAGAAAGAAAGAAAGAAAGAAAGAAAGAAAGAAAGAAAGAAAGAAAGAAAGAAAGAAAGAAAAATTAGCTTGGAAAACGAGCTCAACAGAATTTCCAGAAGTAAAAATTATTGATATTTAAAAATGAAAAACTCGAGGCACTTGGGTGGCTCAGTAGGTTAAGTGTCTGCCTTCGGCTCAGGTCATGATCCCAGGGTTCTGGGATGGAGCCTCGCATCGGACTACCTGCTCATCAGAGAGCCTGCTTCTCCCTTGGCCTCTCTCCCCTGCTCGTGCTCTCCCTTGCTATCTCACACATAAATAGAAGAAATCTTGCGGCACCTGGGTGGCTCAGTGGATTAAGCATCTGCCCTCGGCTCAGGTTATCATCTCAGGGTCCTGGGATTAAACCCTCACATCAGGCTCTCTGCACAGCAGAGGGCCTGCTCCTCACTCTCCTTCTGCCTGCCATTCTGTCTACTTGTGTGTTCTCACCTTCTCTCTCTCTTTCTCTCTGTCTCTGTCAAATAAATAAATAAAATCTCAAAAAAAATCTTTAAAAAATAAAGTGAAAAAAAAGTGAAATGAAAAACTCAGTCAACAACTAAAAGGATTAGACACAGGTATAAAAAGAATGAAAGAATTGAAAGAGGTATCTACAGAAATGATCCAGAATTTAGCATAGAGCTGATAAAGATATAGAAAACGACTAAGATAATGCAGAGCAGCTAAGAACATGTGGGATGAGAGAGTCCAACTCAAGTCTAATGTAAATTCAAGAAGCTAAGAACGGCTAAAACAGGGGAGAGGCAGTAACTGGAGAGACAGTGAGTGAGAATGTTTCAGAGCTGATGGAAGATGTTGACCTGGAACTAAATAATTGTATTAGGTCCAAAACAACTAGGTTGAGAGGTAGATGGGGGCCAGCCAGATAATGCAGGACCCTGGAGCCCATGTCAGAGGATCTTGCCTGTATCCGAAAACTCTTTATCCTTGATGAGTTTTTGGTAAGCAGGTGAATGGTCAGTTTTGCTTCTTGAGGCTGCTGTGGGCAAGAGATTATAGGGGATTTCAGGATGCAGGAAGGCATCAGGCCGTAGGAAGCTATAGATCAGACCCCATAAGAGATCATGGTAGCCTGGCCCAGGGTGGAGATGGGGACAGATGGACAGGACTCAGTCATGGGGGTGAGAGAGAAGAGCAGGTCGAGGGCAAGCCTAGGATTCTAAGCTGCCTACCTGGAAGGAAAGAGACCCTTCTGAGCAGAATTCCTAGGCTGGAAGGAGTCAGTCTGCAGTTCAGAAGGGAAAAGCCATCCTCTGTTAGAACAGGAGAAGAACAACAGGAAGGTAAGTTGGTGTGATGAGGAGCAGGAAGATGAGGAAGAGGTTCTGTTGGCCACACTGCCCAGCGATCTGGGAAGCAGGGAACAAGGGTCTTTGGGAGAGAGCTGGGAGATAGATAGGAGGGGGCAGGTGGAAATTTCAGGAAGGCAGAGAAGGACCAAAGACATCATTCCTGTGGGGACGGAAGTGGGTTGGCCAGAAAGCTGAGGGAGGGTTTATGCAGAAAGGGCAATGGTGTGTTGAAGGGGAGGGGTCATGGATTCTTCGTGGAAACTTGCACTGGGGAATGCATTACGGACACCACTGCCACTGGGCAAAGCAGGCAGAGCCCATGACGTTCAAGGAGCCTATGACCTTCAAGGAGCCCACCTGGGGTCAACTTTGGAATTAGGAGTAACCAAAAGTCACATCCTTTTGCTGGGGCCCTCTGATCCTGGGGTTGGTCATGGAGTTTCAGCTCCCCACAAGGCCCGAAGGCCTGGTCAGAGCCCATCCAGCAGGGGCACGGAGCACATTTTGAGGGCATCATGACTGGGCTCAAACCCAGCTCTGCCAATCACTAACAGTTTCCCAGTGTGCAAGTGATGAACATGAAAATGCTTTGTCAATAGGATTGTCATGAGCAGCGAATGAAGCAATACAGAAAGCGTCTAGCTCAGTGCCTCACACCTAGAAGGAGCTTAGAGGTACCTGTTATAATGGTTGGGCTCTCAAAAAAAAAAAAAAAAAAAAAAAAAAAAAAAAAAAAAAAAAGCAGGATTGGGTGTGCGTGAGTTTAAGCCCAAGCAGGTGAGGAGTCAGGCCTTGGGTCTCCACAGTGGGCACGAGGAGCATGATCAAAGGTGCATCTCAGCGAGGTAACCCAGGGAAGCAAAGACCAGAGGGCAGAGACGGGAGGCAGGAGGCCATTGGGACACACTCAGACTCTCGTACCTCTTGACCCACTCAAGCCCTCACCATGGGCCTGACTTCAGCCTGCAGAACACAACACAAGGAAATAGCTATAGTGTAACAAGCATCTACTGGGTGCCAGGCACTGCGCTGAGGTCTGTGTCCATTGCTCACTTTGATCCTCACAACCCCCCCATGAGGTGCTTACTACTGTTGCACCCACTGAATACAGGTGGAAATGGCTCAGAGAGCTTATGTGGCCTCCGCAGAGTCGGGATTTAATCCGGAGTCGGTCCCAGCCTACATCCTGTGTTTTAAGCCAGTATGATACATTGTGCCCAGAAGCGAGAATCCAGACATACATGGTGTTCTTCTCTCTCTCTCTCCTGTTCTATTCTATTTCTTTTCTGGGAGAGTGATACAAAGAACTCTCGTTGTACCCATTTTCTGGGTCCACCTAATGCCAATCATGGCCAATGATCTATTAACTCTACTCCATCCATGATTTTTTTGAAGATTTTATTTATGTATTCATGAGAGACACAGATAGAGAGGCAGAGACTTAAGCAGAGGGAGAAGCAGGCTCTTTGCAGGAAGCCCAATGCGGGACTTGATCCTAGGACCCCGGGATCACACCCTGAACCAAAGGCAGACGCTCAACCACTGAGCCACCCAGGCATCACCCTCCATGTCTGTTTGGGATAACAGTTATATATGAATGAAATTTATTCCATGGCAACGTGGTCTTATTTAATTTTTGATGATTTAATAAGGATAATATTTCTTTTAACTTCTATAGGCACGTTTGCCTTCTCTAATCTCTTGTGACATTGGTCTAGGATGGCTTTATCCTCATTTTGCTGAAGGGGAAACCGAAGACCAGGGTCCTACAGGGAATGAGGGGCAGGGTCTGCGACGCCCTCCCTCCAAACCCCAGTGGGCTGGTGTTTTCCAGAAAGGTAAGCCGCATTCCAACATCACCAGGACCCCTAGTGGCTGTGAGACATTAGCATCGACTCCAGCACCAGGTTATCTGGGTAAAGCAGGGGCCACTTGCGGTGAGCTTATTTGGGATGGAGGTTGAGGAGGAGGAGGTGGGTTTTAGAACAGATAAGGTTTCCTAACAGTGTCTTCCTGACCCCTTGGGCCTCAGACAGACACACAGACATGGATCCAGCCTAAGCCTGCTGCCTGTCTGTTTCTGCGTGATCTTCAAGCTACTTGACCTCTTTGAATTCTTCTTTTCTTGTTTAGTGAGCAGGGCTATTAGTGGGAAGCAATGAAGATAAACTGAGACATTATTTGTAAAGGTGCCTGGCCCATAGCATGCCTCAACTCTTGGAAGGTCCAGGAGGCCCATTTTGCCAAGAGATCTCATTACCCTGCCTCCCTTTACCAAAAATAAGACCCTCCTCTGCCTAAGGCAGTAGAAAAGGGCCCTTTCAAGCTCTGAATCTTACTGGGGCTGTTGGAGAGGTTGGTATGCTCCAATGTGCCCCCAACGGGCATGTCAGGTTAGGGTAGATTGAAGAAGCATGGCTGGGGGATGACCTAGGGCAAGGGTATCAGGCATCTACCCCTGGAACCTCAGGTGGGAAGGCCTGAGTTCTCTTTGTGGGCTGGGAGCAAGTATCAGGCTACTCCCCATTATCCCGAGTCCAGCTTGTTCACACCCCAGGCCTGACTTTCTGGAACAGACCACTTTTGACTTGGCTAAGGATCCTTGTGGCCTCTCACCCTTGATATCTGGGTAAGCCGGTTCACTAGAAGACTGTCTGGGCTACCTTGGTGGTCTCCTGGTTCACTAGGAGGGAGTGCAGTGGTGAGGGGCTTCAGGCCTAAGGCCCAGCTCCCTGCAACCACCCCCAGCCTTGGCCCTGGCTCAGCCCTTTCAGGGTGTGGGGTGGGACTGGGCTGTACTCTAGTGTAAGCTAGGTGGCTATGCGCAGGGGACACAGAGAGAGCCCTGACCCCTACCCTGGCTAGAGATCCCAGTCATATGCTAGCTTCCCGATCCTGACACACAGGAGCCTCATGATCCCAGTCAAATGGTGGTTCCTGAACCAGGCCATGCTAAGCCCAGCCTTACCCACACCCTGTTGGGATACCTCCTCCCTCAAATACAAACCGAGTCTATAGTCCTGCTTCTCAAATATTGGTATCCTCAATTAGAGATCATTGCATTTAACTCTTTCTCCACACCCCACCCCTTCCATGATTTTATTGCATTGAGCAAGAGGCTGAGGCACAGAGAGGGAAGAGGAGCTGGCTGAAAAGGCAGCACAGCAGTTAGTGAGAGGGCTTCCCCACCTTGGGCTTGCTCTTCATCCCCAATCGGGGTGAAGGGAAGTGGGTTGACCAGGTTTTGGGACACTGACCTGCCCTCTCCCCAGTACTCTGCCCTCTTTGGAGGTTCCCAAAACCTTTCCATCACCCACAGCTTGTCTTTGGGGACAAGATGAAGCAAGGCACTCTCCTGGAGCACCTACCTCCAGGTCCCTGGCTGGCACCCTTCAAGTTTTCCTTCTTGCTGCAGCTGCCCAGAATCAGAATTTTCTGGATGTCTGGATGATTCCTGCACCTGGGCTCCCATGTCCTTGGCTTCTGGATGAGGGGGTGAGAGGAGCAGGTCTGAGTGAGTACCTGCCAAGCCCAGGCCCACGGGACCCACAGACGGTCACAGGGTCCCCCAGGAGCCTTACAGATCGACAGTAAATGCAGGGTAGAAGCAGCCAGCACTCACCTGGCACCTCACTGCTGCAGGTTGGGAGGACTGGGGAACCTGAGTCCAGGAGGCAGGAGGCCTAGGGACACACAGAGAGTAGGGACACACAGACCTGCCTATGATCCTAAGCTAGTACCAGGAACCAGGCTGATAATGATCCCGGCTCCAAGCACCAAAGTCTTGGTCTTTATGGTGGGTTGCCACCCTACCCACTATAGGACTCCTTCCTTGACCACCTATCCTTGCCCTTCCCTCCCTGATGAATTGTCTAGACACATGGCACCATTCACTCGGCAGATATTTCCTCAGCATCTACTCAATGGTCCCAGGCAGGGATGCAGAGGTAGGAGAACAGGACGGCCACCTCCCTTCCTCTCACGGTTCCACATTCTAGTGGGAGATATAGATGCGGTCTTAGGCTCCTATTATGCGATCTCACTCCACTGCCGGTGCCAGATAGTCATGTGACTATTTACTGAGAAATAATATCCACTGTTTGCTGAGCTCTATTATGGGCCTGCTAGACCGTGAGCTCCTTGGGCCAGGATCACGGCTGCACTGGACCCTCACATAGTAGGTGCCTGGCACACAGTAGGCCCACAGTAGCCTTACTGAGTGAAGTGTGAAACAGCAGGTGCTGTGTTGAGCTTTTCACACGCCTCATTCCATCCTTACAATCACTCTGTAAGCAGCCACCATCTGGTGTCTCTAATTCCTAGGTGGGGGTCTGAGCCCAGGGCAGTGCAGTGAGCTTTTCTAGATGATGCATGCAGCTGGTGGCCTTTAGAGTCAGAACTCACATGGCAAGGCTGTACTCTGTGCACGGAGCTTTTCCAAGGCCCCAAACCCAAGTGACAATGTGGGGTGAGGGTACTGGGAGGTCAGGGATAGGATCTAGCCAGCCCTGACTCACTCACTCACTGTTTCACCATGGATTGGTCACTGGCTTTCTCTGAGCCTATTTTCTCATCTGTAAAATGGGAAAATATTGATTGCTGCCCTTTGAATTCAAGGAGTTAAAGGGAGTGGACTCCATAAAGAGTCCTAGATACAGGGTTTTGCTTGATTTGCACACAGTACCTCTGGGATAGGAGATGCTGAAAGCATGGGCCACCTCTGGGAGAAGTCAGGTGTCTGGAAGAAAGGGTAGGGGACTTTTGGGCCTTTTGATGCTTGAGTCATATTAACGTCTTATTTTAAAAACATTATAACATACGGTATTTTACCCACAGCTGGAGCCAAGAATTCCCCTTGGTAAAAGACCAATTGATCAGTTTCTCTTCCTCAGAAGTCTTGGGCAGGAGTCCAGGCTACAAGGATGTCCCCAGAGGGAGGCCCGGGTTCCTCCCCAGCCCCATGTCATGCTCCTGCTCACAGAGTGGGG
Organism: Vulpes vulpes; assembly: GCF_048418805.1. NCBI lineage: Eukaryota > Metazoa > Chordata > Mammalia > Carnivora > Canidae > Vulpes > Vulpes vulpes. Next base: position 139,060,511 of record NC_132781.1, read on the forward strand.
TGAGCCTCACTGATTCTCAAGGCCCAGCCTGCTAGCCCTATGCCCCACCCCAGGGCACCCAGCCCTCGGGGGTTCACCCCACAGTCATTGCTGAGGCTCACCTCGGCTGAGCTGGTGTGTGCCCACGGGCCTCACCAAGGCAGGAGTGGGAGTGTATTGGTTTTGCCAGGCTTCTGAACACCCCATCTGACTGGGGGAGCCTTATTAATGGGTTCTACTACCTAAGAAGCAGCGAGGGTGCTTCCTGGCAGGCTGCTGTCTCCCTGGCTGCTGTTTATGTTCAGCTCCTGGGGCTGTGGAGGACAGTGACTGTGGATGCCCCTGGCTGTGGTACTGGTGGTTAGCAGCTGTGCCTGCTAAGAAGAGGGCAGCGTGCCCCTCTGCCAGTGCAGCAGGTCCGGGGGACCTGGCACAGGAGTGGGAGAGATCATGGGATCAAGATTACAAAGCAAAACAAACCAAATAAAACCCAGAAATGTGTATTCCTGCAGCATAGCCTTTTAAAATGTCATTGTCACCATCATTACCATCACTGGCATCACATCAGCTATGTTTTTGAGTGATATGCTTTTTGTATTATCTCATTTGATCCTTTTTCTTCCTTTTTTTGTTTCTTGTTTCCAGTAGATACTTTTTTTTTAAGATTTTATTTATTTATTTATTCATGAGAAGAACACACAGAGAGGGAGAGAGGCAAAGACACAGGCAGAGGGAGAAGCAGGCTCAAAGCAGGGAGCCCAACGTGGGACTGGATCCCGGGTCTCCAGGATCATACCCTGGGCTGAAGGCATGCTAAACCGCTGATCCACCCAGGCTGTCCCCAGCGGATACTTTATTGATTTAATGGATCACCAACTTCGTCTCCCTACCTACCTACAATTGGAATTTCATCTTATTTCCATGCTGAGTGGTGAAACAATGACACAGCTATAATCAGAATAAGCTACTTCAAGAAGAGAAGCCAACACAGCTCGTTTTGTTTTAACAGACAAAATATAAATATATGCACTCTAGAATGCACAATGGTTTAGTCACTAAGAAATTCAAATGGGTTCCTGAAGAATATAGGCAAATCCAGGGTGCAGTCAAGAGGAGCTGAGATGCTGTGCACCTGTTTAAGGGTTCCTGGTGCTGCATCTCTTGGCCACTAGCTGAATGTTGACATGGGGGAAGATTTTAGCTAATGCCAAGGAGAGATGCAGCAAGTGCTAAGTTGACTTAGGGGCTGTGCACAGGAACCAAAAGGCAGGAAAGTACTAACCACTGCTGAGAGCATCCACCCCAGGAAGGACTTTACCTTCCAAGAGCTCTAAACTCGCACGACCCCCCGTGCTCACATGGCTGACTTTATCCTCTGTATTCCATTTGACACAGCAAATGGCAATGTCTCCACCACCTATGATGGTGATGCAGTCCCAGGCAGTGGCTTTCACCACATCATCCATGAGGGCTTTGGTTCCTCGGGCAAGAGCTTCCCATTCAAATATGCCCACGGGTCCATTCCACACGATCTGCTTAGCCCGAGCAACTGCCTCAGCATACTTCTTGCTGCTCTCAGGACCACAGTCCAAGCCCATCCAGCCAGCAGGTATGCCAGAGGCCACAGTGGCTTGGCCAGTCCTGGCATGCTCATCAAACTTTTCAGCAGTGACAAAGTCAACTGGCAAGATAATTTCACACCATTCCTCTCAGCTTTGGACATCAGGTCTTTGATGATCTTGGCTCCCTCTTCATCAAACAGAGAAGTGCCAATCTCCATGTTGTTGAGCACCTTCAGGAAGGTAAAAGCCATTACATCACCAATAATCATCTCATTGACTTTGTCCAGCATATTATTGATCAGCTGGATCTTGTCTACAACTTAAGCCCCACCCACGATGGGCAGGAAGGGTCACTCTGGGCATTCCAAGGCCTTGGCAAAGTAGTTCAGCTCCTTCTTCATCAAGAAACCTCTGGCCTTCTGTGGCAGATTGACTCCCACCATGTGGGCTCACTGAGCAGTGCCAAAAGCATCACTGACATAGACATCTAGCTCAGAAGGCTTCTATTTTGGCTGACTCAGCTTTAACCTTGAATACCTTGAATACTTGTCAGGCATGGGGACACCATTAGGCCGGCCCAGATGGCTCATAAGAACAACCGACTTGGCTCCATTGTCCAAGCAGAATTTGATACTTGGGATGGCAGCCTTGATTCTCTATTTGTTATCTGGTTGTTCTTCATAGGAACATTGAAGTCCACTCTCATGACGACCTGCTGGCCCTTCACGTCGAGCTTGTCCAGAGTCAGCTTGTTAGAAAGCGACAACTTGGCAATACAAGGCCTGTGAGGCTGAGAGCTCAAACAGTGGAGAAGAAAGCAGCCTGCATGTGCTTCAGCTGCATGCGGAATCTTCCCTTTTTTGTTGTGGTAAAATACACATACCTTAAACGTTATTATTTTAAAGTGTTCAGTTCACCAATATTCAGTACATTTGCAATGTCCTGCAATCATCAAATTCCAGGACATTGGCATCATACCCATGGAGCACACCTCCTTCACTCTCCCACCCCCTCCATCCCCGCCCCCTCCATCCCCGCAACCAGAGATCTGCTTTCTGTTGTTGGTTGTTTTGAAAAAAGATTTTATTTATTCATTCACGAGAGACACAGAGACACAGGCAGAAGCATAGGCAGAGGGAGAAGCAGGCTCCCTGCAGGGAGCCCGATGCGGAACTCGATCCTGGGACCCCAGGATCATGTCCTGAGTTGAAAGCAGATGCTCAACCACTGAGCCACCCAGGTGCCCCTCCTTTCTGTTTCTACAGATTGCCTCTTCTGGACATTTTATGCAAATGGGAGTCCTGCAATATGATGATTGTATAGGTGCCAAAGCCAGCTTTTGTGCCTGGCTTTCTGCACGTAGCATAAGGCTTTCTTGATCCCTATGGTAGCAGGCATTGATGCTCATGTTCCGTTATGTGGCTGGATGGTATCCCACCCGACGGCTAGACCATGTTTTGTTCGGCCCTCACCCTTCACAGCCTCTTGGCTTGTTTCCTATCTCATTCAACCCACACCCACTCCCCAAAGGGCCTCAATCCATCCTGCTTCACATGTTACAAAATGAAGCAGAGAAGTTAACATGCTCCTGGTCACATGGGGAGGTAAAGTCAGGATTTGAACTCAGAGTTAGACTCCAGGGTGGGTAGGTCAGCCAATGGGATGAGCTCTCTTTGTTCCTTGATGCCCAGAATCTGAGCAAAAGGGAATCAGATGACAAGGACATTCAGAGCATGGCAGCTCCCACACCTCTCACCCTGGAGGTGTGGCTCCTGGGAGAGGGGCTCCCCAGGGCCGGGAGGTGTGCAGGGTCACCTGGCCTGTCCTTTCTGCTTTGTCCTGCTAACCTGCAGAGCCACATCATGGAGAAGGATGTAAACCTCATGTCGAATTTTTAAAAATAGACTTGTTAGAACAGTTTCGATTTACTGGGAAATTGAGTAATAGTACAGAGAGTTCCTGAATGGCACCCACTTTCCCCTCATACTTCGTTACAATTAATGACACAATGAATTTATCAGCTCAAGTCCAGACCTAGCCAGAAAACCTTAGCTTTCACCTCGTATCCTTTTCCTGTTCCAGGATCCCATCAAGAACATCACATTGTGGGGCACCTGGGTGGTTCAGCGGTTGAGCGTCTGCCTTCAGCTCAGGGCATGATCCGGCGGTCCTGGGATTGAGTCCCACATCTACTCCTTGCAGGGAGCCTGCTTTTCCCTCTGTCTGTGTCTCTGCTCCTCTCTGTGTCTCTCGTGAATGAATAAATAAAATATTTTTAAAAAACCAAAACATCACATTGCATTTGCTTGTCATGTCTCGTTAGGCTCCTGTTGGCTGTGACAGTTTCTCAGACACCCCTTTTGAAGCTCTCGGCAGCTTCAAGGAGCTCCGGTCAGGGATATTGCAGGGTGCTCCTGTGCTGGAATCTCCCTGAACATTTCCTCGTGAGTAAATTACGGAGCAATGCGTTGTCGGGAGGTCACGGAGGTAGAGTGCCCTTTCATTGCTTCACAAGGGTGCGTGCGACGGACGGGACTCGTGCCTGTGGCTGCTGACCCTCAGGCTGACCCTGACCCTCTCCGGCTGGGGTGGTACTCGCCAGGCTTCTCCACCCTAAAGTGACTCTCTCCTCCTTTCTGTGCCATACACTGTGAATGGAGTCACGAAGGCAGCCCAGACTGATGCTCTCCCTTCCTTCAGGGCAGAGCATCTGCCTCATTTATTTGGAATTCTGCGTGGGAGTTCTCTCTTCTGCCTCATTCACTAATTTATTCCATCATTTGTTTATACCTGTGTGGACTCATGGATACTTATTTCCTACTTTGGGTAATAATCCAATACTACTTTATTTTTTGTTCTTTTTTTTAAAAGATTTTATTTATTTATTCATGAGACACAGGCAGAGGGAGAAGCAGACTCCCTGTGGGGAGCCCGATGTGGGGCTTGATCCCAGGACCCCGGGATCACACCTTGAGCCGAGGGCGGATGCTCAACCGCTGAGCCGCCCAGGCATCCCTATTTTTTGTTTCTTATTGCTAAAATTGCTCCATCTTTGGCCACTGGGATCTCTTTTAGTTGGCACCTGGGCCCCTTGGACAGACAGCCATCAACATGGTGGGTTTTTAAAATAGTAATTAACTTTTATACAGTGTTATATTCGTTTCAGATGTACAATATAATGATTCAACGATTCTATACGTGAGTCAGTTCTCATCAAGGTATGTGTGCTCTTAATTCCTTTCACCTATTTCACCCTCCCCTTGCTGCCATAACCGTCAGTGTGCTCTCTATCGTTACGAGTCTGTTTCTTGGTTTGTCTCTTTTTTTGTTGTTCATTTGTTTTATTTCTTCAATTCCACATATGAGTGAAATCATATGCTATTTGACTTTCTCTGACTGACTTATTTCACTTAGCATTATACTCTCAAGATCCACGCATGTTGTTGCCAATGGCAAGATTTCATTCTTCATTATGGCCAAGTAATAGTCTATTATATACACACATATAATAGAATATTACTATATATATATCACATCTTCTCTATCCATTCATCTATTGATGGACACTTGGGCTGCTTCTATATTTTGGCTATTGTAAATAATGCTGCAATATACATAGTCTTTTCAAATATGTCTTTTCATACATAGTCTTTTCTTACATATGTCTTTTCAAATTAGTGTTTTTGTATTCTTTGGGTAAATACTCAGCAGTGCAGTGGAATTATTGGATCATACGGTAATTCTATTTTTAATTTTTTTTATAGTCTCCAGACTAACATTGTGGGGTTTTTTGAGTCCCACACGATTTTTTTTAGGACAAAATGAGCTTTCCACTTTGCTGTGCTAGATTCAGGTCACTCAAACCAAGGCTGGGACTAGGGTGAGGCTAGGGATACATTCATCTTGGGCACAAAATCTAAGAAGACAGAAAAATTGGGTTGTTGAGATAAATACTTTAATGAAATAGTTTTAGAAGTCAGAATTAGGGGACACCTGGGTGGCTCAGTGGTTAAGTGTCTGCCTTTGGCTCAGGGCTTGATTCCAGAGTCCTGGGATCACATTGGAGTCCCACACTGGGCTCCCTGCAGGGAGCCTGCTTCTCCCTTTGCCTGTGTCTCTGCCTCTCTCTCTGTATCTCTCATGAATAAATAAACAAAATCTTTTAAAATTAGAAAAAGAAAAGGAAGCACTTCCCAATGAGAACAAGCTACATGTGGGTCCAAGTGTGGGCTGCTCACTGGCGGGGTGACTTGGGTAAGTCACATAACCCCTCAGAGCCTCCGTTTCCTCCAAGCGTTGTCCTGAGAATTCAGGAGGTACTGCTTAGTGTGGGCCTGGCCCACAGTGGGCTCCAGGAGAGAAGAAAGCTGCTGCCCACCTATGCGCCCTGCTCCAGCCAGGCCTTGTCGAGGCGGGCAGCAGAGCCAGCCGCTCATCACAGGAAGGGGAGTGCCTGGCACACAGGAGGGCTTCAGTAAGTGGAGAGGAGGAATCTGAGAAGGAGTGGGGATTTTTGTTAAATATTGCTGCTGTCTCCCGGCTGGTTTTGGGGGGCTACAGGTGGTGGCCCTGGACATGGAGCCGTCTGCACAGGAAGGCCACGGGGTCCAGCAGCCCCTCTGATGCCTACCTCGGAGCCTCCCAGGGGCCCATTCCCCACAAGCCCAGGGGTTCAGCAGTATTCTGACCAGACTTAGTACTGAGAAGAGGGGAGACAGATAGCTCCAGAGCACCCCTAAAAGAGACCCAGAGACAGAGAGACAGCCCAGGCTGTGGAAGAGCCAGAGTGGCCAGGCCTGCTGTGTTCCCGGAGGCCCAGGTGCCAGAATGCCAGGGGTCCAGGCCGGTTGGGTCCCTTCTCCCAGGACCCCATGAGACCACCTGAGGTTGCAGCGGGTGCCACCCTACAACAAACATTCCACTTACTGAGTCCTAGGCCTTCCGGAAACCCTCAACCAGGAGCAACCGGCAGAGACTTGGGGGAGCTCGGGGGGGGGGGGGGGGGGGGTGGAGGGGGCAGGGAGAACCTGGAGATGGCCTCGGCGACCAGGCTCAGAGCCCACCACCTGGGGTGCAGAGGCAGGAAGATCTGGAGGCTGTGGGCAGAGCCGCCCCGAGAAGGCCCCTGCCCGGCCATCTGCTGCCCCCTGGTGGCTGGTGACCACCACGCCGCAGGCTTCCTGCCGCCCCAGTCCCAAGGGCAGAGCTGAGGGCCTGGCGGGGGAGGCGACTCCACACACGTTCTGGTGTCACTGGTAACAGCACACACCTGCCCTGATAGAGCAACACATGTGCAGATAACCTTGTGTTCATGTGTGCACAGACATGTCCACCTCGCAGGCACACAGCAGCCCCCCCACGGCAACCCCGGCTACCGATGGGCCTCTGAGACCCCCTGCCCCCACCTGTCCACATACACCCACAGGAGCAGCCCAAAACAGACACGTGTCTTTTCTAAAAGACATTTGCATGGGCCATATGTTCACAAAATTTTGGGTATTGAGTGATCCCTGAACTCGATCATTCAAGAACTACTGTCATAATTTCTGTCTTCTCTGCGTGTGCTTTTGTTTTTTTACACCATGAGGAAAATTTTTTAAGAGTTATTTATTTATTTGAGGGAGAGCGAGAGACAGAGCATGAGTGGAGGGGAGGGGGGCAGAGAGAGAGGAAGAAGCAGACTCCCCTGCTGAGCAGAGAACCTGACCCAGACCCTGAGATCACTACCTGAACCTAAGTCAGATGTTTAAGCTACTGAGCCACCCAGACTCCCCAGGAAATTCTTTATTTGACTATTTTAAATGCATTAAAACTGCATGTGCTTTGTTTTGTCTATTATTTACCTAACCTTTTAAACTGACTTGCTTTTTATTTTAATGCATTTGTAAAGGGACCTCTATATTCCCACTTGAAGTGGAAAAATACATGTATCTAAACCATTTAAAAATAACATGTTTATTAAAACAAAGGGTCCCACCATGGACCCTCTAGATCGGTTCTGCACGCCCCTCCCAGGTCGCTCTTGCCACCTTTGGAAAGCACTGCATTATTTTGAGCCTCATGTCCCCTCTGTGGTGGGCAGAGCAAGCTTTACATGTCCCAGGGGTCTGTGTTGTAGGGAGGAAGCAGGGGCTAAGAGCAGAGGTGCAACTTCCCCAGGGCCCCATGTCTGGGGCTCAAACCAGCTCTCCTGTCCCTAAAAACTCTGCCCTTCCCAGGGGCCTCCCCTGGCCTCACCACTATAAACAGCTCGCTGGCCAACCCCAGTAAGAACACCCCACTGCCTTCCCTCCTGTCACCCAGTCAGCCTTACCCTCGTTGACCCCACATCCCCTAATCCTGCCCTTTGTCATCAGCAATCTCCATGGTCCCCTTGCCCCCTGCTTTGCTCCATCTTTTTGCTCTGACTCTGGATTTACAATTTCCTGGCAGGCTCTCAGTGGAGTTCCTCCTATACCCTTGTACTGGACTCATTTTCCCTCCATCCTCTTCCATTAAACTCCAACTCCTTCAAGAAAGAGCCTCCTCCCCCCCACCCCTTCTTATGGCTCCTCCAATGACTCCCATCCCGCTTTGACTAAACCCACATTTTTTACAGTGGCCTATGAGGCCCTATGTGACCTCGCTCCACCCACTTCTGGATCTTATCACCCACCGTTACCCTTCAGTCACTTGCCACCCTCCAAGACATTGGTTATGCTGAGCTTCTTTCTACCTCAGGATCTTTGCGCTTGGAGTTCTTTCTACTTGGAAGGCTCTTCCCCTAAATCTTTGCTTGGTTTGCTTCAGCTCCTCATTCAGGTGTCACCTCCTCAGAGGTGGTCTTCCCTGACCACTGTCTAGCCACTTGCCTTGCCCCAAGCTCACTGTTATCTAAAATGTCCCCTGTGTTTCTTCCCCCTAGTCCTTATCATTTTATGTCCACCTGTTCCCTTGCACAGTCTCTGTCATCCCACCAGGATGTAAGCTCCCTGAGGGCAGAGAACACCTGGCATTGGATGGGTCCTCAGTACAGAATTGTCAAGTGTTGATAGCAGGCTCATGTGCCTGCCTGTGTGCTCTTCAGCCAGCTGTGTTGTGTGGACAGGGAACCACAGGCAGCTTCAGGCTCAGGCATGGATGCATCCAATGGGCATCAGAGAATTTGCCCCTGTGGCTAGCCACTGGGACTGCTGTGATGAAGCTGCTCTTGGATGTCAGCAAATTGGAGACAATCTCCCTCACCCCACTCCCCAGGACCCCACTATCTCACCACTTCCAGCCTGACACCTTCCTTCGTACAAGCCTACCCGGCCCCGTCTCTGGGATGGGAGACCTTAATGAGCAAAGCCTTCCCTGGAGGCTCCCCCACATGCATTTGGTCTGAAGCACAGCCAGAGGAGCACCCTCTTCCTGCCAGGAAGCAAGCTCCCATGGGCCAGCACAGCACACAGGGATAGGGAGCCAGACCTGTAATCTCCAACAAGCATCCTCTGTCACCAGGGTTCTACCAGAGAAACAGAACAAGGAGATTTGTTAACGTCAGTTTATTTCAAGGACTGGACTTATGTGATGTGATCTTAGAGGCTGGCCAGGCAAGTCTGAGGTTCTAGGGCAGGATGGAAACTCTGGAGAAGCTCCACTGCCGGCTGTGGCCTGGGCTACTTCTTCAGGGAAACCTCCGTTTTGCTCTTCAGACCTTTCAGTGAATTGGACGAGGCCCTCTCTGATTATAGAGGATAACTGCCTTTACTTAAGGGCTACTGATTGTAGATGTTAATCACCTCTGCAAAACACCTAGTTAATGATTGAATAATTTGGCCTATCCACATTGACACGTCAAACTAATCGTCATCATTAAGATCACCCTTTGTCAATGTGGTACCCATGCATGTGTTCTTAGACCACAGGTCATCTTCGGATAAAGACAACAACAAAGTCACGCTTCCACTTAATGTGATGCCACTGTCCTGTGGTTTTAACAAAACAAAACAAAACAAAACAAACTGACCTTTTCCCCTGGAGAGGATGCTAAGTCCTTGGGTGATGGTTCTTGCTGTCCCGTAACTAAAATCCCATGATGTAAATAAAGTTAGATTTTATTAATTCATCTTATATTAGATGATAAGGAAGAGAAGAAAGCATATATAATATACATGTTTGCATGTGAATATACAAATATATGCATAACAAAGTGATGAATATTTGTGACAATTACAGCCTTCATTTCTACAACTGGTCACATGGTTGGAATTCAGTATTTATAATTTCCTTCCTCCACTACCCATTCTATGTCTTCAGTAAGCTCCTCTCAGATGTTATAGTTCTGTACCTGGTGGAGTGACCCCAACCTTCATTCCTGAAGAGTCACGGCCATAAGTAGTCCGACCTGAATTGGGTTATAACTTTCCATTGACTTTAATCACTGGGAATAATACAGACAGACACCCTAACAGATCCCCTGTATTCCAGAAATCTTATCTTCACTGTATAGTGCAGCTCAATTTCCTCTTGATAATCAGGATGGATCCACCCAGCCAACAGAACAACTCCCTTCTTTGCCTATTGATTCAGAAGCATGAGGACCCAGGCAGCCCAGGTGACTCAGCGGTTTAGCGCTGCCTTCCACCCAGGGCATGATCCTGGAGACCCGAGATAGAGTCCCACGTCAGGCTCCCTGCATGGGGCCTGCTTCTCCCTCTGCCTGTGTCTCTGCCTCTCTCTCTGTCTCTGTGTCTCTCATGAATAAATAAATAAAATCTTAAAAAAAAAAAAAAAAAAGCATGAGGACCCCAAAGTGGCCAGGTGGCCGTCTTGGCTTCCAGTTCAACGGAATCATTGTGTCTCCTAGTGGAAGCATTACTCTCTCTTGTGGGTTGAACTGTGTCCCCCAAAATTCATGTCCATTTAGAACCTTGGAATGTAAAAAGAGGTCTTTGCAGATGCAAATCAATGACTGACATCCTTAGAAGAAGGTCACAGAAAGACCCAGAGACACAGAAACAGAGGGAAGAAAGCCATATGAAGGAGGAGGCAGAAATTGAGAGTGACACAGCTATAACCCAGGGGGCATCAGAATTGCTGGCAATTCTTCTCCAGAAGCTAGGAGAAAGGCATGGAAGGGATCCCAGAAGGAAGCCATCTGCCAACACCTTGATTGCGGACTTCTAGCCACTGGAACTGTGAGGGAATCAATTTCTGTTGTTTTAGGCTGCCCAGTTTATAGAATTTCTTATGGTAGTTCTAGGAAATGAATATACTCCCTTAGGAACTAAGGCCTCTAGAGCAGAGCATAAGATTGTGGAGAAGAGAAGCAAAAAAAATTTTGAAAGGATTAGTAGGGTAATAGTGAGTGGTACCATTGCCATTTCTACCCCTTGATCCCCAGACCTGTGAACCCTACCTATGGGAGAAATAGCGCCATAAATCGGATTGATTAGAGCATATACAGCCTTCTGGAGAAACTTGGCCCAGCCCTGCAAAGTATTGCCACCTGAACATTCCGCATGGTTCAATCCTAGGCATGAGCCTTCCTAGGAAGAGGCTGCAGACCACATGCCCTCCCTTCAGGCCCATCAGCATTTTGAAGACCCCAGAAGTCCTGCAGTGGGGTCAACCTGTGGTTTTCAAATTTACTCGACCATGAGCTCTTTTTTGCAATGTTCTCCTATAGAACTAGGATTTAAGAACATGCAAATGTAAAAAGCTGCTGTGGTTTAAGCTGAAATAAGGAAAATTTTGTTTTGCTTTTAGGTATTGAATTGCTACTTAGTAATGGAGATCCAAACCAATAATTTTCTAAGTATGGATAGTGGGATGTAGTACATCATCATACTACATTTAGTAACTGTTGTGGAAGCATTGACATTCCTGCCACGTCCCCCACCCGTCAGCTGTCTTAAGCCTTGTCTGTTGTCTAAAGATTCCCCCTGCTTTGTCCTGGTGCGGCTTGGGCCAATGTGAATCCTTGTCAGCTGTCATCGGGAGCATCTTACTGGAACTATTTTGGGCCCGTGGAATCTGGGGTTTCGTCATCACATGCTGACCTCACAGGGAGAGGGGCCTCCCTCCTTTAGAAACATGAGACAGGCACCGCCAGCTGTCTGGGGCTCCAGGCACCTTGTCAGATGGTGATTGTTCCCCCTCTGAAAATCAATAGGCTTTTCTACCCAAGACTTTATAAAGGCCTTAGTACGAACTTTTTTTTTTTTTTTTTTTTTTTTTTTTAAGGCAGACTGCCACATGTAGCGCCTCATTTGGATGTGTCTGGAGGCTTAGAAGCTTGACTACCCTATGTTCTCCTACAGTGGACCTTGAGAGCATTTTTGGAGGTTCTAACAGTCACTCATAAGCCCTTGACAAAGCACAGTCTTCCTTTATAGGGGAAGGCTGTCTTCTTCCACCTAGCACAGCGTGCAGCTTCAGGAGGGATGCGCATGGAGCTCTGAGGAAGGGGACACCTGCCAAGCCAGCCAATTCAGCAAATCAATCCTGGGGATCAGTGGGGTGATATGTTGCAGCCAGAGAGCCCTCACATCCTGAGCTCTTCATGATCCCTCTCATAAATCACCAAAACTAAATACCAAGCATGCCAAGAACCCAGCTTCATGGCAGGAGGGAGAAGTCTTACCTCTGAGACAGACTTCTTTCACTGTGACCCTTCTCTTCATCCCCTCAGACACCTCCCATCATTTCAGACCCACTTCCTTGCTTGTAAAACCCTCAAACTTTGTCTCAAGTCCTTTCTCCCATTAGGCAAATATTGCCTTCATAACTTGTTGATAATTGCTGCCTTCTGGTAGCTCCTGAGCTCTGGAGGCATGGCATTATTTGAAACTCCATGCCTTTTAATCCTGGCACAATTATCTTTGTTGGCTTTTTTTTAATTATTTAATTTTTGAGAGAGACAGAGGGTGAGCAAGCACACACACGAGTAGGGGAGAGGCAGAGGGAGAGGGTGAGAATCTAAAGCAGACTCCACACCCAGCAGGCAGTGGATGTGGGGCTCAAATCCATGATTCTGAAATCATGACCTGAATGGAAATCAAGAGTCAGACTCTCAGCGGACTGAGCTACCCAGGTAGCCCCTCTTTGGTTGGCTTTTTGAAGCAGAACCATACATGAAATACCTTTGTATTTATCCAGCATCTTGCCATGAATTAATGAGTTTATTGAATGTAAATCATGGGGATGCCTGGGTGGCTCAGTGATTATCTGCTTTTGGCTCAGGTCGTGATCCCGGGGTCCCTGGGATCAAGTCCCACATCGGGCTCCCAGCAGGGAACCTGCTTCTCCCTCTGCCTGTGTCTGCCTCTGTGTCTCTCATGAATAAATAAGATCTTTTTAAAAAATGTAAATGATGTTCTCAGTGATGATTAAATGATCACAACCATGATACGATAAGTGTGATGTACTCTGCTAAAAACACCTGCCCAGGCCTTCAGCATTCTGCCTGTAACACTATTTGTGTGTGAAAAATACAGAGCTGTGTTTTTAAGATTAGTCTCAAAATTAATACTGAGATTTAGGTCATCAAAGCAGGCTCAGCTTACAAAAGCCTGCTATATAAGCAGGTATAATTAGTACAGAATTGGCAATGACACTAACTTTTTTTTAAAGTAGGTTCCACACCCAGCGGAGGGCTCAAACTCACAACTCTCAGATCGAGTCACATGCTCTTCTGACTGAGCCGGCCAGGCCACCCCACTGTCCCTAACTTTAAATCCAGGGAATTCAAGTTTGATGGTCACTACATGAGCGGGTACCATTGGAATCAGGGGATGGGGGCAAACACAAGTACATTCTTAGTAAATTAAAACTTTCATGGCCTTACCATATCATTCTTCATGAGTACTAATAGTTCATTTGCAAAAGAAGCAAAATATTCACGTGACTCACAAGTCAGCAACCCAAATGTTGATCATTCAGTGACCACGGGCAAGGAGCAGACAGCTAAGACGACAGGAGTCTCTGCCAGGATCATTCATAGTAAAACTTTATTGAACAGAAAACCTAGCAAAGGCTTTCGCCTCTGCAAAGTTCCCCTTGGTTTGAAGTAAAGCACTGCATTTTAAAAAGCAATTATACATAAGTCTTTCCTAGAAAAGTCCTGCTAAAACATGTCTAGCAATTTCATTGATTATATAAAGTAGTACACTTAGTGTAATTTAAACATTCCAACAGGAATCAAATCGTACCAGCAGAACCATTTCTGCGTCTATGATACCTATGTACAAACACACATGCAGACACACACATCTGAAAAGTTCCTCAGGCATAAACATGCGACACTAATGCCTTCTACTTACAGTGCCTATGAAACTACATACAGTATATATTAAAGCTCTTCAGAGAATAAAGACATGAGAAGCCTCGGACATTTTTTGTTCAGCAATTTGTATCATGGCTTCACGTCTTAGTTTCTGCTTTTGTTTGATCAACAAAAGCATAACCTCCTCCTTGTTGATTTCTTGAATTCTATGCCATTGCCATGTCCAGGTGAGGAGATCTAGCTGGAGTCAGGTGATCCAGTCCATGCCTGTCAAAGCGTCCAGCAGCCAGAAAGCAAGCACCATCAGTTTGCTATGGCTGGGGGGCCTTCTGGAAGAAGAGAAGCAAAGAAAGTCTTGAAGACAAGCCAGGCTGTGCTCATAAATGAAGGGCTGGTCTGCTCGTCATCCAGTACATCCCTGTCTGGAGGGAGGTGGTTGGGGTCTTCGATTTCAGGATCAAGGCCTTCCTACAGTTAAGGAAACACAATGAGAAAACCATTAGGATCGTGACAAACACCAAATAACGTAATGTGAGTTAGGAAAGGGCAGAGTAAATCCCTGGCAGCCAGGCCTGCGGGAATGGAGCTCTCAGGCCTCACAGCACAACTGTGCTGGTGATCTTCTCACAGTTTTGAAAATTCCCAGCAATAAGTATTTAGAACAAACGAAGCAATTAGCTCTTTATTATTAATCTCATGAATTAAGCTAACCATTTCATTAAACGTGGATATCCTAATTTTGGCAGTGTTCTAAGAAACCAAAAATGGAAACTCTGGGTTCTAAGAACAGATACTAGGGTGACAATTTATATTACAGAAGAATATCCTTTAGGATTATGGATTAGGGGATCCCTGGGTGGCTCAGCAGTTTGGCGCCTGCCTTTGGCCCAGGGTGCGACCCTGGAGTCCTGGGATTGAGTCCCACGTTGGGCTCCTGGCATGGAGCCTGCTTCTCCCTCTGCCTGTGTGTCTCTGCCCCCACCCCCACCCATAAATAAACACATAAATCTTAAAAAAAATTATTTAAAAAAAAAGAAAAGAATTATTTAAAACAAAGGATTATGGATTAAACTGCTCTATAAACCTAGGGAAATTCTCCAGGAAATTTAGTCTGTGAGATGTGCTTCTCCATCCCTAATCCTTAATTAAAATAACTATTAGCAGTTTCCATGGTATAATACTTATATAATATAGTAATTATATAATTATACAATAATCATTAGAGACCACTGAATGCTCAAAATAGTGAGTTTAAAAAAACATTATTTACATATGTCAAAATGCAAATTGCCACATGACTAAAATACCTGATGGATTTTATGGCATATTCAATGTTTTTCAAAAATAGCTACTGCTCAGGGAGGCTGGGTGGCTCAGTTGCTTAAGTGTCTGACTCCTGGTTTCTGCTCAAGTCATAAGCTCAGGGTCATGGAATTAAGCCCTGTGTCGGGCTCCACACTTGGTGCATGGAGTCTGCTTGAGATTCTCTCTCTCCCTCTGCTTACACCTCTACATGCTCTTTCTCTCAAAATAAATATATCTTAAAAAAAAAAATAGCTACTGCTCTAAGAATAAATTTGAAAAAAATCTTGAAACTTCAGCCTAACGAAATGGCAGGGTAGCATGGGTGGCTCGGCAGTTTAGTGCTACCTTCAGCCCAGGGCCTGATCCTGGAGATCCAGGATCGTGTCCCATGTTGGGCATCCTGCATGGAGCCTGCTTCTTCCTTCCTCTGCCTGTGTCTCTGTGTCTCTCATGAATAAATAAATAGAATCTTTAAAAAAAGAAAAAGAAATGGCAAACCATGAGGTTAAATACCTAATGGTTAAGGATTTGAGAGCCTGGCATTTCACATGAAGCTTGCTGGGCCCCACTGGAAGCTCCTTACCTGTAAGTTATTGTTGGGGTCCTGATTAACAGCTTCATGAGGAGGACCATCATTTGGAAAGTTCTGAACCGGCCTCTGTCTAAATGGAAACCATCCAACGTGATGCCTTCAAAGGAAGCACATAAATTCTACCTCAGCTCATCATGGTGAACTTTGTTCAAGAAGGGAAGGGTCTTCTTGATTAGATAAGGCCCCCGTTGCTCTCCTCCTCTCATCAAAGCAGGGCTCTGATTAGAAGCTCACAGCCAGGCCCGTCTGGAGACACCTTCTACCACCCCATCTCCTAGACCTCCTCACTGGCCTGTCAGCTTCTTTAAGCTCACTATGGGGGACTATGTTTTATTCAGCACCGTGTGCCCGACATTAACAGCACCTACACACAGTAAGTGCTCTATAAACACTTGCTCATCCAAACTAAACTTTATACCTGCAAATCTGAGCAGGGGGTGAGAGGGGGATAAATACACACATGCCCACAGAGTTGGGATTATAACATGTAATAATCTGGATAATAATGACCTAAATTTGGCCACTTAAATATATGATTATAGAGACTATAAATCTTAAGGAATTGCCTAAAATTTTATTTGGAAAATCCAATTAAAGTCTTAAAGCAAATGTGACAAAATATTAACAATTAATAATTCTGGATATATAAGTATTTGTTATATTATTCATATATTTCTCTCTTAAGATTTTTAAAAATAAAATAAGAAGCCATTTTCCCTATAGAGGAAAAACTTATCAATTCTGACAATAAGGACGTAGTACTCCTCTAGGCCAGGGTTTCTTAACTTTGGTGCTACTGCCATGTTGGGCTGGAGATTTACTGTGGGGCTGTCCCGTGCTTTTCAGGATGCCTAGCGGCACCTCTGGCTTCCACCTACTAGATGCCAGTAGGACCACCTCTCTGGATGTGACAGTCACAAATGTCATCCTAGTTGAGAACCACTACTCTGAGCAATGGATAAAGCCAAATATCAGATCTGTAAGGTTCCCTGGCCTGTCAAAGCTATGCTGCAGTCAGTGCCTGACCTTTATCCTGGAAGGCAAGAGCTGTAGCTTGTTTTATTCAAAAGAAATATAATTTTCCCTTCCATGCCTTAGAAGGGCCATATTATTGTGATTCATGAGCCTGGCAGTTACCTTATCTAGAAGAAAACAGAATTTTCTTCTTGTATTAACACACCATTAATGTGTTCTCAGCAGTGTCCAATCAAGCTCTCAGCTCCTTGCATTGAAAGTACCAGAAATGTACCATTTATATACACTTTCACAGGAGTGGCTTAGTCAGTTAGGCATCCAATTCTTGATTTCGGCTCTGGTTTTGATCTCAGGGTTGTGAGACTGAGCTCCACATTGGGCTCGGTACTGGGTATGGAGTCCATTTAAGATTCTCTCTGCCCCTCCCCCCACTCACACACTCTAAATAAATACAATCTTTTTTAAAAACACAATAAAAAATACATTTCCATAAACAATGACTGCGACTGCTCAAAAAAAAAGAAAAATCTATATTTACTTTGAGCCACCATGTGGTGTTAACTCATAGTAAAGGGAAAAAAGGAAATCAAATCATGTGCTTACAGGTACATGACGACAGTGGCTCCCATGACCATGAGGAACCTGCTCAGGGAGGAGTAGAAGTAGAGGATACTGAGAAAAACGGAAAATGTGGCCGCTGAGTAGGTCCAATCCAACCAATCTCGATTTATTTCATCATCTTCTTCCACAATAGGGCCACCTTGTGCATTCATTCGCAAATTTTGATTGGCCCCAGGGTTAACCACCACTGGAGGAGCAGCGTTCTGATTGGCTGGCTGGTTCTCTGCTGGAAACTGGTTGTGAATAGGGGCTGGAGCAGGTGCAGAAACCACAGGGATCTCCTGTGCACTTGGTGAGGCGACAAACGCCCCTGATGCAGCAGTGGCCGCTAAACTAAAATGAAAATGACAGAGGCAGATACTGTTGAGAGCAAAGCACTGTGAAGACTGCTTCTCATAACCTTATTTACACAGGATGTTTTACTATCAAAAATTATAAATAGGTATATGAAAACTTGACTTTTCTTGAACTTAGTGAAGAATTTCTTTACTAACAATTCTATCTATAAATGCCTCTTCTCCTTAAGAGAAGCACATGGTAAATTTCACCTGGAGTTAGAAGCATAAAACTATAAAAGCATGGTATAGTAGCAAATTAAATTTTTCGCAAAACTTTAAAATATTGCATATTGAAAAGGAAGTAACTGATTCTCAATGAACTCCTGAAACTACAAACATACATAAGTCCCCCTGAATTAGGGAGCAGTTATTTCCACTCTCCTCCACCGGACCAGAAAGAGCAGGCCTCTACAGAAACTGATGAATACCCTCATCCCTCCATCCCTAACGCTGGCCGCCCCCCGCATGACAGGGAAGGACTTACTACTGCATGTAGTACTGCCGTGCATACATCTGCTGGAACCAGGAGAGCTGCAGCCAACCATAGGTGGTATAGCCCGAGAAGCCAGGCCCCAGGCCTTGGAACGCTGGCTGGGCAGCTTCAGGCCTATGAAAGATTTTTAAAAAACACTCATTTTGACCTGGTGTAGTATGAATAAATAAAAGGCCTAAATTATAATTAGGACTTCAAATCAAAGAGGTAGAGGCTTTATTTAGGACAGCTACATGGTAGATTACTGTGTGCTACACCTGTGTCATATAAGCACAGAAACTGTTGACAGAGCCCCCCTACCATGGTCCAGGTCCCACAGGGACACAAGAGCCCGTGCCCAGCACTGGGTTTTCACACCATGTCATTACTATGACATATAAACAATCTGAACCCTTTCAGGCTAGGTGGATCCTCACCCGTTCTCCATCTGCTGAGTCTCACTGCAGCTCTAAACCCACTCTTTATCCTACAAAGAGCTGCTCTAAAAACCCACATCTCTCTCAAAGTCCTTCCTGAAGAAAACTACGCTGTCCTCCTGATACTCATTTCTCCCCACCCTTAAATCTGAGCTACATGTGGGGCTGAGCTACGTGTGTATGTGGCATCACTCATACGTGCTTACTGACCACCCTGTACAGGCTGCTGGACTATTATCTCACTGGATCCCCAACGACCTTGTGAGGAGGGAGGTTTCCCCTCTATTTCACAGAGGGGAGCCAAAATACAGCTCAGGGAAGACAAGGGATTTGCACAAAGTCATTGAGCTAGTTAAATAGCAGGGCTGGATTTGAGACATGTTTGACACCAAACTCCTGTTTCTTAAACAGCCAAGGGCAGGGGATATGGGTGTCATCTTTAGCTTTGTGTGCCTTAGACAGTAAACTTCTTTGGCAGCAGTTCACAAAACTGAAACTAAGAATTGTGGAAAAATCAGGAACTGGTTATGTGATCAGCACTGCTGGTTAACTCCCGTCCTTAAAGTTCTATGTATTGGCTACTCAATAAATATGTGTTGAATAAAATCAACAAGTTTTATCAAGGTGAAATTAACACGCATATGGGCCACAAATCTCATGTTGTATAGCTAGAATTAGAGAAACACTTTTAAGTGTTTCTATCCAATTATCCAATTTATATGCTGACAGTCTTTTTCTTCTTTTTAAGTAGGCTCCATGTTCAGCATGGAGGCCAATGCAGGGTTCGATCTCAGGACTCTGAGATCAAGACCTGAGCTGAGATCAAGAGTCAGACACTTAATCAACTGACGCACCCAGGTGCCCCTATGCTGACTGTCTTTTAACCAAATTCTCTAACCAGAGTGTTTCCAAAATGGTATTCCAATTCAAGTAAGTCTTGGTATAATGTTGTTTTTGATCATTTAAAAAAGTTACAGTGAAAGGAAGTGAGAGGGTAACAAAGTGCTTTTGTAGTTCTCATGAGGAGAGCATTGTAAATATGCAAGATAACTCAAGTATGTAGGGGTAAACTGACATGATGTCTGGGAATTACTTTTAAACACTTCAGAAAGGAAAAAGCAAAGGAGGAATAGATGAAACAAGGATGGTCAAACTTTGATCATTACTGGGTTTGGGTGATGGCTGCGTGGAGATTCATTACACCGTTCCCTCTGCTTTTGTGTGTATTTGAAATTTCTGTTAAGGAAAAAACAACTCATCGTTCCTCAAATACCTGACTGTGTCAAAATTATTAAAAACCAATAGGAAAAGGGAAGCAGGAGTCAAGGGATTACAGAATTTCAACTTGTAGTTAATTATTTTTCCCCATAACAACTTTCATAATAAGGTATTCCAAGAGGTATGAAATCCAAACATCAGAGCATTTAGTCATTCCTGGCTTTTGCTCTAAAGAAAAGACCTTTTTTTTCCCTAGCACTGCCAACTCAGCCCTTGGCAGAGCATTTCTTAATCTTTTCATCACCTTTTGTCACCCATTGTTATGACAGACAAAGCACAAAGCCACTCAGCAAAGCAGCTATGAGATGCTTACACCAGCTGTTTTCTCTGCAGCACTAAGTCCCTATCATGAGGTCAGCACAAGGCAAAGCACAACCACATGGGAAGGGAAATGCCTACATTCCCAACACATGCACCCCCATGTGTTTTAAGTTTGTAAAAGGCTGTGTATTAAGCTAAATGCATAAAAGATCTTTAGAGTGAAGCCCTTAAAAAGCAACATTTTTTACATTTTAAAGCTCTGTGACTATATACCATAAACATACTTTATTCCTAAAATTGATGCAATGACGCACATCCATGTTGTATAAACCTGGTGCTCTATTGTAACACTCACCTTGAGATATTCTCCCATCCAGACGGAGAAAGGTTCCGAAGAACATCCCTTTGTCTTAAACTATCTCCTGAGGAATCCCCAGGATACTGTCCCTGATGGAGACCAGCAGGCTGCTCTGTGGATTCAGCAACCTAAGAAAGTGTAAGATGAACATTAGAACAAAGGATCTGATGCAATAGTCTGCAACAAAACTAAAAGGATTCTTTTGCTGTGAATGGCTTATGTCCCTCACCCTGACCCTCTGAATGACAAAATTAAATAAATGCAATGTTATGTAAAAAATACTCTGAAATTTATTCAATCCAATTTCAATATGTAGATATTTTTTAAATTCTCTATTTTTTCCTAGAATAACTATGCTGTAATTTTATCAAAATCTTCCAATGAAGTTAAAGTATCCTGATAATGTTCTATAGATTTTATGGTGCTCAATTTACTAAATTTACTAAATCAAGAAACTAAATCTGACCAATAAGATTTAGAAATACAACCCAACCAGCAACCTAAAGGAAAGAAATTTCCTATTCTATGTTCAGATGTTTCATGAAAGAGTCATGATCCTAATTTAGAGTGCATCACTACATTAGAATATTATTATTGTATATTTAAGTCAACACTGTGAAATGAAAAATAAACTACTTTGGCTCTCAAACATAAGTAAGTCTTTAGAGATCACTTGATAGAGACTGGGATCTTTTCCTATCCAATTAATAAGTCACAATGAAAATTTCCAAAGGAAATATATTCAATTCTTTTATTATTTATAAAAATTAGTGACTCCTTAGAAGCAGCTTATTATGCGCTAAATTTAGTAAAAACCCATTTTAAAGTGCCTTGCTGGTTCAGTGATCTGGATACACAGCTATTATAGGTCAAATCATGTCCCAGAAGATTGTGTAATGTAGAACACTACTTTCCCACAACATTGGCATACTACTGTGAGAGTAGACATGCACTTGTATTGGTAAGTTTCTAATTCCTGATTCTCGCTGGGGAAGAAACAAAATATTACTTGATAATAAAAAGGCACTAAAATCTCTTAAGAATTTTTTCCAACTCCCCTTATTTCTACCATGAGAGTCTGAATGACACAGATTGTTATAATCTGGAAAAGCAGACATACCTTTGCGCTGGTGTCTGATGTTTTTGAAGGACCCTTCACATTGCACACCAGATGCAAAACATGCCGTTTTTCCTGCTAACAATAATAAGGAGGTACTTTAGGACCTGAATTTAACCTGGTAAGTGCTTTTAAAACATTCAAAAGTTAACGTGTAAATGATGTACCTTTGGAAGCAAGTCCTTGAGATACTGGTGATCCAACAGCAGCTTCCCAGAATAAATTAACCTCTGGTCCTCTGGACGCTACTCATGGAAAGAAAGAGTACCACAGGTCAGCATTTAGCTCCCACAAGTTCCCAAATACAGATGAAACTTTGATAGAAATAACTTGAATATGGGTGTTTTTCCCTAGAATCACAGGAAAGCATTTTTTTTTTCAAAGGTTTCATATACAAAACTCCTCTATAGAAAGTACTGAACTTTGAATTTCTCTCTAACATGCAAATAAATTTAGGATGGCAAATTATCTCCAGTCCACAAAATCTATGGTGACCTACTTGACTTTTAAACTCCCAAGGAAATTCCTTTCTGCCACTAAAAACACAAATTGTATTTGGGGATCCCAGAGCAACTAACTTCAAAACCTGGTTTGGTCTCAGAGAAAACTCAAAGTACTCCCAACCAAGGTCAGCCTTTACCAAAATCACCTAGTATTGTCCTAAGAGAAATTCTTTTTTTTTTTTTTTTTAATTTTAAGATTTTATCTATTTATTTGAGACAGTGTGTGTGTATATGTAAGCAAGGGGAGGGGTAGGGGGAAAAACAGACTCCCCACTGAGCAGCTCTATCCCAAGGCCCTGAAATCATGATCTCAGCCCAAGGCAGACACTTAACCAACTGAGCCACCCAGGACCCAAACATAAAGCAATTCTAAATTAAGCTCTCAAAGAGACTTTTCCCAACATACAAATCCAAGTAGAGAGGAAATGGTACAGAGGTAGTATTTCAGAGAACTCTGAGGCTTACTACCGCTATTGAAGGGAGGAAAAGTCTGAAACTGACTTGTCCAAGTTCACCCGCCCCGCTGAAGAGTCAGGATTCCAACCGTCATCTCCATTCCAGTGATTTCAAAACCACAGGGACTCTACACATTTTCATATAAATCTCACTTTTAAAATCAACTAGATTTTAAATTCCTTTAAAAACCATACTTAAAAATAACGGCCTCAAATGATACATACCAAAGCCAGTACTCTATAGAGATCACCAACCCAAGGCCAGAACAAACAATTATGCAAAATCTGGAATAAAGCTGCTCCTGCCAAGTAGCTGGAGATTATAAAGCAAACTGTTTAAATAAATCAAAACAATAATTGCATCTATTTATCTGCATAAATCAGGATTTTACACCACGCACCTTGAACTACAGAACCAAATTGGATACTATTTTTCACCATTGTTCTGATTGACTTTACAGGTAATGTCACACATTACAGGTAATGTCACACACATATGTCGCACATAATCTTGTTAAATGCTAGAGGTGGGGTCCTGCATTACATAAAGAGTTCCACACTAGTAAAGGTTTTGAAAACCATAGATGCCTGTGTTTTTCCCTTTAAAAGGCCTGACCTGACATTCCATCAAATCAGAAGGCTGATTTGAAAAAAGAAATCAAATATGCTAAGCTATTATAAAAGAAACCAAATGACGAGTGCCCCTCCAGTCATAATTTTTATGCACAAATTTACACACCTGAGAGATCTTTTATTTACAATTTTTGGGTCTTCGGACTTAATAGGAGTGATGGTTGTCACCCAAGGAAGCCCTTAGGGGAAGCTCTCCTCCAAAACACTTTTACCAAATGATGCAACTAGGGACCACACCTATCTGTGGACCTAACAGCTACTCTCACAGCACCTCGGCCACCGAGTTTCTTGGAAACAGTTGTGGTGAAACTACGAATAGTCCCAAGGGAATGACAGCTTTTTAGATAAACTAGCAAAATTCAAAGAATAACTCGGAAGGAAAGCTCACTTCTACATTCCATATTCAACAATTAAGGGATAAAAAGCCTGACAACCTAACCCCCCCCCCCCCCCCCCCCCAGCTACCACACGCTGCAAATTTTCAGGTAAGAGGGAACAATTTCAGTCTTTGTCGCCCAGATGCCTTCTCCTGTTTAAGGCAGAATCGCACTTGTGGGCAGCGGAGCACACGACTGACACTTACATAATATCAGGGTACAAAGTAAATACAGGAAGGTCCGGCTCGCAGCCTCCGTCACGTGGTGGGGAGGGAAGGGAGGGCGGTGCTAAGGGGGATGTTGACAGATGTGTCAACCAAAACAAAGCGAGGAAGTCTGTAATTGAGGAGCCAAAGTCTTACCGCCCAGACTCTGCCTGCTTCCTTCTAAATCCCTCTAAGCAGAGAGGGCGCGGGGCTCCTCCCCGGGACCAGACACCGGCCGCGGAGTCCGGCGCGCCGGGCAGGGAGGGGCCGCGGCGGAAGGCGGCGGGCGAGGGGAAGAGCCACGTCTCGCTGCCGGCTGCGGCGCCTTGAGGACACACACACTCCTTGGGCGCTCCCCCGTGTCCCTAGCCACGGGCCGGGGCTGGCCCCGCTGGCCCCCGCCCTCCCGCCCCGCACCGAGACGCTGCGTCGGAAGATCCACTTGGCAGCATTCCTGCGTCCTCGCTTCTACCCAGTCCCCAGTGCGGAACGCCTGTCGCCCTGCTCTTTCGGGGAAACGGAGTTTGGAAGGGTGCAAGGACTCACCCAAGGTCAAGCCGCGGTCTCGGCGGCGGGGCCAAGGCCGGAAGCCAGACCCAGGGGACGGGGCAGTGGTCTGGGGGGCGGGGCGGGAGGGCGACAGCCTTAGGGGCTGGGGGACACGAGACGAGGGGACGGGGGAAGGCAGCCCGTCTGGAGGGCGGGGCGATGGCGGCAGGGCAGGGCGAGACCCCAGCGGGGAGGCGACCTGCGGGGGACCAGCCGTCGGGGGTGGGGGGCGATGGGCGAGCCGCAGGGATGGCGGCCGGGCCGGGGGACGCCGGCAACGGGAGTCGGGGCCCCTCTCACCGGGCGCTCGGGGTAGACGCGGCTCAGGTGGGCCTTGAGGCGGCCCACGCTCCAGCTGCGGTCGCCGCTCAGCTCCAGGTCGCGGTGGCGCTGGTTGGGGCTCTTCACCAGGAGCGTGACGGGCTCAGGCTCGGGTTCGGGCTCGACCTCCATGTCGGCTGCGCTGTGGGCTCGGCGGCGCTCCGAGATGCCAGGCAGGCGGCGTCGGAGCCGCCCACAACCTCCGCAACGACCGCTCGCGTCTCTGGGGCGCGCGCCCCCGCCTCAGGCGCCTTTTATAGGCACCTCGCGCTAGGGCTCTGCGGCGAGGACACTCTGTGGCCGCCGCCCATTGGCTGGGGCGGGGGTCACGGCCCTAACGTGGCCCAATCGGCGCCCGGGTTCGTGGGCGGAAGGGCGGGCCGAGCACGTGGTCGGGGGCTGATGCAACCCGTCGCCCTTGCGTCACTCGGAGTCCCGGCTGCGGCCCCGGAACCCGGGTTCGGCGGCCATGTTTGGGTGCGCTGAGCCCCGCCGGGGCGCTGAGGCCCGGACGGACCGGGGTGCGGCCTTGCTCCAGGCGCGTCTCGGGGGCACGGGCAGGCAGACCCCCGGCTTGCAGGTTTCTGCAAATTGTGTCCTCACAAAGCAGCTCTCCCCGCCCTGTCTGGCCCCGGGTGCCAAGGCTCTCTGCCCCTTTCCCTTCCCCGCGGTGCGGGCGGCGGGCGGCCCTACGGCGGAGGCTTCCCCACGCCTTCCGCGGCCTCCGCCCCGAGCACGGCGGGCTGGGCCCCGTGTGCGAGTCCCGGGGCCTCGGCAGGGGAGAACGCAGGCTGGACTCCCCCAGCGGCCCCCGCGGGTGCGGGCATCCCCTTTAGGCCGCGCGGTCCAGCTCCGGCCGGGAAGCCCCGCCGCGGCCTTTCACTGGGGCGGAGCCCCGGAGGCGAGGGTTCTCCGTGTTCTACGAGGTGGAGGTGCCGCTGAGGTAGGCCAACCTCCCGCCCTCGCCTCTGTAGGAGAAAAGGTCTTGAGAAACAGCAGTGACGTGGTGCGGCCCATCCCGATGCGGGCGCCTTGGGACGTCTGTCCATGCGGGTGCGGGAGCCCGGCAAGGGCAGGCGGCTGACGCGAGGAGCCTGGTCTGGCCGGAGGCTGCAGGCCGCGGACCGCGCCCGAGGGACAGAACGTGCTGTGCCCTGGGCCAGGAGGCCGGAGCACACATCGAGGTGCTGGGCCGGGGTTGCTCCCGATGAGCGCTGTGACAGGGAGTCTGTTCAGTGCGTTTCCTGCTTCTGGTAGTTTGTGGCAATGTTTGCAGTTCTGGGTGTGCGGCTACAGCATCCCAGCTCGGCCTGCGCCGTCAGAGTGCGTTCTCCCTGTGTGCGCGCTTTTTCACATCATTTGCCCTCCATGCAGGTCTGTTTCTGCGTCTCAACACCCCCCTTTATTATTTATTTACTTATTTGTTTGTTTGTTTAAGAGAGAGTGTGAGCACAAGTGGGGGTCAGGGGGCGAGGCGGAGAGACTCTCAAGCAGACTCCATTCACTCAGCGCAGAGCCAGACCTGAGGCTCCATCCCACAACCCTGAAATGATGACCTGAGCCAAAATCAAAAGTTGGACCTCCAACAGACTGAGCCACCCAGGCACCCCCACACCACCCTTTTTATTAGGAAGCCAGTCATACTGGTTTAGTCCACCCAAATGATTTCACTTTAGCTTGATCTTGTGCAAAGACCACATTTCCACATTCATAGGTACTGGGGGTCAGGACTTGAACATCCTTTTACACAATTCGATCCATAACAGTCAGCCTTAATGTAACACAGAACTAGGGTGGCTTCTTTTTCAGCAGTCTTTATGTTAAGAAGAGGAAGTGGAGGGCTTTACAATTTATTTTTTTAGATTTATTTATTTATTTATTTATTTATTTATTTATTTATTTATTTATTTACAGAGACACAGAGAAAGAGAGAGGCAGAGACACAGGCAGAGGGAGAAGCAGGCCCCATGCAGGGAGCCTGATGTGGGACTCGATCCTGGATCTCTAGGATCCTACCCTGGGCCAAAGGTGGCACTAAACTGCTGAACCACCCGGGCTGTCCCAGTGGAGGGCTTTAGAGATAAAGTGTGCCCATGCTCAGCTTTCTGTGATTGGTTTTCATCTGCTGAGGAGGGCTGTGTTGCTTCTCATCACAGGTGTGGGACCTGTGCAATCACACGGGACTCCACTCTTGCTTTAATGCTCTGCTGTTACCATCTGATATTCTTATACATTTTGAACAAGAAGTTTTGCATTTTCATTTTTCACTATGTCCTCACAAATTGTGTAGCTGGTCCTGCTTTTCATATATAAGATGGGAGGAAATGACTGATTATGATCTGGCAGTCTTGGAACTAGCTAGAAGCTGACCAGTGGGGCCAGGCCATATAAAAAATAGCAGAAGCTTTAAAAGAGGCAGCCAGACAGGAGATAATGATGTTACTGGGAAATTAAATATGGCACATGGCATGGTTTCCTCTAGCCTGCAGTGACAAGCATCAGATGCACGTCCACTTCCACTCAGTAAAAAAGTAAAGCGGTGTGTTCTTTTCCTTAATCTAATTTCTAATTTTTTTAAAAAAAAAGTTATCTCCCAAGAAGAGAGCTCCTTTGTAAGGACTTTGGTGATTCTTCCCATAGCATATTTAGAAAAACATTATATTCAAGTCCACAAACATTCCAGGAATAGAAAGATGAACATGGAGTGACCCTATTCTCAGTAACCTTACAAATATAAGGGATGGGTGATAAGACAGTACCAAAATACAGGAATAAAGGACATTTCTGAAGGATGCATGATTACACTGAGGGATTCCATAGCAGCAGGAAGAGAAGAAGGGGAGTCAAAGATAACTTGGAAAAGGTGAAATCTGAGCCGAACTTCGAAGGATGTGTAGGATTTGAATTACAATAATAATGTCAGCAATTACTGATTAAGCCCAATAGGATGACTGCATACAAAATTTGTATGGGCAAGTATAACTCAGTGGTTAAATGTATGGTCTCAGAGCCAGACTGCCTGTTTTCAAGCCTAGCTTTTGCCACTTATAAGCTATGTGACCTTTGGCAAGTTACTTAACTTCTCTGCACCTAATTTTCCCCTTCTGCAAAATTAGAAGAATAATAGTATCTATCTCATAGGGTTGTTGTGAGTCTTACATGATAGAACATTGCTGAAGGTCTTGGGACAGATCCAGATAGTAAATGTTCAATAAATGTTAGCCATTAGTATTTAGTAAACTGAAACCAGTCCAGGCCAGTGGCCCCTGAACCTGGCTGTAAAATGAAATCACCCAAGGCACTCCATTTTTAAAGATCCTTGGGTTCCTGGGTCGGTTAAGAGTCTGACTCCGGATTTTGGCTCAGGTCAGGATCTTAGGGTTGTGAGATTGAGCCCTGCATCGGGTTCGGTGCTGGGCATGGAGCCTGGGCTTAAGATTCTATCTCTCTCTCTCTCTCTACTCCTCACTCTACCTCCCCCTCCTCTGAAAAAAAAAAAAAAAAAAGTGAAGATCCTATAACCCTGAGTATTGGCAAAGATATGGTGCAACTGGAACTCTCATGTGTGGCTGATGGGAGTGTAAAAATGGTACAATCCTTTTGGAAATCGGTCTGGCAGTTTCTCATAAAGTGAAACACCTACCTACAACCTAGCCATTAGCATCACCAGTATTTACCCAAAAGAAATGAAAGATTTGCACAAGAATGTTCATGGCAGCTTTATTCATAATAGCTCTCAACACTGGGAACAGTCCAGGCGTCCATCACCAGGAGACTGGATGAACAAACTGTAGAACATTCATATAATGGAATACTACTCAGTAAAAACAAAAATGAAAAAAGAACCAACTACTGATACATGCAGCAGCATGAATGAATCTCAAAACCATGCTGAGTGAAAGAAACAGAGTACTGTATTTTAAGATTCCATTCACATGAAACTCTAGGATAAGCAAAGTTAATCTATGGTGAGAGAAAAGAGCTTCATGGTAGCCGGGGGATGGGGGCAGAATCAGCAGGAATTGACTTGATTTGGAAGGGGCACAGCAGTGGTGTGCTAAAGTTGGCTGGTACTGACTGGCTCACAAGGACCAACTGGGAGCCTCTTCAGTAACAACTCTTTCAGTGACATCATATCGATGGCTTGAAACTGGCCATGCCGGGAATACTTCCACCACAGAGACCAGTAAATGCCCCAAAGCAGAGCTTTGTTTATCCCAGAGCATCAGTTGTTAAACTTTTACCAACACACCACTGGGCATGAAGAAATCTTCTGGGGTATTGAAATGTTCTAGCTTGGTAGGGTGTGGGTTATGCAGGTATAGACATTTGTCAAAACAGATCAAGCTGTTCACTTAGGATTTATGCCTTTCCCTGTGTGCACGTTATGCCTCCACTAGACATGTAAATGAGCAAACAAAAAACCCAGGATGGGTGTCTGGGTCCCATTCTGTCAAATGGGGCCTGATGCATCCAAGTTGGTACTCGTTCAAAGGCCAGGTTTGGAAACCAGTGGTCAAGTTTGACAGTAAGTACAGGGTTTATTTAAAAAAAAAAAAAAAGTGATGAGGGGCACTTGGGTGGCTCAGTCTGTTGAGTACCTGCTTTTGGCTCAGTTCATGATCTTGGGGTCTTGGGATCAAGCCCCGAATTAAGCTCCCAACTTAGCAGGGTGTCTGCTTCTCCCCTTCCCTTTCCCTCTGCTCTCCTCCCCTGCTCATGCACTCGCTCTCTCTCTCTCTTTCTCTCAAATAAATAAGATATTTTAAAAAATAAAATAAGGGGTGCTTGGGTGGTTCATTTGGTGAAGTGTCTTTCTTTGGCTTAGGTCATGATCCCAGGGTCCTGGGACTGAGCTCCACATTGGACTCTGGCTCAGTGGGGAGCCTGCTTCTCTCTCTCCTTCTGCCTGCCACTCCCCCTGCTTGTATTATTTCTGTCAAATAAATAAGTAAAATATTTAAAAATAAAAATTGTAATGATAAACCTCAGCAAGAGGTTAAGACTGGAAAGAATTCTTAGGACCACCTCAGGAAAGACTTTATATAGTCACACTTGAGAGTTGGAGTCTTTTTTTATGGGCAGTGGGAGGTTTTTGAGCAGTAGTAGAGATATGATCACAATCAGTGTGGATCCATATCATCATGGAGGCTGCATTTGAGGGGGAGAGACTTGGGGCCAGAAGACCAACTGATTTATTCAAGGAGAAATTCAGATTGGCACTAGGATAGACCAAAAAGGGAAAGATGGGAAAAATGGAAAATAAGACAATGCAGAAATAAAGCAGGGGGGAATGAAGGTTGGTTCATGAGTGGAGCTGATGGTGAACACTGTGGCGTACTTACAACATGCCACACACACAACTTTGAGAACCTTGTGTGATGTATTCACTTACTCCTCACAGCGACCTTATGAGGTAGGATGCTATCATCATTTCCATCTTACAGCTGAGGAAACTGAGGCATGGAGAGTTTAAGGAATTTGCTCAAGGTCACAGAGTTGATAACTCTTTGAAATTATTAGCTTTTAATGAACTGTACTGAGGTATAATTTACATACAGTAAAATACACAGATGTCAAGTGCACCATTCAAAGAGTTTTGGCAAGTGTATTTGCCTGTGTAACCCACACCCTAGCAAGATATAGAACATTCCCGTCACTCCAGAAAGTTCCCTAGTGCCCTTTCCCAGTCAACCACTCCCCCGTCCCCCACAATCCTGGTCCCTGGCATCACTGATCGGCTTTCTGCCACTCCAGGTCTGTTGCACCTGTTCCGAAGTCCATACAAATAGAATCATACAATACAGATTTTATGCCTTTCAAAGATAGAAACTCAAACCATTCAGAAAAAGAAATACAATGAGCTAAAGGGAACTCCATATTCTTCAATGAGATTTCTCGAAGTGTGGCAATGAAAGGACTATGGAGGTTTTTAAACTTGATTGTAGTAGCACTTCTGTGGTGCTATGTCTCTGCTGTGATCTAATTCACCTTTAAATTCTGAGAAGGGGAAATGGAAGAACGAGCCAAGATAAGATCTGATTTACTTTACAGTCGGGATGTGAAGGTCTGGAAGGGTCCTTTGCATATCTTGAACAGGCAAAAGGTCACTGATAGAGCACATGCTTTGCTTTAAATAAGCTGCTGGTTAGGCCCTGTTGTACCTCGATACTTTGTTCTTGAAACTCTTATTTTATTGGGGTTTCAGAGCTCCCCTCCCCAAGCTCCAGCCAGAAATCTTGCCTTTAATGATCATTTCTGAAGTCCCAATTTGGCCACACACACTCCACCTTCTGCCTTTGCCCAGGAAATGGACATCCTGTTTTATACTCATGAAATCCATCCCACAGCACCTCTGGTACCCATGCTGGGCCAAGAGAGAAGCAACTGTCTTTCTTCACCAGAAACATCCCCCAAGGCAAATCCTCCCCTATGATGTGGCCAGGGTTAGGGAAGAGTCTTTGCTTGATCAAGAAAAGAGGTATCTCAGACTGTGGTTCTCAGCCTTTGAGGAGTGTGACACCCACTTCCTGTTATTACCCAACCATGTGTCTGATCTCTTAAAAGTGCTCATTCCATAACTTTTTTATTCAAAGAAAATTGAAACAGAGCTGGTTTTTGAAAACCCCAAGTGTCTCTTGAATAAGAGACACCAAGGGGTATGGCCAGCCACGATTGACAATTGGAGCCAACAAACGGGCCTGATAGTTAACTGCATGATGGGTGCACTTCTAAACTTGGCCCTTACAAGGTTAAAAATGTACCCAAGCTTTATTTACTGGATAACTTAAACATACAGTTACTATATGCCCCAGCAATGCCACTCTTTTTTTTTTAAGATTTTTTAAATTTTTTATTTATTCATGAGAGATACAGAGCAAGAGAGAGAGAGGCAGAGACACTGGCAGAGGGAGAAGCAGGCCCCATGCAGGGAGCCCGATGTGGGACTCGATCCCGGGTCTCCAGGATCACACCCCGGGCTGCAGGCGGCACTAAACTGCTGCACCACCAGGGCTGCCCAGCAATGCCACTCTTAAGTATATATCCAAAGCAATTGAAAATAGGAGTTTAAACAAAAACCTGTCCATGAATATTCATAGCAGCACTATTCACAATAGCCAAAAGGTAGGAAAAAACTCAAATGTCCATCAACTGATGAGTGGATAAACAAAATGGAATATTATTCTGCTATAAAAAGGCATGAAGTACAATGCCTGGTGCCACATGGATGAGCCTCGAAAACATTATGCTTAGTGAAAGAAGCCAGACACAAAGACCACATATTACATGATTCTATTTATATGGAATATCCAGAAGAGTCAAATTCATAGAGTCAGAAAGCAGATTAGTGGTTGCCAGGGGTCAGTGGGGAGGGATTGCTGAAGGGGCTCAGATTTCCTTTTCAAGATGGCGAAAATGTTTTGGAGGTAGATGGTAGTGATGACCACACAACAATGTAAAGGTACTAGATGTCACTGAAAGATACACTTTAACGCCAAGCCCTGTGCTGGGTGCTGGGGTGCAAAGAGGAGTCAGACATGGTGGCCATCATGGCTGACATGCACTCATTCAGCTCTCTCGGTAGTTAGAATATTGAAATATCCCACACCAGTTGGTAAACAGCCACCATCCTGAGTACCCTCCAGCTGCCCTGGCCCCTCCCCTGAGACTTCTAGATCTCACTACCATCTGATAACCCAAATGTTCATCCCAGTTACTACCTTCGTAGATGTCATAGTCATGGTGGACACTCTAGATTTTGCTCGAGAATGATTACCTCCTGCAGAATCTCACACCTTGAAGTGCACACATACTGACCACAAACTACCCCGTTTTCTTCTCTGTCTCCCTCTCTCCCACTCCCACCGATCACCCTTTCTGTCCTCACACTACCAGCCCTGCAAAATCTCCTCAACTCTTGCTGTTCACTTCTGGCCTCTCTAACCACCTTGGAGCTCATGGTCAGCCATCTCCGTGTATTTTTATCATTCTCCTTGACTCCCTCTTGCCTTGGCCTTCCATTCTTTTTGTTGGCCAGCCCCATCGCTGGGGAATGTCTCACCTGTCTTCTGCATGTTTGTTTTCTGCCCTGGTGTTCAGGAGTCCTGCTGGGAAAGTCACAAGGGCAGGCGTCCTAAGAGTTTTGCACCCTCAGGCTGGCAGATGTCAGCTCTGCCTTTCCTGCTGACAGGCAAAATATCTCCCATATTGTGTTGATTCCCCGTTACTACCTCTTCGTCAATTAATTTCCTTCTTGCATCCTAAATCTTTCTGGTCTGACCTATAAATACTCCCAGTCTCTGTTACTCACCCTTACCTCGTAATAGAGATATTTATTGCTCAATGAATATTCAAATGTTCCCCTCAGTTTCCCAGCATCTTGCAGTTAGGTGGAACCATGAGATTGATTTGGCTAGTGGACTTCTAGTGGATGTGACATGTCACTTTTGGGCTGAAGCATTTGGAAGCCAGCACATGACATTCCAGCTCTCTTTTCTTTTCCTCAATGAGTTGGAAGCTACTGGCTGAGGTGGTGTCCTCACTAGATGGGAGTAGTTTTGATCACGGGGTGTTGACGAGCTGAAGAGAGGCATGGAAGAGTTGCCCAACCAGCCCAGAGATATTTGTAAAAGAGAAATCAAACTTTGCCACGTGAATCACTAATATTTAGGGGGCAATTTGTTACTGCAGCATAGCCTAGCTTTGTACTGCCTGATACACACTCAAGATAATTATAATAGGAACACATAGAATCTGCTTCTCCCTCAAGTTTCCAACTCATTTTTCCCCCACTTTATTTTCCAAATGTTCTCTCCATTGCTGGGTTTCTTGTATGTAAGTTCTGTATGCACATATGCTGCTTTCAAAATCTCCACAAATTATTCCTCAATCTCTGGTTCCTGATTCAACACTATTCCAAAGTATTCTCTGCAAAGCTCCTAATGATGTCAATACCCCAAAATTCAACAGCATTCTTAGCAGCTTCAGCTCCTCTGCAGACGGCTGCTCTGAGAATCCACTCTGTTTCTTCGTCCCTTTCTCTGGTGTCTTCTGAGAGCTTGATTACCCAGGTTCTCCTCCCCCCACCCCATCAATGCTGGTTTTTAGGTTGCTTTGCTGGCTGCCCCTCCTTCCTGCCCCCTAAATATAGCCCATCTCAAGGTCTAGCCTGAAACCCTCTCCACTCACTGTACTTTCTCTCTTGATGAGCTCACTCAAACTTTGGCTTTAATGTTTCTGTTCATGAGTGTGACTCCCAAATCTATGTAAGGTCTCTGCTCTTAGAGAGCACCCAGCTCACAGTAGACACCTAAAGGTGTCTCTCTGAGCTCCAGGACCACAATTGGGCCCACTGGGATGACTTCGCACTTCCAAGTATCCTAAAACAGACCCACTTACTCTCTCTCCCTCCAGCAGGAAGCCTGTTACCTTGCCCTCCACATTACATGGTTTCTCCATCTTACAGCTGCCCAGGCTCATCCTTTTGGGGCCCTATTTCCAAACACTATACATCTAGGAAATTCCTAGTTCTGGAAGGTACAATTTCTTCACCCTCTCCTCCACCTCCTCCCTCTTTTCCATGCCCTCTGCTACTCTTAAGAGTGTTGGGCCTCACTGATTTACCTTTGTAGTCTACACAACTTCCTCCCTGGGTGCCCTGCCTTTTCTATTCCAGCCTCCTCCATCTCTTATCCAGTCAAACTTCCTAAAGCTCAGATCTGCCCCTTCACCTTCAGTGGCTCCCCAGTGCTTCTGAGTCAGTTATGAGCTCCCCAGCCTCAAAGTGGGGGCTTTCCACATTATGGCTCTCCTGATCTTATTTACCCACCTATACAGCCCTCATACTCCAGGAAAACTGGCTTTTTTCTTGTTCTCCAAACAAGGGCTTTCCTTATTCAGATCCTTGCTCAAACTACTCCTGCCACCTGTCTGTAGAATCCTACCAATCATTCACACCTATTCAAAATACCATTTTCTCTAGAGAGACTAGCCCAATTCCCTTGATCTTATGTGTTTGCTCCCTCTTTCACATCCTTAGAGCATTTTATTTGTAACTCTCTTATAAGCTGGGACAAAAACCACATGTTCTCTCTTGACACCATCCTTCATCTGTATGACATTCTGCTATCTGTCCTTTAAGCCAGGTGGCTCTTCTCAAGACTCTACCCACATGATATTTTTAGAAACTGAATATATTTTGGCTCCATTTCAGGAAGTGGGGCTTATATGATGCTTGTTCTTTCAATCATAAGATTAACCTTCACTTGAAGTGGAGAATTACCAATGAAGCAGCACCTGGGCTTTCCCACATCCCGCTTCTATGAACATTTCTGAATTTAGCAGCTTTTTTGGTGACTTCCTGTGCTAACCGTAGCTACAAGCCAAACCTGACTGCTTTGCATGTGCTAGGGGGCCTCCCAGTCAGGTGGTTCTTCTGGAACATTCCAGCTAG
Source organism: Vulpes vulpes (assembly GCF_048418805.1). Taxonomy (NCBI): domain Eukaryota; kingdom Metazoa; phylum Chordata; class Mammalia; order Carnivora; family Canidae; genus Vulpes; species Vulpes vulpes. The sequence goes on from NC_132781.1 coordinate 139,095,553, forward strand.
TCTCAGCCCTGTAAAAGTCACCTCTCCCTCACCACACAAGAGAGGCCAGGCAGATGCGTAAAAGAGAAATGTGGACTCTCCATGTGATAATGAGGCCCACTGTTTTGTGCCTGGGAGGTAGAACTCAGCAAGCCTATTGGGTAAAAAATAGGCCATACTATGATTACTTCAAAGCCACAAGTCTGAGCAGGAATTGAAGGAAGATGTGAAATCTGGAGGCTGAAATGCTGAGGAGAAAATTGAGAGCTGACTAGACAGTGGCTCCCAGGGGACATAGGTGAGGTCCCCCTGCTGGGGTGGCCAGTGTGGCTGTTGGCTGCTGCTGGGCCCTGTTCCATGCACCATGCAAGGGAAGACTATATGGGAAATACTTCGCACTGCTGAAACTCATGAAGGTGGAGGATTTTTAGCACCCAAAGGGAAAGAGAGAGAGAGATACAGTGGGGATTGAAATCTATTACCTTTTTGGTGCCCTATAGGACCAACAATGACTGGGAGAGCCTTCAAGAGCCCCCAGCAGGGCAGTAGGAAGTAGCAGCCAAGCGTGGGGCATGACTGCAGAATGTGTTCTCCATCCTACCCCCAGCACCCACCACTTTGATCAACCATGTGTGGGACAAACCACAGTCATCAGCAGGCCAGCTGGCTATTGACACCTGTTCTGGCCTAGCTCTCTCATTTCACATACAGAGGCCCAGAGGGGTGAAGAGGTATCTGAGGCTGCACAGCCAATTTTTAGGGGAGACAGAGATTCAGGTCCAAGTCTCTTGGTGGCGAGGCTGTGACTCTTTCCACTTAACCCCTCCACCTCTCAGTTTGAGACAAACTTGAGAATACTCAGGGACTTTTATCAAAACAGAAGAAAATGAGTTCCCTGTGAGTCTGCAAACACATGAAAGAGAAGCAAAGGGAATATAAGTGGCTCCTATGAATGTTCATGTGGAAATCTGGCAATATGACCTAAAGAACCAGTGAAAGCTCAGGGAAAAGTTCCAGCCAGGGTTGAGAAAACAACACAGTTAATTTTTTCAAAACACTCAGCAGAGTTGAGAAACAGTATGTTCCAAAACAAATAAATTCTGTTGACTGAGTGAACATATTTTTTATTCATTGTTTTTGACCTTACTGTTAACTCAAGCCTTTTTTTTTTTAACAAAGCTATTATCATTGTTCAAAATGTAGTTTCCAAGAGAGCAAAAATTGGTGGGTTTTTCTGTTTGTTTGCTTTTAATGCCCTAAGCTGGAGCATTCTCTGACCTTGGATCAGGGTCTCATCAATCTATTTATAAACTATTTGTCAGGAAGCAGTTTTCGATGTGGCTCTAGAAAGGCAAGCCTTCCCTGAGTGAGGTTTCACCTATCTGGGGTTGGGGGTTGGTCCCAGGTCTATAGAATGGCTCAGAGGCAGGACACTTTTCTGGTCTCTCAAGAACAGAGGAGCCATCCCTAGTGAGCTCAGCCAGGCACTTGGTCACTCTCAACACGTTCTGATACGTGAAACGACCTATAACAAGCCTGGGGGCCCAGAGCCTTTGGTCTCTGCAGCGAGAGCGCCTGCAAGACACTAAAGTCCTTTGCGTCTGGACACCAGAAAAGAGATTTCTGCCTTTGTGACTAAGTGGGCACTGCAGTGGGCTTGGAGGTGGCCTACCGGACCCAAAGATGCCTCCTTCCTTCATCCACCCTGAAGAAAGCGGCTATTGCAAGAAGGCCTGGCCAGTGGTATCCCTCTAGGAACCCACTTGTCTACTGCTGGGGTGCATCTAGAGCTGAAATGCCTTTTCAGTGAGCCTTGCCCACATCTCCTAATATACATTCTGCTCTTGTGTCCCAGCTTGGTTGGTGCAAAAACTCTGAGGGTATCCAAACATCCTTCTTCCCCAGGTTCCCTGCAATCCCCATGCTACACTCACCCCCACTGCAGCCTCTTCTGCTTCCATCTTTTGCTGGTAGTTCCTCCTCCCCTGTTCTTTTCTCCAGCCTGGGGTGGGCTGTGGGCATTTCTGATCCTTTGCCAATCTGGTCACCTTTATGCCCCTTCTCAGCTTCTCCATTCCTGACCCACCAGACCTGCATCCCTAACCATACCTCTATCCTCTGTCTCCACTCAAACTTGAAAGTGAGCATCCTTCCATGAGACACCCTAAATCTTGCCCCTCCTTTGAAGCTCTTTTTTTAAAGATATTATTTATTTATTCATGAGACACACACACACACACACACACACACACACACACACACAGAGAGAGAGAGAGAGAGAGAGAGAGGCAGAGACATAGGCAGAGGGAGAAGCAGACTCCATGCAGGGAGCCCGATGTGGGACTAGATCCTGGGATTCCGGGATCACGTCCTGAGCCAAAGGCAGATGCTCAACTGCTGAGCCACCCACACATCCCTTCTTTGTAGCTCTTCCTCAGTGTGCCCACCAACCATACCCTGTCCTCGCATATGCTATTCATTCCCTTTCCTTCTCTGGAGGACATGCTGGGGAAATGACAATGATCCCTAACATGGCCTTTCTACATATCGTGAGTCACCAGCCATTTGTGGATTGCAACCAACATTATAAAGAAAAAAAGAGGGGCACCTAGGTGGGTCAGTGGTTGAGCACCTGCCTTTGGCTCAGGTCGTGATCCCAAGGTCCTGGGATTGAGTTCTGCATCGGGCTCCCCACAGGGAGCCTGCTTCTCCCTCTGCCTATGTCTCTGCCTCTCTCTGTGTCTCTCATGAATAGATAAATAAAAATCTTTAAAAAGAGAAAAAGAAACAGCAAATATCAGAGTGCATCACCCACAGTATTGTTTTGTGACACGTTTATCATTTCAGCATATGTTTGTTTCAAGTCTCAACATAAAAGATATTTCTTACCATGGGTTGCGACCTAAATGAGTTTAAGAGTCCCTGGTTTACCAAAGAACCAACCCAAACGCTGAAGACACATTATGGAAAGTGAAGAGAGTGAGAAGTGGTTAAAGAAATTTGCATCATGGAGGCTCAAAGGGCTCTGTGATTCCTCCTTTGTAAGGGCTGCAGGGGGTCACCCATCCTCCTGACTGGCAGCCACATGCACACTAAGCACTCTAACTTACATTTGCATGTAAATCAAAGACTGGGGGCACCTGAGTGACTCAGTTGGTTAGGCATCTGCCTTCTGCTCAGGTCATGATTCCAGAGTCCTGGGATCAAGCCCCGTGTTGGGCTCCCTGTTCAGTGGGGTGCTCTCTCCTTCTTCTCCCTCTGCGTCTCCCCCAGCTCATGCTCTCTTTGTCTCTCTCAAATAAACAAATAAAATCTTAAAAAAAAAAAAATCAAAGACTGGAATCTTAATTCGTTGTAATCAAGATCAAAAGAAAACTTAAAAGGAAAATGGAACCACCAGAGAATTTTCCACACAATTTCATCTACTACTTCTCTAGCCCATACAAACAAAGCCCAGAGGACAGGTCCACTGGGAGTGGGGTCCAGCCAAAGTTTGGAAATCTATCAGCTTCTTCAGTCAGATCATCAGATGCTTAAGCACAACAGGACATGTATCTTGTCCCCACAGATGGGTGGATGTCCCAGGCACCCTCAGCTTTGGGCATCCTAGCCTGGAATTACTGGCAGTAAAAGGTGAGCACGTTTTCCTGGTTTCCTCGGATCAGGATGACCGGCGGTCTGAGGTCTTGGGACAGCGTCTCCAGCCAGGCCATGTACAGCGAGCTCGGGCACTTCCCCTTCCTCCCTATAGGCAAGGTACTGCAAGGCAGGAAGAAGCAGCAGATAAGACTTATCGGGAGCCCTTCCCCACACAGCCCAGCTTTCTGATCAGGAATGCTTGTTGACTGACTCCTTCACTGCTCCTTCTTCCTAGCTACCCTAAGAATGACCTCTTGCTCTCCTTAAAAGCACGACTCCAAATGTACCTTCAGCCACAAAGCTGGTGGCCAAACAAAGCCATGGCCTGTAAGACTCACACAATCTGGTCTCCACCAACACCCACAACCTCTCCTCCTTCTACCCTTGTCCTCGCTCACAACCCGACAGCCATAATGGCTTTCTTTCCATTCCTGAAAAAAAGAATGGCAAGCTTGCTCCTGCCCCAGGGCCTCTGCGGTGATGCTCTCCCCACCCCGAAGGCAGTGCCTCCCACTCTCCACCTGGTTGGCTCCTTCAGATCACTCAGGCCTTGGCTCACCGGTGCCTCCTTCTCGGGTCAACCCCCGCGGAACAGGCTTGCGCCAGGTGTTCGCGGAGGGGCCTTCCAGAGCAGGCCTGCTTGTCTCCCTGTCTCATTGTCCTCACAACCCTTCCCACTCTCCAAACTCTTTTCATTTGTTTGTTGTTGGTCTCCCCCTGCGGACGGTATGTCCGGGCCAGGTCTGTCTCGCTCGCCACCCTTTCCCTGGGCCTAGAGCACAGTCTGATGGAGTGCGTGGTCTTGCCCCCTCAGGCCACCCGCTGACGCCGGCCTGTGGCCACCACGATGTGATGTGTGTCCCTGCCCAGCCTCCTGCCATGTATGGGGGCCCTGGGAGCAGCTCTCCACCCAGGGGGCGGGCCTGGTCCACACTGCAGTGCCGTGCAGATCACGAGGTGCCCTGGGGCTGCCGTTCGGCCGCATAATCTCGGCCATTTCAGGAGGTGACTTTCTCACCATCTTGCGATTCCAAAAATGCTTCAGGACGACCGACTGCAGCCGCCCTGCTCCTGACTGCGGGACAAGGGCAGGATCTCACAGGCACCGGCACCTCCCTGGGGCTGCACTTTCCAGGCTGTTCTCCTAGCGGGACACCCCTGGCCACTATTTCATCTGAAGCTCAGCACAACCGTGGGGAATGGGGCGGCGCTTGCAGGACTGGCCTTCTTCCCCGCCGAGGGCCCGGGGACAAAGGACGGCGCTGGGTGACTCTGGCAGGGAAGCATGGGAGAGGCCCGCCCCTCTCGGCCACATGGCTCTGGCAGGTGGCTCCCTGCCTTCAGCCGTGTCTTCTCCTGCCTGGAGTGAGGACATACACACCTCCCTCCTAGGGTGTTGGTGAGCCCTAGAGAGGACAAAGCACACACAGGGCATGGCGCAGGGCCTGGCTCCTGGCAAGGTGGCAAGCACCTCCCCTCCGTAAGCTGTTGTCACACTGACTGCTGTTTGGCAGCAGGACACAAGCTGGTGAATGGCAGAGCTGGGACTCCACCCAAGGTCCTGGGATCCTCCCTCCCCAGCCACCTCTGCTCACAGTGACCCTCATCTCTGCTGAGCAGGCCAACAGGGGTCCCTGAACTCCTGTCCCTGCCTTAAAATTCCATCCTTGAAGCCTCCCCTGGGATCACCTCTACCCTCCTGTAGAAGGGAAGGACCTAGGGGCGCCTGGGTGGCTCAGTCGGTTCAGCATCTGACTCTTGATTTCAGCTCAGGTCGTGATCTCAGGGTTCTGGGATCGAGCCCCACATCAGGCTCTGCGCTCAGCATGGAGTCTGCTTGTCTGTCTTCCTCTGCTCCTCCTCCCCCTACTCTCTTTCTCTCTCAAATAAATAAAATCTTTTTTTTTTTTTTTTTAAGAGCAAGATCCCCACGACGGGGAAAGGCCACAGGAACAGGGGTATTTCATTAAGCTAGTGTCACCTTAATTAGAACATGTTTGTGTCTGGTGACTCTCAAGGAGAAAGGGAAGTGGAAAGATGGAAACCAAGCTTTCCTGATTTCACAGTGATGCTGAGGTTTCGGTTACGTTGACAAAGCTCTCCGGGAACTCCTGCCTCATTCTCAGACATTGAATTCAGAAATTTCAAAGGCCGAGAGGGGGCCAGTGGCTGCATTCTCAGGGGCAGGGGACACCCATCCCTCATGCTGTGGCCTTGCAGGCTTCAGCATCATGTTCCCTTCCTCAGCTGAGCCTATCCGCCTGTCCACCTGTCTGCCTGTCCACCTGTTCACCCGTCCAAGGAAGAGACTCACTTTGCACTCCACCCCTGTGGCAGTCAATGACATTCGACTCCTGCTCCCAGGATGTGTGCCCTGGCAGCTACTAATCTTCAGAAACAAAGCCGCTCCAGAACAGAGGAACATTTTGTTCAGATTCGCAACTCTTGGCCACAACTCTTGGCAGCCTTGGACCTAACCTGGACCCAGAGCTTCAAAAACCCAATCCCCACTTCACAGCTGTAGGATCATCCCAGGCAAGTTGCTTGACTCCTCTAAGATTCAGTTTCCCTCTTTCCAAAGTGTGTGTGTTGTGGGCGAGGCGGGGGGGTAAAACAGAACCAACACAGAGAGTTTTGAAAATTACTAAGGCCTGATGCCTCAAGTGTGGCTCAATCAGTAAAATGTAATGCTGATTATTATTATTTCATTACTAATATTTGCCTTTGAAGAGGGCATCTTTATAGAAAAAGAGAGGGGTCTAGACCCAAAAGTGAGACCAGAAATAGGTTGTTCATCTAGGCAAAGGTTGTTGGGTTGGTTTATTATCTTACAAGGCTGGTCTATCAGCTGCTCAGATTAAGCTGAACTCAAACACGGGCCATTAACCAGATAAACTGCTGATGGGTAGACAACAACCAACCAAGTTCTGCCCCAAACCTGCTCTAGAAAATGGTCTGAGTACACACCTCAAAATGCCGCAAAGTGTAATTTTATCTTTCCCTTCGAGGCTGGGGAGAATTTTTTTCCTTCCTCAGAATTTCTGGGGAATGCAATTTCCTCCACCTCAGACCCTGATCTGGAAGGAACTGGAGAATTTGTTAGATCCTGGTGCCAATTAAAGTGATCCTGACAACTTTTAGAAACACTGGGTGGGCATGTCTCTGGGTTGGAGACTGGCAATGCAAAGATGCAACTGCTGTGCCCTCCTGGTGAAGGTGGCCCAACAGCCAGGGCCTCTTCGGGCAGTAGCTGTAGTTGGTGTCATGACCGTGGGGTGGGATGCCGTGTGCAGGCCTCTTTCTAGAGTGACTGGACTTGGGGCACTTGGGTGGCTCATTTGGTGAAGTGTCTGCCTTTGGCTCAGGTCATAATCTAGGGCTTGTGGGACTGAGCCCCACATCAGGCTCCCTACTGAGCAGGGAGTCTGCTTTTCCCTTTCCTTCTGATTGCACACACACTCTCTCTCTCTCAAATAAATAAATAAATAAATAATCTTAAAAAAATAGTGACGGACTCATGATTATTTGTGTTGACTACTCTCCCAAAGGCTGGTAGGTGGGGACTGGCTTTCTGTCTGAAATCTGGGGGGTAGGGGAGTGGGGTGGAAGAGGTCCAGCAGATGCTCACCTCTCAGGATGAAATTTCTCATCTTATGGCTTGAGAGACTGATTTACTTTAGCGGCAAATAAACTTAAAATCACAGCATGTAAGAGTGAAGGAGAATCTTGGAAATAATTGGGCTGAACTCTTCTTCATAATCAGGGAGACTGAGATGCAGAGAAATAGGATTACTTGCCCAAGGCCACACAGTGAGCAAAGACAAAGTGCAAACCTGCTTCTCTGAACATGGGTGGTACTCAAGAAGAGGCTATTTGGCACATTCCAGGTACCACACTCAAGGAAAGTTCTGGAGAGTCGTCCCATCTCGCGCTCTGACCCAATCCACAACCTAGGCCAGCCTTGCCCTAGGAACACTCTGCTCACAGAGAAACGCAGCCCTTTCTCTTACTACAGTTCCCACATCAAGGGAACATGAGGTACTTTCTCTACAAAAAAGTAATCTCCCTCCGAGCCCCAGGGAGCACTGTTCCGGCAGAGCCAGCTTCATGGGGGTGCAGGCTGTGCAGTCACATGCCCCTACCCCTTCCCCTGGACTTAGAAGGCTCCCGGGCTGGGTTCAATCCTCTGCTGCTGCCATCTTGCCATTCTTAGTAATTTTTTAACAAGAGGCCCCACATTTTCATTGTGCACTGGGGCCATAAATGGTGAGCTTGATCCTGGTTTCAGGGTAGGAGAAAACAGGTTCTGCAGGCTTCTTGGCTGTCCTGAGGAACTCCCAGGTGGCCAGCCCTCAGGAAATGTAAGCCAGGTCAGGAACACGCCTTGCCAACTACCCCCGACCCCCTGAGCTAGGCTGCTCTGGGAGAGGGGCCTCAGAGGGCTTGGCTGACCGTGGCCTCTGAGAATAGAGCCACCTCGAGGCCCTCTCCGCCACTGCCACCTTTAGCCTCACCTTGCACCTACCCAGCTTCGGCCTGTATCCCCCTGGAGTGGCTCAGAGCTTGACACAAGGAGCAGCGGTGGCGGAGGCTGGAGGGCCTGGCAGGCATGGAGCCTGGCACCGCGGGCCTCTGCCTCTGCTGCCCAGGCTTGGCGCCAACATCAATCAGGGCTGGCCCGTGGCCAAAGAGGGCTGGGTGATTCCCAAATAACCAGGAATCAATTTTCTTCTGGAACAAGCGGGGTCCTCCCTGCCAAGCTGAGTTTGGCAGGAAAAGGTGGTGAACAGAGGAAAAATGGTGGTGAGGAGGGCTGGTGAGGCCTGGGTCGTGTGAGGTCCTCGACCTCTGCCATCTGGTACTCAGGCGAGGGGTGTGGAGCCAAGCAGGCCCGGCCACTGGCCAAGAAGCCACCTAGGCTGTCTCCTGGGGCTTTGGGGCCTTCGGCCTCGCGGGGAAGGGCTCGGGTTCTCGGCCGGGGAGCACTTCCCGAGCCCCTTCCCAGAGTGGACATCCTGGGCTTCTGTGATGGGCTCCCCCCGCCCTCCCAGGGGCTACTTACATGACCACCAGAGCAGCATCCCGGGAGGAATCCAGTAGAATCTCATTCAGCCTCACTTGCCGAAGGGACTGGAGAAATTGAGAAGCCATGTGGTCACTGCCCACAACGTCAGGAGGGGCCCCCGACAAGTCTGGGGGCTTCCTTTAACATGTCACACCAGATGCCTGAACTGTTCCCCTAAATTGTCACAGACTCTCCTTCCTCCGAGATGGAAGGGGACCCCCAGAGTAACTGAGTACCAAGTTCACCTCCTTGGGAGACCCTCCTTGGCTTTTCCTTATTTCCACGACTGGGGGGCATAGTTGGGAGAGAGAGCACCTGCCATGGTGTGGGGTGAGCTCACAGCCCCGATAGCTCACAGCAGAGGGAACCTGAGCAAGGCACGTGGCCTCCCTGAGCCTCCCTGTTTTCACTGTAAAATGGGTACAATAACCTCCCCTCCAGGGGAATTTGGGCAGCATCGAGGGAGATAGCCCATGCAAAAGCCCATGGATGTCGAGGGCCTGGCACACGGAAGGCCCCGGATAAGGTCGACTCAGAGCAAAAGTGAGACGTGCTTCCTGCCCCACCCCTACCCCCCGCAACAGGGCAGGCCACAGCCTTCTTTGGATGCTACACCTGAATCCAGTATTTTCCAAGGGGCTGTGAGCCCTCAGGGGCAGGGCCTCAGGGCTGATGGATCAGAGTTCCCCAAAGCTTTGTGTGAGGTTGGGCTGTGGGGGAGACTCCTTCCCACCCTAAGGCCTGTTTCCAGAGTGTTCAGAAATGACTAATGCTCGGAGTCTGATCGTGGGAGATCATCCCCTTTGAGAGAACAGAAAACTTTGGGGGAAGCGAGTTCACTGAGATCACAGGCTCCAGAGCCTGTGCTGATGACATTCTAGGGGGAACAATTCTTCATGGTGGAAACTGCCCTGCAGGTTGTAGGATGTTTAATAGCGTCCCAGGGCCTCTACTCACTAAGTGACAGTAGCAATCCCGCCTTCCAGTGGTGACAGCCAGAAATGTTCCCAAAGCTGCCAAATATCCTCTGGGGGGTAAGGTGGGGTGAAGGGATCACTGACCTGGAGCACACAGGGAGTGGAACTGTGACACACACACCCCCCGCCCAGCTCCCTAACCGCTCGCCTCATCTTCAAGTGGCCACAGCAGCCACCACTGTTCTTGTAGGCCTTAAAGAATCTGGAAGACAATGTCTGGCCAGGGGTGGCCATGGCTTCAGGCTACATATAGGGTGGGGTCCACTGGCTAAGGACCAAGAATGGCTCTGAGTTCCACAACCAGTTTACCCCGCATCTGTGGCTGGAGGTTACCTCAGAGGCTGGGGCATGGTGGAGGAGGACGGTCAAGGGGAAGGCGTTAAGGAAGTTCAGGACAGTTGGGGCACATGGCCCTGACCCAGAGGAGCGCCCTGACCCCCATCCCACCCCAGCCAGGCCCTTCTCTCTCGTACCTTGACTCTGTTCTTGTTAATCTCCTCATCTGAGATCTTCCAGGGACAGTCCCGCCTCATCTCGGCGACAGTGGCCTCGTCTTTGAAACCGTCATTCAGGCGGAAGGGTGCAATCATGTCCTCAAAACGCTTGGTGCTAGAGACAGAGAGAGCAGCTGAGACTGGGTGAGATGGCCCAGTTTCCAGGGAAACCAGGTTCCCTGAGGTAGATGGAGATGGGTGCCACAGGGAGGGACACCCTTTTTAGGCTGAACCCATTCTGCCCCTGTGGTTTCCATCAAAGCAGCTTCCATGTAGAAATCAGCACAGGCAGCTGGGTCTGGCATTTAACCGGACTTGCACCAGTTGTCCACAATGACTGCCCTGGGATCCACCTCCTCCCACCCAACCGCTCCCTGAGTAGTGCCTGAGCACGATCCTGTGCCAGGCTCTGTGCTACACACCAGTGCACAAACCCTACAATGCCCCCTATTTACGGCGCTTACAGCCCAGTCTACGGCAGTAACTAGGCAACTATATTATATTCCAGATCACAAGTTTTATGAAGGCACAAACCAGGTATCAGGACATGAAATATTTGGGGCAGGGAAGGCCTCCCTGAGGCTTGAAGGATGCCTGTCTTTCTGCAGCTAGCTCTTCACAGGCCAGCAGGTGCTGGGCCACACAGAACTGAAGGTGCAAAGGTCCTGGGGCAAAAGTGTGTCTGGTCTATTTGAGGAGCAGTGAAGGAGCCAGTCTGGCCAGAGCAAGGTGAGTGCAGAGGAAAGTGGGGTGAGGTGAGGACGCAGAAGTGTGAGAGCCCAGACCAGGCAGGCTTTCCCTATTTGCCCTGAGTGAGATGGAAAGCTGTTGGAGGCTGTTCTGTGTGACTTGACTTCCATGATTAGAAATAGGAATTTGAGGGGGCACCTAGTGGCCCAGTCAGTTAAGTGTCTGCCTTCCGCTCAGGTCATAGGTTCCTGGGAGGGAGCTCTCCAAAGGGGAGTCTGTTCCTCCCTCTCCCTCTGCTCGTCCCCTCACTGTGTGCTCTCTCTCTCTTTCAAATAAATAAGTAAAATCTTTAAAAAATATATAGAAATTTGGACTGGTTGACCTTCAGAGGAAGGCACCTGCAGCCACGTGGATGGATGAGCTCACACTGGGGACAGGCATGAGAAAAGAGTCCAGGGCCAAATCCCAAGGGTCCTGGCAAGTGTCGGTCAGAGAAAGGAGGAAGGGCCGGTAATTGGAACTGAAAGAAGGGCCACTGCCGCAGGAGGAATCCTGTGGAGGCTGAGGGCTCTGGAGCCAAAGGAAGAGCTGTCTCAAGAAGGATTGCTGTGTGGGATACAGCGGGGAGGGAGAGGGAGGGACTCTGCAGGCGATGACGCCCCAGTGGGGGGAGCGCGGTGGTGGGGGCTCTGGGAGGAAGTGGCCACAGTGGGTGTGGATGTCTCTGAAGAAGTTTGCCCGAAGGAAGAGAGAGCAGGCCAGGAAGTGGAGGCAGGGAAGGGCCAAGGCCGGGGGTTTTAAGGATCAGGGCTGCTGGATGGGGTCTGCGGCTCCCTGGGCCTCCCCCACCCGGAAGGTATTCCCAGCTGCCTCTGTTCCAGGCCTGTCTCCAGCCTTTGCTCCTAGGCCAACAAGACAGCCGCATCCTCTCGCACATTCTAGTGCATCTCTGCAGCGCTCCCCGTGGCTCTGGACTTCCTCCAGCCTGTGTGGGGCCTGCGGAAACGCTGGCGGCCCCGGGGCTGGGATTTACTCATCCCACCCCCACACCCCCCCCCCCCCCCCGACCCTGGCACAGGGTAGGAGCCCCAGTGTCCATCACCACTGACGAGTTCCTTTCTTCTCCTCTTGAGTTCCTTCCGTCTCCAGATAATGGGGACTATAAGGGAGACGTAGAGGTCAGGATAGACCTTATGTTACGGAGGAGATGGAGTCCCGGAAAACCTCGTTCACATGGATTTACATAAAGCAAGTCCGATTATAAATGTTAGTTTCAGAATAGGGATTGAATCATTGAGCAAGTGAGGCGTCATCCCTCTGATCCTGCCATTGAGCCTAGCTACACGTTCTCACGGGGGTTTGCTTAAAGTCCATGCGTAGAGGGAAGAGGAGAGTTGTGGCCCAGACCCTCCAACATTTTTCCCACCCCTAGGACCCGTGTGTTCATATAAATAACATCAGGACTGTAGCGGCCACGCTTCTGCCTCAGGGCCTTTGCACGTTTGGTTCTGTTTGCTCTAGAACCCCTCAGCCCCATGGAAGGGACAAGCCTGTGCCATGGCCCCTGCCCTCCAGCCTTGTGTCTCTGAGCACATGACTGTGCCAACCCTGGCCATGGCCAACTGCAGCAAAGGTAGACATGAAATGGGCTTTGCCGCAACCTCTTCGTTGACCTAGCAGGAAAGGATGAGCTGGGCCAGTCACAGTTCCTGTTTCAGGAACTTAAGTTGGGCAAGGCTCAGAGAAGGAAGCAAGTCTGTAGTGGAGCCGAGACCTCACGAAAGGGTCAAGGTCTAGAGCTCAGAAGCCACAAGTAGACAGAAGCCATCGATGCAGCATTTACTCTGGGCTGGACACTGTGGCACTGTAAGCACTTTACACGGACTGTCTTTAGGACGGTGGTTCTCCACGTGAAGTGCCTGGACCAGCACCTGAGAGCTTGCTAGGAATGCAGGTTCTCAGGCCCTGCCCCAGACCTACTGACTCAAGAATCTTGGGGTGGGGCGGGAGGAGGGGGACTCAGCGAGCTGTTTTCATAAGCCCTCCCTGAGTTTCTGACACAGGCCGAAGTTTGAGAACCACGGCTTTATGAAAACCTTCAGGGTGTTGGCTAAACTCTAGAAATGTTTGAGTAGCAAGCAAGACCCCTCCCCCACTCCCCACAGGTCCAAGGGGTCCCTTGAGGATGAAACACCTGCCTTCGCTTGAGCAGCAGAACAGCCCAGACGAGCACCAGCTTTAAAACACTTGCTCTAAGAAAAGCACAAACGGGAACTTTCCTTGTCCCTGTCAACCAGCCCAGGTGTGTTTCGGGCAAAGGCCAGAGCTGTGATCTGATATGCAAAGGAAGAAACCCCTGACAGGAAAATAAAGGGCTGAAAACTCCTACCCTTCCCCCCCGCCCCCCCCATCTCGGTGGCTGAAGGACGAAGCCTTTGCCTGGCTCCACAGACAGACAGAAAGGGGACACACAGCTGGCCCTTCTGCCTGGGAAGTACATCAACACAGAGAACTTACTGTTCAGCCCGCGGCTTCTGGTTGATGTCGGGAAGGACGTGAACTTCATGGAATCCCAGTCGGAACTTGCTCAACAGGGAAATGATCCTGGAAGATGGAGATTTTTAAATACTTTTTTTTTTTTTTTAAGATTTTGTTTATTCATTTGAGAGAGAGAGTGTGTGTGCAGCAGGGAAGGGAGGGAGAGGGAGAGAGACAAGCAAATTCCTCGCTGAGCAGGGAGTCCAACGAGGGCCTCGATCCCGGGACCCTGAGATCATGACCTGAGCCGAAGGCAGACACTCAACTGACCGAGCCACCCAGGTGCCCCTAAATACGTATTATTCCATTCAATGAATTTGTGCTGTGTCTACCGAGGATCCAGCAGCGAGTACAACAGATCAAATCCTGGCCTCAGGGAGTTTACATTCTCTCCTGGGCGGGGGTGGACAGAAAACGAATATTGATAAAGTAGATCAGAGGATGACAAGCGATGTGGAAAAGTAACTGAGCAGTATTTCCCCCAAGGACCTGGTGGCCATCTCTGGACTAGCACACCTTACATCCCGATGTCTATACGTCTGCCGGGGACCTGGTTACAATACAGTCTGATTCATCTGCCCTGGGGTGGGGCCTGGGATCCTGCATTCTGACAGGCTCCGAGGCGGTGTGATGCTGCTCATCCATGGAGAACACTTTGAGGAGCAAGGGTCTAAGGGATGGGAAGGTAAACCACAGGAAACTGCAGGGTGGACCGTGGAAACAGAGATGACACACGTGAACTAGGTATAGAACGAGGAGTAGAGAGCCACATGGCACTGACTTTGCATGCAACAGGGGAGGAGATGCCATCTGCGGGTGGTGGCAGTCAGGAAAGTCTTCACAGAGGAGGTGGCAGTCTAGCTGGATGGTGGATGGTGTGCAACATTATTATAGGCCAAAGAGGGTGTGTGGGGGGGTATCCATGTGGAATGAGCCAAGGAGCCTTCTAGATGATAAACCTGCCTTGGCTCTATCCTACCCAGTGCATTAGAATGACTGGGCAGGACAAGGCTTTGGGGATACCCCCAGAACAAGTACGTAGGGTTGAGTGTGTGGGGGTGGGAAGTCCAGACGAATGAGGGGATGGGGGTACAGAAGGTAGAGCGGGAGCAGTGAGGGGCTGGCCGGGGTTGAGGGGTGCAGGAGCTGGGGATAAACCTTAAGGACCAGGCCATGGCCAGCCATCAAGCCATGGCTGGTCCTCCTGAACTTGAGAGCAAAATTAGGAAAGCAGAGCCGTGGGCAGATGTGCTGGTGTGCAGCGTGGGGGTGGCAGGCCTGGGCAGGGCCCGGGCCAGAGGCAGCGCCAGCTTGGCCACAGAGTCACAAGGAGGCCAGAGGGCTTGGCCTGGCTGTGGGACAGTTGGGAGGCAGAGGACATCCCACAACCTTCACATGCGGGACACCCCAGGACCCCATGGTGCCATGGCCTTGAACGAAACTAAACCTGCTGAGCCCGGCTTCCATTCGGGGCTGGAATGGAAAGCTGAGCCAGCAAAGCAGCCCTCCTGACTTCTTTATCTTCTGGAGATCACAGAGAGGCCACATGCTGCTTTTCTCAAGCAACGCTTTTCTCAGCACTTGCTGAGAAGGGCCTTCTGGGCCAGAGGTTCTCCATGGGGGCGAGGGCCAGGAGATGGGATTGCTGGTCGCCCTTAACTCACACAGGGGGTGACCGAGAAGCGGTCCCGGGGATGTGCTCCTGGTGGCACACGCCCTAGGGTCCTGACCCCCGGCATCATGGCCGGGGTTGCTGTAGAGCTCACCCGGGGCTGGGCAGAGCTTCTTCTCTTTGGCTAATTCATCCCACTACCTAGAGCAAGCCCCCCCCCCCCCCCCCCCAAGCAGTCTTCCATCCTACAACCTTCAAGCTCATTTGACCTTGCTCTAAGCAAAGCCGTTGGCCAGCTCCAGACACACATGGGCCACCTGCCGGACCCCACACCTGTCTACCTGCCTTACCGTTTCCTTCCTTTTCAGCTTAAATCAACTCACATTCTCACTTAGCCACATCTCGAAAGGAAATTTCACGTGGCAATTTTCAACAGAAAACCAGCGTCTCTTGCCAGAAAGAAGTGATCCATGGAACCCAAGTAAATAAACCAATGCGACTACATTCTGGCTGGCTGCTGTTGCCTGCCAAGCCCCCCGCCTGGCCCGTCCTCTCTGGTTGAGACAGATCAGCATGGGTTCCCAAGCAGAGAGCCCTTCTGCAGAATGAGCTTCACGGTTGGAAGAGAATCAAAAGTCACTTCTCACCTACAAATTCAGTGGGATTTGCTGCCCCAACCCCTGGCCACTAAAGTCACCTCCTGTCTCACCAGGGAGAGCACCCCAAGCTCCCTAGGGGGAGGGGGAGGACATTGCCCTGAAGGATCCTCAGCCGCAACTTGTTTTGCAGCAGGAAGGGCATTCTCCATTCTTCAAGGTTTCTCTTGAGCAGATTTTAAATGGTGGTTTTAAAATTTAACACTCCTCTCTGTTGTGGCTGGAACTAGGGCATCTGGATCTTATTAAAGGTAGGATGGGTCAGCAAAACAACTTCCAGAATGAACAGAACCTGCTCCTGCCAAGAGGTCCCTCACTACTGCTGTGACCTGGAGAGAGCTGAATCTGTCATGGCCTGGAGTGGGGCGGGGGTGGGGCAGGTGCAGGTGGGGGAAAGCAGGAGGGGACACACTTGGGCAGAGCTGGGATGGCACTGGTCCTGTGTGGCCCCCCACCAGTACTCCCCACTCACGCCTTTCTCTCCTGGTCCATCCTGTTGATCTGCCCCCCCACGAACACGCGGATCTTGCATTTGCTCCATCTCTTCTTGCGGCCGAGAAGATAGGGGATGAGGAGGGTGAGGCCTGGCAAGGAGGGTCCCCATCAATCACAAGGGAGCTGCTCTCAGGACAGAGCACCCTCTGGGTCCCCTCCCCACTCTGCCATTGGCACACCTCTTCCCCTCTGTGGGCCTCTGTTTACCCATCTGTGTAATGAGGGTGCTAGACTATACCTGAGTGGCACACAGGCTCTGCGGGCTGGGGTTCATGTGGCCTGCATGATGTTTTTAAATAAGTGAGCTGACATTTAATAGCTGGGGGGTTTTCATGTGAAAATCTGTATTTCCAGCATTTTTTTTTGAAGATTAAAGATTTGACCAGTGGGTAGGAACCCTCATCCCTCCTTGTCCTCTCTCCAGATGATGTCAAAGCTGTCATTTATCACTATGTAACCCAGGACAAATTACTTCACTGCTCTATGCCTCAGTTTCCTTATTTGTAAAGGAGTCTCATAATAGTTCCTGTCTAGCGCTTGGACTTAGTGTCAAGTATATAGTAAATGTTCAGTCTATGTAAGCTGTCATCAATGAGATACATGCTACTGGAACAGAAGCATTTTCTGTCTATGTAGGGCTCTCTCAGAGGTGAAACGATAAAGCATGTGTCTTAAGAAAAATGTGAGAGGGCGTATTTTGGGGGGAAGTGAAGAACATCCCTACAGCTTCCCCCATGTATGGGCCTATGACCCTGAGGTCCGTCTTGACTGAACGTTCCATCCCATGCTGGCCTCAGCTCTTCCTATAAAGTTCCCCATTTTATAGCCAAGCAGAGGAGCTCAGCCAGGCTTCCCCCAGCCCAGAGGTGAACCCAAAGGCCCCTCTTCTGCTTTGCTGGGCCTCAAGGTCCCTCCAAGTGCCTTGTCCAGAGCGGCCAGGAAGGGCAGGCCGTGGAGGGGAGACAATCCTGGGGAGAGCTGGTGACCCGGGGGCCACTCACCTCCATCATCAAACAACCAGTAGATGTCTATGCTCTTCTTGCCCTGCTCAGACTGGAAGATGGTGCTGGCCTGCTCCTCCCTCACCAGCGCGTCGGGGTCCACTGCAGGAGCAGAGGGCCGGGTCACCGTGGAGATGCCTGATCCTGACAATGGAGCCAGCTGCCCCGAGAGGTGCACTCGCTGTCACCCAGGCCAAGCACACAGCAGCAGGAAGCCCCCACTGCAGGCGTGCGTGGGGGGGACTGGCCCAGAGCAGCACCACCAGCTCTTCAGACAGTGAGAACCTGCAACCTGGTTCTCAGGCAGTGGACCAGGAGGAGGGCTATGCGCCCCTGCCTTGCTCCCAGTGTCTGTCTCCCCGGATTCTGGTGGGCACTGGAGAGCAGGGACCCTTCTCTTAGACATTCCTCTGTGCCCCTCAACCCACAGGATGCTGCTGGCGCCAGCACTGTTCCCTGCTTCCCAGCACACCGTGGGAAAGGGCTGGAGGAGCTACTCCCGCCTCCCCGCCTGTAACATTTGAACATGGCCAGGCGGCCTGGGAGGGGTGGGGCATGGGCCCCCGCGTCAGCTGGGTGGGTCCCCACGGTGCCAGGACCCCGAATTCCCAAGGAGGGCTAGAAGGCTGAATGCTGCCCAAGCCTATCACCCTGGTTCCCAGTTACCCGGAGCCCAGGGGTCTCGGACACTTCCCACCCGTGTGACCAGGCTCCCTTACGGCCCACCACCAGCTGCCCCACGGGATGAGAGCGCCCTGAGCCTCAGAGTGGGGTGCGGATGGACGCGTGCCTGAGACAGATGGCCTGGCCCCATTGGTGCTGGCTTCTTTGCTGTCCTCTGCTGGGTCAAACACAGGGTTAACTGCAAGAGAAGGGTAGCTTTGCTCCCGAGATCTCCTTGACCTGGGGCACTTCTGGGCTCCTTCTCTGGGCCACCCACTATGCTGTCCTGACTCGTCACCTTCCCCTGATCTGGCCCCTGCCCCTCCCCCCCACCACTGGCCCTGCATGCTGCAGCCCCACCTGGCTTCCTCCTACCCCTGCATCAGTCCCCTGAGCTGGGAGCACTCACAGCCCTCCCCTGCTCCGCAGACGTCCCCCTCGTCCAGGGGCCTGTCTGGCCACTTGCCCTGTGTCAGTGTCCCTGTCTGAAATGAATTATGGGGCCACTGCATTTCCTATGGGAACCCCAGCTTCCCCGGGGGGCAGATCTGGCCTTGTTCCCGGCTGCACCCCCAGCACCTAGCGCAGCATCCAACGGGAGCACAGCCGCTGCTCTGTGAATACCAGTTGCGCCAATTTTCATTGAACAGCTGCTGTGTGCCAGGCATGCTGTCTGCCGAGGGTGACCCGGATCGACACCACCCGGGCCCCACCTGCCAGAAATGTGGCTTCCATGTCTCTCACCCACCTCCCCCATCCCACCCCCATTTGTTTCCTGTATTATCTGTGATTTCTTTCGGCCGCACAGGAGCAGCGCCATCCCAGCTGTGCCCAGGTGTGTCCCTTCCTGCTCCTCCCACCCCCGACCTGCGCATTCCTGTGTGACTAAATGTAAAACACATCCCTACTCAGCAGCCCAGAGATGGTCTTAGGGACCAAAGGGTCCAGGCTCTGGTCTCTATGTATTTTAATGCTCTGGCATCTTTACATGGGCACCCTCCTTTCTCTTCTCTTGTCCTTCCTCTCTATTAGACCCTCTTTATCCCATCTGGTTATAAAAAACCCTGATAGTGGTTGGGGAGCTCTGAGGTCCAGTCTTGATTCTGCCCCCAGATGGAAGCATTACCTTGAACCAGTCATGTCCCCGTTCTGGGCTTCAGTGTCTTCATTTGGAAACTCGAGGAACTCTGAGACTCCATCAAAAGCCAACTTTTTAGGCTTTTATTCCTTACTAATTCCCCCCTCTCTTCCTTCCACCACTTACAAAATATCAGGTTCTAGAACTCTCTGGGATGCTGTTCTGGTTTTGAACAGGGGTGCCAAGCAGGTGAGGCATGTACTCACTGTGTGCCTGCATCACCTCTGATATGTTGAGCCCCTCTCGCATCCTCATGACACACACACCATAGTTGAAATCAAAAGCATCGCTGGAAAGACAAGAGATGGGGTCAGGCTCCTCTGACCCCCAGCCCCCAGACACTAGATGTCTAGAGCTGGCCCCGCCTCCCACCATACCCTCCTCTCTCGGCACCTTGATCTTCCCACCTGTGTAACATGCAAGCAGAGCTGGGGAGGCCCCCAGAATCCTCCTAGCTCTACAGTTTGTGGCACTAGGGATGCTCTGGACCCTGTACTCAGGGGAAACCGAGTCAGGCCAGTCTTCAAGGCAAGCCCTGTCCTCCTGATATGCTCGGATAATCTGCACAGGCAGAGGTGGCCAGCTGGCTTAGAATCAAATAGCTGAGACTGATCCCCGAGGGCTGGCACACACAGGAATGGCCTTGCTCAGGAGGGCAACAACAGCTTGTCTAAAGGGAATGTCTAGAAGACTCCGACCTTAGAAGTCTATTCACTGCGCAGTGGACAGAGGTCCCCAGAGACCAGTCAGGCTTGATCTGATGGGCTAAGCATTGCCTCCATGGCCTCCTTTATTGATTTTTTTTAAGATTTTATTTATTTATTCATGAGAGATACAGAGAGAGAGAGAGAAGCAGAGACATAGGCAGAGGGAGAAGCAGGCTCCATGTAGGGAGCCCGACGCGGACTCGATCCCGGGTCTCCAGGACCATACCCTGGGCTGAAAGCAGCACTAAACCGCTGAGCCACCCAGGGATCCCCATGGCCTCCTTTAGCTAGACATCTCTGGGGCGGGCGCTTCTCAGGCCCCAGCATTTTGGGGTCTTGGGGCACTGGAGCTGGGGGAATGCTGAAGGACAGATGTTCCACCACTGCCTGTTGTCCTTGTCGGAGGCAGCTGAGATGCACGGCTCAGGGTCAGGGAGCTGGGTCATAGCAGACCTGGAAGCAGGTCCCTGGAAGCAGGTCCCAGGTCCCCAACACTCCCTCAGTTTGTTCTTTTTCTTTCTTTCAATTTATTTACTAATTTTTAAAAGATTTTTATTTTAATTTATTTAATTTGAGAAAGAGAGAGAGAGAGAGAGAGAGACAGAGAAAGCACGCACGAGCAGGTTGGGAGGAGCAGAGGGAGAGGGAGAGAGAGAATCCCAAGCTGACTCCCCACTGAGCATGGAGCTCGATCCCATGACCCTGAGATCATGACCTGAGCCAAAATTAAGAGTTAGATGCTCAACCAACTGAGCCACCCAGGTGCCCTAGCCTTTGTTCTTTACACGCTACTACACGCGGCCTCTCTGTACCATGTCAACACAGAAAAGCAACTCAGGCAGGCATTTTCAGGAGGTTGCACAGGAGGAGCTAAAGGAGAAAGGGTTTGGGGTTCACCCTGAACTCCCTGGGGAGTTTATCCTCCTGGTCCCCTTCCTCACACTACTGCCTCCTGGGAGGCCTGGTTTTGCTTCTTGCTCAGTAGCACAACCTCACAGCTTGAGAGCTGGCTGTCAGCAGGTCTTCTAGAGTTCACAGGTGGGCACAAGGTTTTCACCTAAAAACCTACCTTTTCAATTTCTCTGAGAAGCCAGAAGATCTGGCAACACTGGGCTCACATTTCTGTGTGCACACAACTGGCTGGAGCCAAGTAGCAGCTTTACTGCAGCTTGCCACAGTCCTCACTGCTCCCTGTCGTCCCACACCTGGTCCCCTTCACTGTGTTCCCTGCCTGTTCCCTGCCCACCTTGGTGTCCACAGGCCATAGGTCAGAGTGGCGAGCCCTCAGTGGGTCTGTTCCTTTCTCAGGTTTGGACCAGTTTCTTATAACATCCACTGCTTCCCCTCTGCTTCCCAAGGCCCAGGAAACTCCAAAGGCCCAAATAACAGACCCCAGGCCCTGCCTCCCTCACGCCCTCACTCACTGCAAGATGCCAATGTAATCTTCCACCGTGGCCGGGTGAGCCGACTGCCAGTTCTTCTTGAATCCAACCACCAGAATGTTTGGCTTCATTCTCCCAAGACCTGCGGCCTGCAAAAGGGTGTGGGGGGGAGGTGAGGGACTAGGCCTCATGCCCCACAGGGGCGCTGTTCTCTCAGTCCCACCTGCCCTCCTCACCAGGTGGTGAGGGCTCAGGAATCACATCCTGAGGGTCAGGGTCCTGCTGGCCTGGACACACCCATGAGAATGGTGAAGCTACAGCCAGAAGCTACAATGACTGGACTGTCCCCATGAGCTCTGGATTATCCCACTTCCTGCTTCTCTAGCAAATAATTTCTCATCACAAGGGACTTAAATTTGGATACCAAGCTTAGCATATCCCCAGGCCATCTTACCCATACATCTTTCATATTTCTTTTTTTAATGTTTCAAAATGTTAAAAAAAATTTTGAAGTGAAATTCACATGACACAAAATTAACCATTTTAAAGGGTATAATTCAGTAGAATTCTAGTATATTTATAATGCTGTGCAACCATTACTTCTATCCACTCCCAAAATATTTTCATACTCCCAAAAGAAGACCCTGTATGTTCTTTTCTTTAAAAAATGAGAAATATTTGGAATTATTAGAGAGACTTTTGATATGTTGGCTCAGAATCAACAACTGTTATTTTATCTATGCATCCCATTTTACAGCTGAGAAAACTGAGCAGTAAAATGAATTGCCCAATGGAACGTTCTAGAACTTGATCTCAGTGGGGGTTTCACACCACTGGGTGTATCTGCATACGTAAACATTTATCAGATGATACACTTAATATTTTTCACTTTGCTGTCTGTATATTATATTTAACAATAATAATAAAAAAGAATTGTTCAAGGTCACGCAGGCCTCACAGGCTTCCAGGTCAGTTTCCCCTAGGCCCTTGGGCACCCGAAGAAAGTGCCGTGAATCAGCATATCTGGAGAGACAAGAAAGGCAGGGACCCCTGCTGCAGCAAAAGGAGCTTCAACTAGCCTCTCAGGACATCCAGCCTTCCAGGTTGTCACATCAAGTAATACGTCCTGTGGCGAAGCCCCAACCCCGTGGCACCTGCATCAGAATCTGAACGCCGCTGCGGAGGTCCTCAGCGATGACATCTGAGTAGAAAGCCTTGATCTTCCTCTTGTTCAGCCACTTGGTGTGCCCATTGGCGATGAGCCGGAGCTCGGGCATCCTCTGTTTGCGGGGTCCCTGTGGGCGGTGGTGGCCGTGACGTCAGGGGCTGCCTTCACCCTCTGGCCTGGTGAGATTCAGCAACTCTCCTCCCTGGAGGCTGCCCCATGGGCTCAGCCACCCCCAGAGGTGCCCATTTCCCCACTGTAGTCAGAGCAGAGAGGGAAAGAAGAGGAGGAGGGAGGAGAGGGGAAGATGGAGGGAACAAGCAAGAGGCAGGGCAGCGGGGAGAAGCCTAGGGTTGGGGCAAGGGAGGGGAGACGGCCGGGCCCACAGCTTGCTCCACTGCCCCTTTTGCCCCCCACTCCTCCCCACACTCTCTGCCCCCCATGCAAGGTGGACTTCACGCCCAGGGGCGCCTCCAAGGGTACACCTCCCCCACCTATAGGGGCCACTCACGATAAGCACGTGGCCACAGATCATCAGGCTGAGATTCCGGGTGAAGGTGCCCACAAAGTCAACCAGGGCAGGGCGGAAGTTGGGGGGCCCCGTGAGCACTAGGCACTGGGGGCTGAGGAGGGGGAAGCAAAAGCGCATGAGCCACCTGGACAGAGCCCACGGGCGTCTGGGAGCAGAAGGCAGGTGCAGGGAAGAACAAAGACAGGGACAGGGAGGCACGGCACATGCAAGATCCCTGTGCCACGTGGGTGGGTGACTCGGCCTCTGGATGAAGAGGCTGCCAAGGGTCATGGTCTGGGGCCACTACCAGACTCCGTTGGAGCCAGAAAAAAATTGGTCACCCACCAGCTGTGTGACCTCGGGGCAGTTACTTAATCTCTGTGCGTTGGTGTTCTCATGGGTGATGGGGTCAGTGACCTCACCCCCCCAGGGGGTCGTGGCAAGGTGGCCTAAGGCCCTCCGCACAGCAGTGCAACATAAATCCACGCGGCCGACGGTTGGCACGAGCTCTGGTGGGAGGGCTTCCCGGACACTGTCCTCGCTAAGGAGTCAGCCTGGCAGATGACTGCGACGGGACCACAAGACCAGATCGTCCTGACATGGCCCTCTGCGTCTCCGGGAGCATATTCTGCTGTGAAAACTCAGGTACCGAGAGGTCACCAGACTCTCTTGCTCCCCGCGGAGCAACGTCAGCGCTGGCCCCTGACCACAGGTGCTCCGGCTCTGGGCCCTCTTGGAGCCTGGGCGGGCCCACCCCGGGGTCTGCCCACTTGGGGACAGGAGCCCTCCCAGAGCAGGGACATGGCTGCGCTCACCGGTAGTTCTTGATATGGTCCTCCACCTCGTTGAGGCCAACCGAGTAGCTCAGGGCCAGGTTGTAGGAGCCGGCCTGGACTGAGGAGCCCCAGTTCACCTCTGGGGGGGGGGGCACAAGATTAGAAAGCCCCCGGGAGAGGGGCACCTGGGTGGCTCAGGGCTTGAGCATCTGGGGTTTGGCTCAGGTCATGGTCCTGGGGTCCTGGGATCGGGTCTCCCTCTGCCTGTGTCTCTGCCTCTCTCTGCGTCTCTCACGAATAAATAAATAAAATCTTGGCGGGGAAGAAAACAAAAGCAAGGCCCGGGAGAAACCAGCCAACCAGCTGTGCAGGGGGGGGAGCGTTGACCTTGTTTAGAAATCAAGCACCGTGGAAGCGGGGCCACCTGGCCGGTGGACAGCCTGCAGATCTCTTCCTGACCTTTGCACCTATCGTATGGCTACATGTTTAAAAGTTACACTTCCAAGTATTAAACTCTACAAAACATTCTCCTCCCTTGACAAACAGACAATGCCCTGGAAAGCCAGGTTCGAATTGAGAATTCTAGGCTTTCCTGGAGTTCCATATCCTGTCCCCAACCGGGCACTGTCACCCTGGGATCCTTGTTTGCGTGCATGTAGACACCACACCGTGTCCATCTGCCCTTTGGTCAGCCAGGGCTAGGTGCGTACCCCAGTGGGCTGGCCACTTCAAGAGGATGGCCCTGGGCAGGCAATTTCATGGTCCTGGGTGGCAGGAGGACAGTCCAGAATGTTCCCATAGGCTCCTCACCCCATGAGGCTGGAGGGTGATGCAGGCCCCCTGGCTGGGCTGAAGGGCAGGATGGCTGGCTTGGCACCCCCCGGGAAAAGGAGAGCCCAAGCTTCTGGGCGACCTGAGAGACTGCACACCTGGCTTCTTGTAGATCACATAGAGGAGAAGAAAGAGGACGACGCCGATGGCAATGAGGGCTGCCCACCAGGTGAGAAGGAACATGATGACCACAGAGATGACCGCTCCAAATAGTGCCGACCACTTGCTGTAGTATCGGAATGAGGGTCTCCACCCTGGGTGGAGGACGCAGGTCTGTGGGCACACTCTGGAACATTCTTGTGGGCCAGCGCTGCTGGGTGGCAATGCCAGCAGTGCCCAGAGCCAGGGTCCCAGCCTGTGCCCACGTTCCCCACCCCGGGCTCTCCTGGGGCTGGGCCTGGAGGCTCTGGGGAGGACCACACGCCTGCCTTGGCTGGCATTTGGCCACGTTGACAGGCTACGCCAAGGAGGAGGTGTCCAGCTGCTGCCAAATATGGCCATACGTCAGCACCAGCCCCGGGCCCTGTGTGTCTCACAGAGCCAAGGGAGTGAGAGGTCAGGGAAGGACCTGATTCCGCCTGGCTCCCCAGCACAGGGCCATGCCGGGGCCACCACTAGTGACAGCTGCCCCATGGACAACTGTGGGGCATCAGGTCCCTGGTCTAAGGAAAAGGTGGCCTGGGGGACCGACCCATTGACGATTTGGGGGTCATCAGAAAAGAGAGATACTTTACTGTCATCTGCCAGAAAATTTTCAGAATAACATACAAATCGATGGCCTATATGAGCAGCACCCCCAGAGTTGTGCAATGTGCAACCTGCAACAACCTGTGACTTTGGCCAATTCTCTCCCTTTTCTGGGGAATTAAGTTGGGGGCGGAGGGCACCAGGGAACTCCTCGCCCCCTGTAGACAGCGTATGAATCCCTGTTCAGGGTATACCGTAAGTGCTTAAGGAATCAGAGCTGCTATTATTATGATTATGACTTGAATGGTCCCTTGGATTGGTTTCCATTGGAGAGGTGACCTTGGTGGGCTCACCTGCACCCGTGCCTTCCCCTCCCCCCTCCTGCCCTGGCCCCACGCGCCTCCTCCCTGGACCCCTGAGGGGGCTGCCTACCAGGTGAGTTGGTGATGGAGGCGTGGAAACAGCTGAAGTTGATGAGCGCGTAGGAGCACAGGAAGAAGTTGGAGATGATGGGGGCAATGGTGTTGAGCTCAGCTTCAGGGACCCGGGGGAGAAAGAGGACAGTCTGTTGGGCAACCCGCCCAGGAGCCGCCCGGTGCCCTCCCTCGCAGCTGGGGGATTCCAGACGGGCTCCAGAGGCTCAGTGCGTCTCAACCTTCTCATCTGTGAAATGGGCCCATCATTTTGTGAAACTGATGGGCTGATGTTTTGTTTACCATAAAATGCTGGCTCTTATGAGGATGGGGAGCAGTGGAGACATTAGGGGATAACCAAGGACAATGGCTGTCACATTTTTTGTAACCACAAATTACAGTAAGAAATACATTTTACAATATGACCCAAGACATATATCATCTTTTATCTGAAACCCCGAGACCATAGGACACGCACAGTTCCATCCACAGTGGAAACCCACTC
This sequence comes from Vulpes vulpes, assembly GCF_048418805.1. NCBI lineage: Eukaryota > Metazoa > Chordata > Mammalia > Carnivora > Canidae > Vulpes > Vulpes vulpes. Next base: position 139,121,477 of record NC_132781.1, read on the forward strand.
AAGAACTAGTCCCTTCCCTTCCCTGTCTCACTGGGCTGCCACTGCCCCTGGCACCCCAGACAAACTTCTACATGTGTGTCCTTGTCTTGGGGCCTGCTTCTGGGGAATCCCACAAGACAAGCACCTCTCAAGTGTCAGGACTTCTGTGCGTGATTTCATTGAATTGTCACAAGAACCCTGTCCCAGAGCATCTGGGATCATGGTTCTCAGACTGAAGTGCAGTCAGATCCATAAAGTCTGAGCTGGGGGTAGACTGCAGGATGAACAGGAAGCAGAGATGTGTTTGGAGAACATCAGTCTAGACATTCCCATCCCCTGGGGGTGGCCCTGCTACCTCTTCATCTGGTTCAGGATCCAGGAGTCTCCAATGTCTGGAAAGGCTCCCCTGAGTGGAAGTGAGTAGACTGGTAGGGTTAGTCCTAGGATTGGTGATGCCAGCATGACTGGGAGGGATTGTGCTATGGCAGGCCCACGGGGCCACCAGCAGCCAGCCCCCACCCTGCTCCTACATAGAGAGCAGGGGCCAGAGGGTCATCATGCTGTAGCACAGCCACTGTCCTTGCCTGGTGAGGCTACCTATCTGCCTTGTTGGCTAAGGAATTCAGGAAGTACTGGGGAGTATGTGCGTGTATGAACGCAATGCATGTGTGTGCGTGTACACAAGTCACTTCCTGCCCACCTGTGACACACCTGCTATTGCTCCCATTCTGCAGACGAAGAAACCGAGGCTCAGGAAGGTAAGGCAACACAGTGGGCATATGGAAATAGCCAGGATAGAAAGCCAATCTAACTAACTGGTTAACTGGGATCCTTCTCCTGGGGGCCTCCTTTACTGTGAAGTCCAAGGAATCTGGCAGCTCAAGGTCTGGGAAATGAGACCGTCTAGTTTATACACCTACGGAGATATCGATCTAGCTATTTGTGTCAGCTCCCAAGAGCTGTCCTGCGCTCTGAAGTTGTCCTGGAGACTAATTCGGACCAGCTTGGGGCCGGGGGGTGGGGGGCAACTTGCCAGGATACAGGAATGGGGAACCAGAAGAGCATGTAGGGTCCCTTCGAACAAAATAGAACGGTCCACCCACCTGGCGTGGTGTGGGAGCCACCCCGCCTGGAGGCGGGGGCAGTGGGGACCCCATGACCAGCCCCACTTACTCAGGGATTACTCACTGAGTGCCCACTCCCTGCCTGGCCAGGCTGGGCACTGGGCGCCAGGGTGAGCAGCACGAGGAGGAGCCCTGGCATGTGGCCCCCCGGGCCCCGGCCCCCCGGCCTCGCAGCCTCTCACCGATGATGATGAAAGCCACGGCGATGGCATAGGCCAGCAGGTAGCCGCGCACCGGCTCCTTGTTCTTGCCGTAGCCTTTCCCGAAGAAGCCGATCAGCGGGTACAGCTGGTCCTGGCACAGGCACTGTGGGCACAGGAAGATGTGTTCACTGCGGGCTGGGCCCCGCTCCCCCTCCCCACCCTGCAGCCCCCCCTCCCTGGGCCCTGTTTGCTCCCTCCACCTCACCAGGGAGATAGCAAACAGGGTGGGTGTCAACCACGTCCAGGCAAAAGTGGGTCCCCAGGCTGCACAGCGGACCCTCTGGGGTGGGAAATGCAGGTGCTCTTCAAGCACACCTCGGGAAGGGGCTGCTTCCTGCAGGAGTTTGCTCACTGACCCCCTGTTCCCTTCAGTCTGCACATCCATGTCCCATGCCAGACCTCAGTAGCTGTCACCTGGGGACCCTTGCCCCTGGGCCTCCCAGACACCACCTTCCCGCCCTCCCCGTTCTGCAGCCTCACCTGGAAGACCTTGGCAGCAGACACAAGGCAGGCCAAGGCAGAAGAAAGGGTGGCCCCAAAAATGCCAGCCGTGATGAGGGGCGCGAAGCCGGACACCATGCTCATGGTCTGCAGGGACACGGGGTCTGGGTCGCTCATGGTGGTGCCCCTCATGCCTGGAGCCCAGGGCACCCCAGTGCCCCCTGCAGGCAGGGGCTAGGTCCCAAGGCCTCTGAGTCCACACCCCTTGCCTGGGGATCCCAGGGGCCGCAGAGGCAGGGACTGGCCCCGGGCCCCCCACCCGAGCTCTGCTGGGGCAGACTCCCCGGCAGAGGCCGCGTGCACCTGGTAGTAGTTGATGAGGCCATAGCGGCAGCTGCCCTGGTGAGCACACTCGGTGAAGTTCCAGCCGTAGCCGCAGGCCAGCCCCTCGCAGGTGCCCGAGCCCAAGGTCACCGTGTCATTCAGGACCCCGGAGGCATCTCGAACCACGCAGGAGCCTGAAGGGGGAGCAGGGCTTGGGGAAGCTCCTCCCTCCTCTCCTCCCACCTCCCCAACACTGGCCACTTCTGCAGAGGGCGAGATGCTGCAGAAGGGCCAGCTCCCCCTGTAGCATGTAATAATACTTAATAATAACAATAATAACGCCAATGCAAATAGCTAAATGCAGGAGCACTGACGATGTGCCAGGCACCATGCTAAGGACTTCAAACAACCCTGGGAAGCAAGCCTCCCTATTGCTTTCGTTGTTGCTCTACAGAGGCACAGTGACCTAAAGTGACCTGTTAAGATCACCATGTCGTCCTTAAAGCAGAGGCCAGAATAGGCCACGTCCCTTGGCCGTCTGTGAGCACCTTACCTAACAAGGTGGTTACTGGGAGCAAGAGCACCTGAGAGGACCTCAGTGAGAGGCAAGTGTCAACAGCCCAGGCCTGGGTTCAAAGCCCGGCCTCACCATCAGTGGCTGTGTGACTCTGGGCAGGTCACTTAACCTCTCTGAGCTCTGGTTTAGTCCTCTGTAAAGTGGCGGGAATGGCAGTGCCCCAGATTGAATGTGATGAGGCACGTAAAGGGCTGGGCCTATAGTTTAAGTCCATGGCTGCCATCATCTTCACCACCACCATCATCCTTATTGTTATTATGAGTCCTCAACTCAGAGTATAATTTGTCCTCTAGGATTTTCCCACCCTTGAATCTGTGACTTAAGGTTTGAAGGGACCAGAGAGCCTGGGCTGACCACCCCCACCCCCACCCCCACCACAAACTACCACCTCCCATGAAGCTGTTCTAGTCACCACCAGTTGTCCCCAGAATAGGGTTTGAGGCTCCACTTCCTGAGGTTGCCATGTTGTCGTGGTCCAGCTCTTCCTGTTGGAGAGCCAAGTACCCTGTGCCCCTTCCAGCGATCTGGGCTGGCTACTCACCGATGGTGGCTGAGATGGCCAGGTAGGAGACAGTGGTCCAGAAAATGGCCATGAGTGTTCCTTTGGGGATGGCTACAGCAGGGTCCTGGGGATGGGGGAGGGACGGAAGGAGGGCAGGCTCTGGGCTTCCTTCCAGGTCCTGCCCTTGTCTGGGGCCAGAGGTGGACCAGCAACCCCTGACCTGGCCTCTCAGAGCCCCCTTCCCCAGGGCCCAGGGAGGAAGGACCCTCACGACTGCAACCCACAGAGCAGGATGGGACACAAGAACATGGGGCTGAGAATACATCTAGGCTCTGGGAGCCCAGGTGACCGGCTGGATGGGGGGCATGGTCTCTTACGCCTCAGCCCCTGCAGCCCCACAGGACTGCTGGCTGGGTGAATTAATCTGCATCAGGCTCCTAGATCAGGGCCCGGCTCACCGGCCATGCTGGTTGCAAGTTGATCACTATTATGCACTGATTGGTTTGTGTGGTACCACAGCAATTAATATACAGACAAGCCCCAAATTCTCCCCTCTGAGGAAAAATTGGTCCTGGGTGGAGTAACACAGGCTGGGATTTTTACCTCAGGTTCCTCCCTCCAGGCATAGACCCCAACCCCATGGCAGGCCACATGGGCATTGGGAGTAAACCCATGCACCTCCCCAGCTTTTCCCGGGCCATTCTGCACAGCTGGCAGGTAGGACCACAAATTACAGAGCTGGGGGGACCATGACATGGTTCAGCATCTCAGGCAGGTCCAAACAAGGCTGGCAACAACCCGGTTCTCTGCCTCAAACACTCAGGAGCCTGATTTGGAACCAACAGTCGCTCAGTGATGGCCAAATCCTGGCCCCACCTTGAGGACCCTGGGCCCAGGGGGAAGAGGTACAGGCAAGATCCTGCCAACACAGGGCAGACTGGGGTGTGCTGCAGAACAAGGGCAGGGAGAGAGCACGACAGGTTGCAGGAACCACGGGAGGCCTCATGGTGAAGGAGACCACCAACCAACCGACCGACTGACCGATGAGGTAGCTCTGAAGGCAGGGGATGGGAGGAGGGGAGTGGCAGGCCAGAGCAAAGTAGACACAGAGGTGCAGAGCGGGAGGGAGGCCAAGGTCTCTGCTTTGGGGGCCCTGCAGCCCTGTTGTGTACCAGGATGGAGTGACTAGGTAAAGCACACAGAGTCCCTGGTCCCTAGGCCAGCAGACTGGCCTAACTTCCCATCCCACCTAGAGTGGCTTGAATGGAGTCTCCAAAAATTCCTGTTCACCCAGAACCTCAGAATCTGACCTTATTTGGAAATAGGGTCTTTGCAAAAGTAATTAGTTAATATGAGGTCCTGCCCAGTTAGGCAGGTCTTAAATCCAGAGACCAGTCTTGCTGAAAGAAGAGGCAAGGACACACAGAGGGAAGAAAGCCACAGGAAGGCAGGGGCAGGGACTGCAGAGAGGCAGCTCCATGCCAGGGAAGGCTGGGGCTTGTCAGAGCCACCAGAAGCTGGGAGAAGAGAGGAAGGACCCCCCACCCCAACCCCCTAGAGCCTTCAGAGGGAGCCTGGCCCTTGACACCTTTGTTGTGGACGTTTGACTTCCCAAATCATATGCCAGAATAAATGTCTGTTGTTTTAAGTGCCAGTGTTCGTGGTGGTTGGTGTCAGTGTCCCCAGGAGATGGCTCCACCCGGCATCCATCAGGCCCCCACCTCTTGGCCTGAAATCTCCGTCCCTGGCTCATAAGTCAGGCACATCTGAGTCTACATCCCAGCATCTCTTCTCAGCCATGAGATAGGGACAAGCCCCTGAACCTCATGATGCCTCAGGATGACACGCGGCAGGCAGTAAGCACCCATAAATGGGAGCACTCGGGAGTGGGAACGATGTTGTGCTCAGGGACCTGCCCTGGGGCCACACCAGGCAAGGAATTGACCCCACATCACTAGGAAGTCCCTTGTCTCTGAGCCTCAGCCTCCCCATTGTAAAATTAAGCTAGTAAAGCTTTCTTCGGCCATAGCACAGGGGGACGGTCACAAGATTGCTCTGTAAGCACTAGGGGGCTGGGGAGGTGTGAGGGATTAATAGTGATGATGGGAACTCTGACATCACCCCCTTAGGTCCTGGCTCCTATGTCACCTTCTAGGGTGGCCTCTGGCCACCTTGTCTGACTTTGCTCCACGCCCCCAGGGGTGACCTACCCTCCTCTGCGCTCCATCTCCACCATCGAGCGAACACCACATCCTATTTACTTATTGGTCGATTGTCTCTCTTTCTCGCTAGAATGTCAGCTCCACGAGGGCAGGACCTTGTGTCTGTTTTGTTTACTGCTGTATCCACAAGACCCTGGCACAAAGCAGGTGCTCAAAAAATATTTGTTGAATGGTAAGTTTATGATGAAGTTGAGGCCTCTTTGTTCTAGAAGCTTGCATTCCAGTCCCTCTGCCCACTGTGGGTGTGTGGCCCTGGGCAACCCCCAGCCCTCTCTGAGCTTGGTTTGCTCTGGGTGACATCTGGGTGACGATGGTATGAGCCCTCACAGTCACCCCCGAGGATAACCTTTGTGAAGAATGAGCCACCCTGCAGCCACATGGAAAAAATTACCATGACCTTGACTACCAGCCCTTGGTACTTCCTCCCTGCTAGGCACTGTTCAAAGCAGGGAATCCTCATTCTCTGCTTTGCAATAGGAAGGGATGGTGTCGGTTTTACCATTGGCAAAGCTGAAGCCCCGAGATATTTTAAGGGGCTTGCCTCAAGTCTCCATGGAAAGGAGCTACTCTTCTGCTGAGGACACCCTGTCTCACAGAACAGGCTGAGGGCTGGATTCAGGAGGGAAGGTCCCCTTTAAGGCTTGAGGGCATTTAGGACAGAGCAAAGGTGCACCCCCTGCCCCACCTGCAGCTCCAGAACAGCTGCCTGGCCCCTGACACCTGTACACCCCGATGGTTGGAAGAGGCTGCACGAAGCGTCTGGATGAATCGCGAGGCTACGATGCTCTGTGATAGAGCTGGCAGGGGAACCGGGCTGAGCACAAGGACGGCCTCTGCAGGGACCTCGGGGCAGGCAGGCAGGCAGGCAGGCCTCTGCTGGCTGCTCCCCAGAGAGAAGACAGGAGCCGGGCTAATGTGGCCAGCTCTGATTTCCAGGCCATGCCCTGTTCCCCCTGGGCACACTCACTCAGAGCCAGGTGGGGTGGAGACTGTCTCCAAGGCACAATTCTTAATTCATTTAAGAAAATGAATCAAGGAACCCCTTTCAAGTGGGACTGGAGGCTGGGTGTGGGAGGAAGGGTTCCCAGCACCGAGCCAGGCTCTCCACCTTCACCCCACTTGCACACCATCTCTCTCCTTGACACTGCCCTAGCCCAGACACCACTGGACCTCTTGGCTTTCAAAGTCCAGCTCCGGCCCCACCTCCACCCAGGAGTTTGGCTGGAGCCCCTGCCAACGTCCCTCTCTCCTCCCCTGCTTTATAGTACTTTTTGCTTCTTCTCTAAATCTCCCATTCAATACATTTCACCACTATTCACTCAACAAACATGGACTGAGCACCTAGTAGGTGTCTGCCTCTCAGCTGGGAGTGGAGACATTGAGGTAGGCCTCAGCTCTCCAGATAAAGAGAACTGGAAGGGGGAAGAGACTCATAAATGGCCTGACGTCCACATGCAAGGGGACCCATGACTCTGGCAGAAGGGCTGGGAAAGATTTTAGGATGGAGGTGTTATTTCAACGAGGAACAGAACTTCTCAAGGTAAAGAAACATCCCAGGGAGAAAGCGCAGCAGAGATAAAAATGTGGAGGAGAGACAGGCAACATGGAGGAAATAGCAGATCCGGGGGGCTGGGGCAGGGGACGTGGGGACAGGGGACAGAGGCGATGGTGGACGGGAGCCTGGACCTCTGAGCAGTGGAGAGGGAGAGCCCGGGGCGGGGGGGGCGGGGGGTGCGGGAGGGATGTCAACCCAGCAAGGAGGTGCACAAACCAGTCTGACCTGGCCCAGTCTTCCCTCTGAGGCTGAGAGACCCTGGGAACTAGGGAGGAGACCCGCCCGTTTCAGGGTGGTCCTCCAGGCCTAGCCGGTGTCAATCAACAACTTCAGAATGGAGGGGAATGAACAGAGTTGGTTTGCTTGGCTGGGATTGAGTTGAGTTGGACTCGACTGGGTTTTAGAAGCTCTGGCCCCACGGTCTTGGAGATCCTGGGAGGACAGGGCCAGGAAGCAGGGGGACAAGTGTCCCACTCACCTTGAGGTCCCCAGAGATGTTGGCACCTGCCAGGATGCCTGTGGCGGAGGGGAAGAAGATGGAGAACATCCCGAAGAAGCTGCCGTCTGCACCCCGCCAGTCGGGTACCAAGTTCTGGACAAAAATGTCTCCTGCAAGACCAAAGCCTGAGTCAGGCCCCCTGGAAGTCTGGGCCCAGCCGGACAGGCAGGAGGCTCCCCCTCTCTGGCAGCTTCTGTGGTCCTAGGAGTTGGGGGTCGTGTCCTCCCACTGCCCACAGAATGGCCCAGTTGGGTGGACAAGCTGTACCTGTCTCCAGAGCCATGGACCCAACCTGCACGTACCCCGGTAGCTGAAGAAGCCTTTGGAAGCCTTGTCCTCAGATGGGGGGATTAGCGTCCCCACCAAGTAGTTGGCAAAGGAGACCATGATGACAAGGAAGAAAAGCACCTGGGCCTAGGGATAAAAGACCCTAGAGGTCAGACGGCCTGGCCTCACGCTCAGGGAGCCCCAGCAGGACAGGACCTGCCCAGGGCCCCTCATTCATTCATTCATCTACACCCCTTAGGCTGCCAGCCCCGTTCTAGGAGTTGGCAATACAGCAAGGTTTTTGTGTTGCTGATAAATACGGAACATGACTCTAGGGTCAGAACGAGGGTGTGAGAGGGACCGTGTGGGGGCTACTTTAGCAGAGTAGCTGACGAAGGTATCTCAAGGATCCAAAGGAGACAGAGGAGTGAGCAGCAGAGGGCATAAGCTGGGGACACTCAAAGAACAGCGAGGAGGCCAGCGGAGCTGGAGGCCAGACTGAGAGAGAGAGAGGAGACACAGGGGTGGGGGGTGGAGGCCAGATCTGGCAAGTCTGCCCACTGACGCCCCATATTTATTCAGCCCTTCTTCTCTGCTAAGCTCTGAATTTTGGCTGGATACAGGTTCCCGTGAGCATGCATCTCTCCTCCCTGCCTGTACCTTAGGTGTGGCCATGAGACCAAGTTCTGGCTGATGGGATGTGAGCAGAGGGATGTGTGCAACTCCAGGATGGTGCCCGAAAAAGAAAAGGAAAAAGAAGTCCCTCCTTTTTGCCCTCTCCCCTCCCTGCTGACTGGGCGGTTGCCCTGGTGGCCCTGGTGGCCCTGGTGGCCGCCATGGAGCAGGTGCATGAAGGGCACACCCAAGGAGAGAGAGAGAGAGGCCATAGGATGGAAGTGGTCTGGGTGCTTGAGCTGCAGGAACCACACACACCTGGACTGTTACGGGAGAGAGAAACACACCACTCTTGCTCAAGACCCTGATCCCTAGGCCTATTTGTCACAGCAGCAGAGCTGAAAGCCTAGCTGATACACCAAGAAGACTGGGACTCGCTCCTGGACTGGGAGCGAGGCCTCACAACTCCCACCTCTCCACCTCACCACTCCCAACATCCCCTCCTCACCTTGGACTCCCACTCCATGCCAGCCAGGGAGATAGCCAGCAGCACGGTGACGGTGACCACGCCGATGATGCGAATGTCATTGATGGGGTCCACAATGGGTGTGCCATGCTCCTGGGGAGGGGGACAGGCCAGGCTGCAGGCTGCCCTCGGAACAGCCCACCCTCCAGACTCCTCCACCTGGATTCACCTCAACTATGGGCGCCCTCTCATAGCAACACACAAACACAAGCAACTTCCCTGCCAGCAGAGCCTCCACAGTGGCTGCTGTCTCGGCCTGGACAATTTGACCCTAAAGGCAACACACACCCTTGAAGGGGACTCAAGGAACGGTCTTTATTTGATGATATCATCATGGTCACCCACAGTGGATCAGACTGTGGCCTCGGTCCCTGACTAGGAAAATTGGGCAGACGGGAAGGAGGGCCCGGCCCAGTCGGGGTTGGAGGGGAGCAAGGTAGGCTGCCCAGGCTCCCTCTGGCTTCACCTGGAGCAGGTCCCTCACAGTCTCCGCGAAGCCCACGGTGTGCATGGCTACACCCACAGCGTTGGCAAAAGCAAAAATGAGGCCAATGGAGCCCCCTAGTTCTGGGCCAAGACTCCGGGAGATGAGGAAGTAGGTGCCACCTATTGGGGACAGAGCCAAGAGCCATGAAACCAGAGGAGTCAGCTGGCTGGGGTGGGCTTGGGGCAAGCAGACACGGAGGTTAGGAGAGGGTAACCATGGGACCCCCAGCCCATCCATGGGGGCCCAAAGCCTTCACCTGGAACCAAGGGGAGCAGGCTGGGGCATCCCCATTTTGATAGGGAGTGGCTCAGAGGCCCATTCCCAGGGTGAAGACCGGGGGAGTGACAGGAAGGAGGAGGGCCTTTGGGGTGGGGTGGGGCCCACCTGACTTGACCCTGCCGTTGGTGGAGATAGCTGAGATGGAGAGGCCGGTGATGGAGGTCACGGTGACAGACAGCAGGATGATGATCCAGGTCAGGACTGTGGGGTGGGTGGGGATGTGGTCACCAAAAAACTCAGCTGGGGCATTTCCCAGGTGAGGAGTCACATGAGGAACCTGAGTCAGCCAACTGGTTTGCCATACCACCTAAGTCACCTCCCTTCTCTGGGCCTCAGTTTTCTCATCTGAGAAATGAGTCTCTGTCTCCCACCTGGTATATTCTGAACAGCCAGGGAGCTGATGAGCCCATGGGAAGTCACCCTCCTTTAGGAATAAAAAAGTCACCACTCAATAAGCACCTTTGGTGCCAAGTCCTATGCTGTTTTACATACATCATAGAAATCCCACAATAGGTCTGTGAGGTAGGGACACTTATCACATCCATTTTACTGATGAGGAAACTAAGGCTCAGAGAGATTAAGAAACTTGTGCAAGGTCGCACAGCATGAGAGCTAGCAACTGAACCTTGGTGTCTGTCCAGAGCACAAGTTTCTAACCTGGATGCTATGCAGTAGAGATTTACTCCAAGAGGCCGAGTGACCCACTGAGGGCAAACAGAGCCGGGGAGAGTCCCCAGGCCTGATTACTCCATGTCTAGACTCCTCTGTCACACTTCCCTGACCTCTGTCACTGGAGGAGCCTATGGTCTCTGTACCCCAAATTCAGGATGGAGGTCTGGGAGGATCAGGTCTCAGGCATACCCTCGCCTTCCCTCCAGAGTTGGCACTCACCAATGCCTGCCTGGGCTGTAATCCAGGGGAGCCGTAGGTAGAGAATCACACCCCAGATGTTGAGCATGCAACGGATCTGGGATGAGAGAGGGGTCAGAGGCCACCTGGGTGGGCTGGATATCCCGAAGTCAAACACACAAGTCCCTGTCCCCAGTCATGGCATGGCATCGGAACTTTGACCTAGGGGACCCTGGGTCCTTTCTTTGCTCTACTTACATCAGTGGGTTCCTACCTCAGTGCCCCTCTAGTTCTGTGGGGCAGGGAGGGCAGGCGTACCCAGAAATCCACCTGCCCCTCCCACCCAGGAGGTGGGGATCCTGTGTCTGCCAGCCCCAGCCATGGTCCCAGTGGCCAGCTGTTGGCCCAGGGCCTGGCATCTCTGGGGAGCACAGCAAATGCCAGCTGAGCCAAGGCCCCACACACAAGCAGAAACAACGCTCGTGTTGCTGTGGCTTCAGCTTCCAAATTTAAAGCAAAGACAGAGGCTACAGCTAAGACTGAATTCCAGGGAGGTGGGGATGCTGCTGTGGTCTTTGGCTCCAGCCAAGTTCTTGGGGTGGGGCAGGAGCATGTGGGATTTACGAGGCGGGGAGACTTCTAAGGCCCTCTGTGTGCTCCGAGATACTGAACACGGCCCACAGCCTGGAGGGAAGATCCATACTCCATATATGAGCTGCTGGGGTGGAGGGGAGCTCGCAGTTCAGATGGAAACAAGGAAGCACAGCCAGTGGGCAGAGTAAGGTCGGAATCCAGGCCTCCTGCGCCACCCCCTCCCGAAGCAGGACCAAAGCCTTCTAGGGATGCGATCCCCTCTGAAAAGTCCCATAATGCCTTCCAAAGCCAAGTTCATTTGATTCTCTGCTGGTGCTCTACCCTGCAGGACGCCTTCCCCTTCCCATCACCGGGAACGACAAAACACGCTCCTGGAGTTGTGCGTTTAGTGCTGCCCCCTGGTGGCTACAGGGGAAAACAGTTTCTTCTAATAATTCCTAGGAAGGCATTGATCCAAGCCGGTCTGGTCTTTTTTTTTTTTTTTTTTTTTTTTTTTTGATACGCAAATTTTTAAAAAATTTAAATTCAATTTGCCAACATATAGTATAACACACCCAGTGTTCATCTATTAACTCATTTAATTCTCATCATTTCGCAGGTGAAGAAACTGAGACACAGGTTAACTAACTTGTCCAATGCCACAGGACAAGCAGGTATCCAGAGATCCTTCCCAGGGTGAGATATCAACCTGGGGAATACATGGGGCTGGAGAAGCACAAAACCAGGGAAAATTGGAGGTCGCTCTGCAGATGGGGAAACTGCGGCCCAGGCTGGGCCTTGGGTCTACCCTGGCCACTAAGACCTGAGAGTCAGAGCTGCCCCTGGACAGAGCCATGTCTCCCGCACTTGCATTCCTGGGCATCCCATTCACACCCTACTTACCATCACCCCCTTGACCCAGCCAAAGCGCACGGGCTCCCCAGGCTGCTTCTCACTGTTGGTGCCTGCCTCATCCTCCACCAGCCCGTCGGTCATCTCATGGCTGGGCCGGGTATCAAAGGCCAGGGCATGAAGGTGGCTGCCTTCCTGCTGGAGCCCAGAGGCCACAGGTCAGGCAGGCACCAACAATCCGGCTCCCCATCCACACCCTCCACGGTCCAGCCTCCCCTCTGCTGCAGACCTCCCTCCGTCCCATGTCCCTTTCTCTTTCAGGTGTGTGCAGCCTCTGTGCACTGCCACGCCCGGGAGCTCATTACCTCTGTAGGAGGCCAAGACTGATGATTGTGTTGCCAATGGCTGGACAATAAACACTACAATACGTGTCCGGATCTTTATGGTTTCCATGCCCGCATTTCATTCAGGCCTCTCAACCCATGAAGAAGACAACTGTCTGTCCCCACAGCACAGATGACAGAGCCAAGGCTCAGAGAAGTTAGGTAACTGGGTCAAGGTCACACAGCAGGAAAGTGGCCAGGCTTTGAGATGGTGCCTACCTTGAGGAAGGAGTGCAGATCGGCCAGCGTGGGCCGGACCTTCCGGGGCTCTCCGGGCAGGGCGCTGTTGGCATAGTGCTCGTAGGCTGGCACCACATCGATAGTGTTGTAGCCAAAGGTACGCATGTAGAAGGTGCTGCCGTGGGTCAGGTGGCTGGGGTGGCTGCTATCACAGGCAGCCGGCGGTGGGGGCTCATCGCCCCCCAGCAGCGTGCTGATGATGAAGCGCCCACTGCACAGTGCGGGGTCCCCTGGCATCTCTGACACCGGCAGCTCTGCCATTGTGGCTCTGGGTGTCAGGGGAGGGGGCCAGGGGCGGCGGGGACGTCCTGGGTGGCTTTATAGGCTGGGCCCACAGCAGGGAGGAGGAGAGAGTTTGGTCCAAACCGCCCACGGCTGGCTGGCGAGCAGGGTCCCCGGACAGGGTGGGAGGCCGAGCACGTGCCCACTGCTGTCCTGCCCACCCCTTGATCGCGGAGATAGCAGCCCTGCCTGGGACCAGAGCCAGGCACAGAGCGGGAAAGGGGGAAACACGCCTCACCCCCGGGTCCCCGAGAGGCTTTTCTGAGTCCGAGAGCAGAGGACATCTGTGGGACCCTGGGAAGGAGTACTCGCCAGAGGACACTCAGGAAGCCTGTGAGGGGCCCCAGAGACACCTAATGACCTGAGGCTCCACCCTACGTGGTTCAAAAGCCTCTTATTTGAGTACATAGTATTTTGTTTTATTTTTTAGGTACTTAGCACTGTGACTAAATGACTGGCATGACACTTAAAAATGTAGTTTATATATACACATATATATAGGAAAGGTTAGTCTCTCTCACTTAGACCTCTGACTCCCATTGGGCATGTCCTTCCAAAGACATCTCAGAGAGTATGAGCCAGTATGTGCAAGCACCCCCAAACCAGAGTTCAGCATGTGCCCAGTGTGATGTGTAGCCCCCCACCCCGACCCTTGTCGACTGGCGAGGCCCACAGGGCAGCTGGGTACCACCCCCACACTCACTGCACAGCCTCCCAGGCTCTGCCTCCAGGACACTGGTTATAGAGCCCCAGGAGATAGCCAGCACAGGCAGGGAGGCCCCAGCGTCCCTGGCAGGCAGGGGAGCAAAGACCCCACCCTGGTGCGGAGTCAGATCAGGTTCCGATTTTGCCAGCAGCCCTGAGGCCACCCTTCGAATGCATGGGGGGCTGTAGGAGGGAGCCCTCTGGTCACCAGAGGCGCCTGAGACATTGCGGGGGCGAGGGTTGAAATCTGAGCTGAAACCAGGCAGGGGTCAGGAGAGAGGGGTTAGCAGTTAGCATGGTGCCACCATGTGATGTGCCACCAGCGGGATGTGCCACCAGCTGATGTGCCACCAGTGGGAAGGTGTGCCTGCGCTCACGATGCTGCTGAGTAAGTGGGGGAAAGGGACATGGAGACAGCCCAGCCCACTGCGTAGCGAGGGCAGCAATGGGAGAGACGCCCCTGAGGAGGGTCAGGGTGGGGACAGCAGGATGGGACAACCCCTGACCAGGAGTCTTGGAGGATGAGCTACTTCTCTGGAGGCAGGGGATAGATGGAGGCCATCGCCAGCGCCAGCCATCCTCAGGAGGGACACGGGAGACACATTTCTTCTCCCCCTCTGCCCTGCCCCTCAGACTTGGGCTGAAATGCCTGGAGTTCTCTGGACTCCATGACTTCTACCGGCAAGCCAGGCCTAGTTGACTGAGGACTTACAGGGGGGCCTGCCTGTCCCCTCTCACTCTGGCCCAGGGGGGCCCAGGATAGGTGTGCCCAGCTGCAGGCCCCGGGCAGAAGGGGGCAGCTGGGAATGCTTCACCTGTGTCGGAGCCGCAAACTGCGTTAGGGGCTCAGGCTCCAAGATGAGTGTGCTTGGCCTGGGCTCCAGGAGCCCGCAAAATTGTGGACAAGTTTGCACACCTAAGTGCATTTTTCTGGGAAGGGGGACATAAGTTTTGCCTAATCTTCTATCTAGAAGGCAAGCCCATGGGGGCAGGGATCTGGGCCTATCCTGTCCATTGATAGCCTGAAGCAACTAGAACAGCACACAGTAGGTCCTCAATAAATGTCTGTTGAATGAATGATGAAGGGGAGCCAGAAGCAGAGGCCAAAGAGCAGCTGCCACAGAAACACTCGGTGTCACCCCGGGTCAGGGGGCAAGGGGCAGCTCCTGGGCATTCTCCTGGCTCAAACAGGCATAGAGGTGAGCCGGGGAAGACAGGCCCTCGGTGACAGGCCCAGAAGATTATGATCACCGTGTAGCTTTTTGCAGTTTAGATATTCTTCATATGTGTTAAATTTTTAAAAAGATTTTATTTATTCATGAGAGAGGCAGAGACACAGGCACAGGCAGAGGGAGAAGCAGGCTCCCCACAGGGAGCCCAATGTGGGACTCGACCCCAGAACTCCGGGATCATGTCCTGAGCCAAAGGCAGAGGCTCAACCGCTGAGCCACCCAGGTGCCCCATGCATGTTAATTTTTTAAAAGACTTTTCTTGGGGCTCCTCCTAATTCCCCCAAGGCCTGCCTATCCCCTTGCCAGGATTTCTAGGCCCCCCTCTAGCTTCTGGAGAAGTGTGTCTGCAGCCCCCACACAGGCTGCCAGTGGGGCTGAGGGCTAGGAAGTGAGACTCCAGGTCAGTGTTCCACCTTCCGGGCAGCCCCCACCCGGTCAGGTTAGGGAGAAGGGGGCAGTTCACTCATTCCCTCCCATGACGCCTCTGGGCAGATCTTATCATTCTCTCACTTTTAAACTGCCACCTGACTGGCCCAAGTCACAGCTGCCCAACAGCCCCTTCCACTAATCCACACACCCTGTCCCCGGAGCAACTGTGGAAATTTCCTGATTAACATCCTGGGAGAGGAAGGGGCCAGAAGGGGCAAGGGCTGATTCCCAGGAGCATGGGGACCACAGAGAGGGAGGAGCCACAGATCTGTCGGTGACCTTGGGCAAGTCATTTCTTCCTCCCTCCATGAAAGCCAGGCCCGGGGCAGCTCCAAGGTCCCTCCCAGCCCCAGAGGGAGAACTGCTGCTTCAAGAAAATTTTCCTGTCCCTCTTCATCTCTCTGGGGGGAGGAGAGAGATAAACAGGACCCCTTAAAGGCCTTAGCAATAGAATAAGAGGAAGAGACTGTCGGCAATACCTTGCGCCAAAGCACAAGCCCCTAGGAACGGGGATTCTTACATGTGGACGGAATATCGTCCAGTAGCAGACACTCTTCAGGATGCTGGCAGAGACACAGTGCTCTCAGGTTTCAGCTCTCACGAGGCTCTCAGAGCCCTGAAGGTCCAGGAGCCAGGACTCAGAATCGAGTGGACCCCAAACAAAGCCCTGAGATTGAGTCTCAAGCTCGCATCTCAGACTTCAGTTTCCATGGGACTTGTGACAAATCGTTTGACTGGGATGAGCCTCAGCAGCAAAATGGAATCGAAGGCTGCACCAGTGTCAGTGGTGACTCACCTTGCCAGTGTCAGCCGCTGGTGGAGAGACTCAGGGCTCCTTAAGTCTCCTACTTCTCAGGGGGACGGAGAAGTTCCTTCTCAGCTTCTAGACCGAGAGGAAAGCACGTGCAAAGGCCCTGGGATCAGAGTGCAGTTGGAGCTTCAAGATAGCAGGAAGGCCATTATGGTGGAGCAGAGGGACCAAGGAGATGGGATTTTGGACTTGGGCCCCTTGAGTCTCCCGCTTCTCAAGGGAATGGAGAATTTCCTTTATCTAAGGAACTAAGGACTCAGTGGTTAGGAAATTCCCCAGAAGTGGAAACCTGAGGCCCAGGGCTAACATGGTCAGGACAGGGCGGGGCCTGCTGCAACCTCTGGATCTCAGAGCCTCCTATCTTCATGGCCACAGAGGCATTTATTTAAGCATTCATTGGGCCCTTCCTGTGTACAAGCACTGGAACTCACAACCTTGCCTGGCAGACAAGCCAGCAAGGTGACTGTGGCAACTGGCTAGGAGAGAGGGAAGGGATTCTCGGGTACAGGGTCAACACAAGGGAAGAGGTGACCGGGTCTGGAACACAAAATGCCATGGGGGTCAGGGAGGAGGGAAGGAAGGGGGGAATATGAGGTGTTTCTTCATTCACACGCATTTATTGAATGCCTACCACATACTATGCCCCGTGCTAGGCAAGGAAGGCACCATGGAGAACAAGACAAAGACCTTGCCCTCCTGGAGCTCACATTCTAGTGGGGAGACAGTAAATAAGCAAACAATCATTATAATACATTTAATGATAAGTGCTATTAAGAAAACAAAGCTTTAAAAAAAAAAAGTTAGGAGGGGCATTTAGGCCTCTCTGAAAATGAGGAATTTGAGATGAGTTCCAACAGTGAAAAGGAGCTGCCCATATGCGGGCAGGTATGAGTTCAGGGCTTTTAGACCGAGAGGAGAGCATGTGCAAAGGCCCTGGGATCAGAGTGCAGTTGGAGCTTCAAGATAGCAGGAAGGCCAGTATGGTGGAGCAGAGAGACCAAGGAGATGGGGTTTGAGACATGAAAGGGGAAACGTAGGGCCTCAGAAACTAGGGTCCAAAGTTTTTTTGTCCATCATGTGATGATCAGGTTTCTGTTTGTCAAAGATCACTTTGGCTGTCGTATGGAAGATGGACTGTGGAGGCAAGGCTGGTCAGGGGCTGCGGTGGGTGCACCGTGGGGTGGTCAGGCCAGAGGAGCGGGCTGTGGGTGGCGGGGTGGTGAGCGGTGTTGGGTGCTGAGGTATATTGTGAAGGCAGAGCTGAGAGAGCCAGCATGTGGATTCACGCAGGGCAGGTGTTTGTGAAGAAGGGAGCACCCTGTGGGGGAAGTGGCAGCATCATCTCTGAGCAAGGAAACCTGGCAATGCCAGGGTAAGGAGCCTGGCCTTCCCTGGAGTGGCGGATATCACCTATTTCTGGAATGCTGCTGAGGAGTGGCAGATGTGTGGTGAGCCGTGCAAGGCAGAAAGAATAGGGCCAGGGAGGGCCAGGTGGGCTGTGGGAACAGCCAGGCTGGACAGACGGCCCCCACTAGGGCTCTTGAGCGCGCAGGCTGGCGCATAGCCCGGGAATCCCTAGCCAGGGCTGCCTCGGTGGCCCCACCCCGGGGACTCCAGGGGCATGCGGCACAGGAGGGGGCGATGGGCCAGCCTCAGTATTTTCGGGAGGCTCGACAGGTGATCCTGAGGGGTGTGCTGACCAAGACGCGGGAACCAGAGAGAACAGTCTTACACACAAACCGCCCGCCTCCCCACCCCATCCCCGCGTCCGTGGCCCCGGTCCCACGAGGCTCGCCTGGAGAGGATGGGTATGATGCAACCCTGGTGTCGTGAAATAGCCGGGTAAGAGGATGCGCTGCTCGTCGGCCTGATTCACAACACCAGCTGCAGCAACACACCAGGGGTCGGCGGCTTCCTCCTCTGGATGCGGCTCCGCGGCTGACAGTGCGGCCCCGCGCACCCCCGCCCGCCCGCCCGCCCGCCCGCCCGGTGGCCGCGGCTGTGAACGAGGGGGGGCGGGCTCCCTGCCCGCGGGGGGGCTCACAGGCTTGAGGGCGGCGGGGAAGGGGAGAGCACACACAAACGCTGTGGGCGCCGGGGCGGGGGGTGCGGAACAACTAGGGAGGTGCCAGGCCCTGGGAAGGCTCTGGGGAGCAACGCCTCCAGCAGCGGGCCGAGAAACGAGCGGACCACGTAAGCGTGCCTGTGGCAGTCCTGCTCCTTCTAGCAGACAACATTCTAGCAGTGGACACTGCTGGCAGCTAAAGCAGAAAGGGGGAACATTGCTTGATATTTGATCGTTAAAGGAGGGAGTCCTTGCTCTTTTCCTTCATGGTCAGACTTGCTTTTCTTTTTTTAACCAATTGAGCCAACATTCATTCTACAAGTAACTGTAAATTTTCATGTTTTAGAAACAGTCTGACTAGTTTGGAGGATACAGAAGGACAAGGCTCATGCCAGTGATCATTCACTGTCCTCAAGAGGCATATAGTTCATCAGAAGAGGCAAAGCCAACAGTAACCATAACCCAAGGCATGACACCATAAACCCCCGGATTCAGAGAAGGGATGATTACCCTCTGGCTGGGGCAATGGAGTGTAATGTACAAAATAGCACAGTTAGAACAAAGGTAAAAAGATCATTTAAGGAGGGAGTGTCATACGTCAGCTTGGAGCTTCCCGGCAGGCAAGGCAAAAAGCAGGATTATGATCAGTGGTCACTATCTGATGAAAGAGTGAGATTTCATATCTCCCCTCTTCCCTTTCTCGTAAAGAAAAGGAATCTCCATCAACTCTTTACCTCTCCATCGGGTTTAGCTGAGCAGATCGCCAATGCAAGGGCAGTCCAAGCTCAGTTTGGCCACACCAATGCAGACTGAAGCTGTGATTCTAACAAAAATTCAGTCCTGTAGTAACTGATATGACCACAATTCCTTCTATCCCGATGGCTCTGCCAGGGTGCTCTCCAAGCAACCAAGAAGCCAAACCCATGGGGTCTCCTGCCCCCAGCCTTTCACTTTTATAAGTGCTCTAACCCCTGAGCTCTAGAGACTAAACTTTCATTTTTCAATACATCTTTAGCTTTCCTAACTTTACTGTAACTTGTTTTGCCTTTCTTGAAAGCAATAGGAGAAACATAGTTATTCTGCTCAATTTTGAAATCCATGGTATATTTCTAATCAGAATCCTTTTTTTTTTTTTTTCCAGAATACTCTTTAATAGGCTCTTTCATGGAGCCCAGGAGCTCCCACAGCTAGGATCAAGGGACCTAGAACCACAGAACTGTTTTTAAAAGCGCAGCTCTTCCATCCTGTCCCCCAAGCCGGGCCAGCCCTGGACACACAGTGGTCAAGGGGAGGATGTGAGCCAAAATCAGCCTGGCTCTGGCTCTGTACCACCTACCTTATGACCTCACGCCTATCCCTATACACCTTAGTTTCATCATCAAACAGGTTATTCCTCTTAGTCAATGGGTCTTTTGATGATCAAGAGAGGGAGTGAAGGAAGTATTTTAGAGGATATTACTGGCGTTCTACAATGTAAATGATATGTATATAATTTTAGCTCAGCTCTTCCACTATCAGGGGAAAAAAAAGTGGGAGAAAATTAACCCATCCTTGACTGCTTATGACACTGCTTTCTGGTATGGGCAGTTGCTAGAGTTGATTAAGCAACAAAAAAGTTGGGGCAGGGGAGAAGTGGTGGGAAGAGTTGCTCAGAATTAGGAAGCAGAAACCCAAAAGAGCTGGCTTTGGTCTTTTGCAGTCATCAGAGCGCAGGCTTTGACCAAAGCTGTGTATAAAGCAGGACATATTAAGAGGATCCTAGAGGCTCAAAGTGGGACTGGCTTCTCCTTCCATGGTTGCTTCACCAGATACTTGAAATAAGCTGCTGATTGCCTTAATACCCCAAGGTCGAATCCCAAAGGACCACTGGCTATGGTCACCCTGCACCCCAGGGTCAAGTGTAAGATGACACTTGCCTCTGAGGTTGCATTTGTGCTAACATGGGGAAGGGGTTTGGGTGCAAGGGGAATCTCCCCTCCAGATTGGGTCACTCTGGCTGGGTGGTGGTCCCGCAGGGTATAGAGATCCACAGCAGGAAGTGTGAGGGGCTGCATGTAGAACATAAGTTGGGTCCTTATCCCTAGTGGGTTGTTAGCAGCACCACTGAGCACGTGCACGAGAGAGGCTCAGGGCAAGCCTTGTCACAATGTGGGCCTGCCAGTGGTGGACACAGAAAGGCTGGGGGCCGGTGGGACACTACCAGGGATTTGGTTAGAGTTGTCAGGTGGTCAATCACTTGTGATTTCCTGCAAAATGTCCACCCAACCCTCCTGTCCCTCCGATAGTGATATTCTTCAGCTGATGTCATTTTTACTGGTTAACCCTCTACCATGAAAGACTGTGTTAGCTCTTGACCTTGGTGGGTACATGATGGGCAAGCTGACCCAATGGGCTTGAGTGCAATGCATACTTTTCCTAATTAGAATTTTTATTTTCCTATTTGGTGCATTTCAGACATTCTGGGATTTTTTGAAAATCTGTGTTGAGAGGTGGGGGAGCGGCTTCTACACTTGGAGATGCCTAGAGACAACTTCTGTACTGTTTTCAATTGGAACAGAGGTTCCTGACCCAAGGAAAATAATCTGGGGAGCTTTTTAAAAAAACTTCAATCGCTGTGTAGGGCCCTCCCCAGGCCAACTAAGGCAGGAAGGAGCTCAGGGAACAGGGCCTCGGATACCTGTGGTTTTAAGAGCTCCTTGGGTGACTCAAATGTGTACCAGGGCTGAAACTGGCAGAGCCAGAGCTATAAGCTAGAGGAAAATGTGTTGACCGAGGCTGTGTGCAGCACAAAGTCTGGCTCTTCTTCATAAAGGTAATGATGATTCAGTCTCTTAAAAACCATCTTCTGTGTTGTACAAAGTTTTTAAAGAGCTTTTTCTCCTGGGTGGACATGTGGATACATCAGCAGGCCGCCAGCCCTTTGTGCTGAATTCATTGCCCAAGGCCAGCAAGTAGCCTTTAAATTATTGATTTGTACAGACAAGTGTGTGCCCTCAAATCAGACACCCCTGCCCCCATCTCTCTGCTTTATGGACCACACCTCCCCCAGGTGCCCCACCCAGTCCCACACACTCACCTCTTAAACAAAGAGCTTGGCCAGGAAGGGTTGAACACGAAGCCTAGGGCCCCTGGCAGTTCACCTGGCTCCAGGGCCCCTCAACTCACCTGAGTCCTGCTGTTGCTCCTGCTTCAAGGTCATAGGAGAGATGAACAGCTGCATGACACTGCTGGCGGGGGCCGGGCTAAGAGGGGAGCTGGGGTTCACTGTGTTCTGGGCTAGCATGACAGCCAACCCCCACCCCCACCCCCGCCACCATGTCTGTGGGTCTGAATCCTGGTCACTTGCAGATAGCTCCCGCACCCCTTAGCCACAGGAAATCCTGCCTGGAATCTTCTGTATCTGGCTTTTTCTTGCAGCATTTCTTAGGGCTTCCTATTTTATTATGGTGGGTCTGTGGGTACATGCACACATACCTGTTTATCTCTTTTCCCCAACCACAATGTGAGCTTAAGCAGGGATTGTGCCTCAGTTTCAAAAATCATCCCAAACCTCTTAGCCCCAAGGCCTCTGGTGGGTGCTGAGTGGCTGAGGGAAGCTACAGGAAGAGGATCTTTGCTGTAGGTCTCACTGGCTCCAGTGAAATGTAACTTCCTTGAGGGCAGGGACATGGGTTCTCTTCACTACCGTGTGCCCGGGACACAGGGTAGATGCTCCCACATTCTCCATTTAGCAGCCACTGAACCAACAGGAATCACAAGCTGAACTTGGCATGTCAAACAACGTCTGTTGCCTAATAGCGAAGCTTTAGCCTACCAATTTGACCTAATTTTGTTTCTTGAAAAAAGAAAAAGAAAAGCCATCCTCCCTGGAGTGGGAGTAACTGGTCTACCCTGCACCCATGTGAAGAACCTTGTGAAGGACAGAAGCCAAATGGCAGAGGACATACCTGAAACCCCAGAGACTCGTCTAAAGGAGGCTGGGAGCAGGGTGGCCAACGTTAACTTTTATGGAGGGCCACGCTGTGACAGGCAGTAGGAACGTGACTTCCATAAGCTCTATCCCTGCCTTATACCTGAGCAAACTGGTTCAGGGTGGTCAGATGACTTGCCCTCAGTCATTTGATCACCCAGAGGTGAAGGGGCTTTAACCCAACTGCCAGCCTAGCCCCAAAGTTTGTGGCTGTCTCTCGAAAACGCCAGGGCCTGAGGCCTGGTGGCGCTGCTGTGGGCTCGTTCCATTCAGGGCTCTGTGCTCTACAAGCCTTTGCTCTTGAGGGTGTTTTCCCCTTCTGCCTCGCCCTGCCCTGCCCTCTCCCCACCCACCCTGGTGCAGAGCTCTTTCCCCTCAGGGTGGAGTTGTGGGGATGCGGGGGTGGTGGATCTAGAAATCCTTCTGAGGCCGTTTGTGCTAATGATAGCTGCTGGCCAGTAGAGGGCCACATCTCAAACATCCTTATTGGAGAAACCAAAGTGCCCTTCTATGGTTTGGCTTAATTTTCCTGAAAATACAAGCCAGTTTATCTATCAGGCTGATTAGCATGAAGACACACCCACAGACCCACAGTGGTTCCTCATTTGGGGTGACAAATGGCCCTGTCCTCTTTCACTGCCACCTGGGTGGCATTTTACAAGGTTTTAATAGAGGGCTCCACTCTAGAGCCTTGAACTCTGAGGCCTGGACAACAGGGCCACACTGACCCAGAGGTGAGCTCTCCATCTGTCTTCACCCCCTAGATATTTTTCCTTGCCAGCCACAGGCTCACTTGTGCCTGTACTGGGAGGTGATGCAGAGTCCTGGGAGAGACCAGTAAGCCCAACAAAGGAATGTGAAGCACTTGTATGAAGGCCAAATTCCCAAGTGATTTATCAGAAAATGGCTTCTCATCAGCCCTAGGGGTCAGAACAAGCTGAGGGACCCCATGCAAAGGGAGTGGGCTAAAACTCTCCCTTCAGGGACAGAACACTCGGGCCACCATGCAGTTGGAGTGGAATCACTTCAGAGCCCCTCACCAGGACAAGGTCCCCCTGGTGGAGAGAGATGAGCACCTCCTACCTCCTCAGTCTTTTGCATATGGATTCCCAAATGGAATCCCAAGCCCAGATTCTGAAAAATGCCCTTCCTGGTCAGAAATGCAGGCAGATACCATCCAAGAGAGCAGGACACATGCGTCCTATGTCCAGGCCAAAGTCTCTCCCACCATCTGACCAATACGTAGCCCCCAATCCTGGAGGCCTATAATTCCCCTTTCCCAAGGCCAATAACTAGCTCTCAATCCCCATTTAAAACACTTTTCACTGAGAGTCTGAAATAAAGCGTCACAGACTGTTACCAGTTCCCACAGTCCCAGAATGCATGCCACATGCTGGGTTGATCAGCAAGGCTTCTTATCATCACCCCACCACACCTCCAGCCAGACTCTGACCTTCCTCAGACCCCTGACCAAGGGACTGAATTCTGAGACCAGGAGGGGAGAACAAGACTTCAGAGCTGGGATGGGAGTCCTGTACTTACACAGACCTGTAGGGGACTTTGCAGACCCAGGGACCTGGGAGGCTACAGCCTTCCTTGCAAGGAGAGGGGGCATGGCTCAGTCACCCTCGAAGGCTGACAAGAGGTGCTTCTGCTGCCCTATGAGGAGTCCCAGGCTGAGCCTCAGCCAAGAACATTCCCAGGAAAGAAGACCCAAGAGAGGTTTCTGCTCCACTGAAGAACTCAACAAAGGGAGCACATGGCATTTTGAGAGAACATTCCAGAAATTTACTGGCTATGGACAGGGGTGGTGGTGAAAGAACCATCCTAAACAGAGTAAATGCAGAAGTTACTGTACAGAGAGAAACATGCAGAACACATACACTGACTCCTGCCTGTCCCTTCTCCCCACAAACACCACACAGCAACAATGTCAGAAAAGCAAAGACAAAAGGAAATAACTTAATAAAGCAAAGAATTCTCCCCACTGCATTTCTAATAAAAGTTACTGACCAAGTGAGAAAAGCCTGTATGTATTTTGCCTCCTTGTTCTCTTTATAAAATACACATTTGAAATTCCTGATGGAAAAATACCCAGTAGATGATAGCTGCTGGGGTCAACCGGGGCCCAGTCATCCCACGCAGCCAGCCTGCCTGGCTCTTCGAAACTGAATTCTAGTTACAGCCCTCTCTCAAGTGACTTCATATCTCACTGTCATTTCCACTGCCCACAGAAGCACAAACAGTGCAACAAATCAGGGTAATCCAATTTAGCTGGAGAGCTCCCAGAGCCTCGGCCAAACCTGGATGCCTCTAGGCAGCAAAAGCCAGCAGAGGCTAGCCTGGATAGGGCAGCCAAATAAAAGTAGGACATACTTGTAACTAAGAACTTATTCATTGTTTATGGGAAATTTAAATTTAACTGGACATGGCCCAAATGAAGGGGGCTTTCTTAGCTGTAAGCCCTGCAGCCTCGGATACCACCTGAGAGCCCAAGGCCAGGTAGGCCGGAACCACTGAAGGGGCTACGGTATGTCAGCTTCTCTCCTAGTCCTGAGATCACTGGCTCCCTGCTTCCTGCTCAAATAGAAGTCACTGCCTGAAGTACTTTACCCTCTCATCTCTCCACAGTTCCTTAAAAACCCCAGGGATAAAGGCAACATGGAGGAGAGTATGCTAATGCAATGCTAGGATTCTGGCCAGCCATCCATAACCCATTTGTCCTTAAGATCTGACCTTTATTGTTAATAGTGAATCAAAGTTCTACCCCTTTCCTCTCAACATCTCCCTGCATACTGTACAGCTCTGCACCTTTCCTTGAGGGATAAGCTCTGTTTCATCTAACCCCCAGAGATACTCCTCTCTACTTTCTTTCAGACTGAATGCCTATTAAAGGCCTCCAATCTGAGACAAGGAGTCTGAATCCAGGCACGTGGAGCTGGTACTGAGGATGTGGCATAGGAAGCCAAAGCAAAGAATCTGCTTGATTTGCTGAGCAATCCATCGTGGGCTATATACCCAGAAGGCAACCAGAAGCAATTTCAAAAATCAAGGTTAGGACAAAAACTTTTCTATGCTTCTAGGTTAGCAACTTCAAACTACCAGTATTTCCACTTAGATGTGGCAAAGAGGAGTGTATGTGGGGGGAGGCCACTTTCTTAGACTTGTGAACAATTTTAGAAGGGTGACTTGATACCCCTGGCTATCCCCAGTCACCTAGCAGGGCCCAGAACATGCAGGGGCTCTTTAGCTGCTAGCTGAGCCTGGGCTGGCACATGGACCCTCGGGGCCTGTTCAGCCAGGCCCCGGACTCTAGCCAGCCACATGAGCCATATAACAAGGCAAGGAGAGGTGCAAGTTGTTTAAGTAGTTTTAGTTAGTACTTTTAAGTTTTTTCCCACTAACCTTTTCAGTTAGAAAGGTTAGTGGCAGGAAGACAGATATCTTTCCCCTCCTCTCCCTGCCCTGTGGTACTAGGAATACTAGTTTACTATGAAATGGTCAGAAGATGGGTTGGACACAGGTGACATCTGATGTCAGCCTAGAATGAAGAAAAGGGAGACATGCAGAACCGCCCCACCCACCCACCCAAAAGCCTTTTTTTTTTTTTTTTTTTTTGATCTCCGGGGCAGACTGATACTGAATGAGAGTCCAGTTATTGGGGGGGGGGGGGGGGGGGGCTTGCCAGCACTTTGGCAGGCCTGGGGCAACCCACCAGCCTGGGGTTTTATTCAGGCATCTGGCACGTGGGAGTCACTTCCTGAGTAGTGTGAGGAACTTTGGCAATGATGTGAACTACCTAATTAGCTAGACAAAAGTTCTGATGCCTAATGGAGAAACAAGGACTGTGGAGATCTAGTCTATGGTAGCAATATGTCGGCACATCCACACGTAGTTGTTAGATATAGTATTAAAAGTTTGGCCCAGAGAGTTTACTCAGAGCAGGCAGGAGTGATAATCCAGAGTGAATAGTCCTCAATTTTTTGGTTGGGGGTGGGTGAGTTCATCAGCAAATACTGGATACTGCGGGGGAAAAGTTTGTAATACTGTGCATTCAGTAACCCAAGCCCCTATTTAAAATTGCATCAAGAGTTAACAATTTAACTGGCATGTAAAATTGTTAACAATTTAACAGCCTTACTGCCATGAAGTCTCTGATGAGACACTCAGTTCTAAAGGGGCAGGGGCAGGGCCCACATTCCAGTCCCAGTGTGAACTAGCGCTTCCTGCTTTTTGATGAGTCTGTCCATCTCAGAAGTGATAAAACCAAAGGACCTGCTCTCAGAGAGCTCACCAGTTCCTCTTGTTTTCCCTTTGAAGTTAGGCAGCCAGAGCTGTTTTACTTAAAAATAGATAGATAAATAAAAGGAACAGAATCCTTGAAATACAATCTCAAGGCCTCTGAAAAGGACCCTGATCAAGTCAGTACTTCCCTTTGAGTGTCTCAGTGAGTTGATTATGAGCCATTCTGAGGCAGGCACTAACCCTGTCAATCTCCAACTGCCCTTGATTTTGTTAGAAAGATTGGAATCATCCCTGGAATGTGAGACTCCCAGTGCCTTTCTCTGCATCTCTGTATAAATGGTCCTAAAATCATGGACGGCCATCAAGGGAAAGGATTTAGTTCCCTGAATGGGTGAGCTGAGGATGACTTTTACCTAATGGCCTGTCACAGGACCATGGTTTCTGGGCACAAGCTGTAACCATGGATATAGGGGAACCTGTTATATTGCGGCCTTGCAAACTCAGCCTGTTTCCTGTGTCTCTACACCAAATAGGCCACGTGTCACCACAGAACAGGCCTTAGGGCAAGCCCTGGGATTTGCTCTGAGAGTCTGGCCTTTCTGGAATGAAGCCAGTTATCTTATTTCTCCTACAGATGGCTCTTACTGGGCAAGTCCTCAGAGCCAACCAGGGACAGCTTTCCTCTCAACTCCATTCAGCTCCCCCATCTGGGCAGTTCAAGGTCTGGTTGCTTTTCTCCTGATATTATGTCTCATCCACAGGTCAAAGGGCTGAGGACCCAACCCCTTATGTGGGGCTCATGGGCAGCTCTCCTATTTGGAGCTAGCGGAACGGTATGATGCAAGGAAAGGCAAATTCACAACGATAAACAAGTGGTGAGGCAGGGAGCAAATACACATTTAAAGAATGTAAGCCCTTACATTGGTGTTACAGGTCTATCTATGAGGAAGATCTAATATTTAAAAGTAGATCACAAAGTCACACTTTATGCTAAGTCTGCTGTGTACTCTCTTTGTAAAAGCACTGTTAAGGTGAACTGTGGGACTTGTGTAAAATATAAATCAGCACATATAAACAGTACAGCTTGCTAAATCAAGTTCCCTGCAGGGCTCATCTTCTGAGACTTTCTTAGTGAAGCTCAACTGGAGGTGGGTGCTCCAGGGTGAATAGGTGGGACAGAATGAAGGCAGAGGCAGCCCCTGCCGACCCTCAGGCCACGTCCTTGATGGATCATGGAATCCAACTGACAAACAGCAGATGGTCCCATTATTATTTTGGGGAAGATTGGTGCTTTCCCAAAAGGAAAGTTAACAACTATTTTAACCACCACAGGACAGTGAGGGTATCCATGCCCTGTGGCAAAGAACTTCTAAGAGGAAAAGCATATTTGGAGACTCTGGCATCTTAACATCTTCCTGGGAGAGCTGGCCTCCAAAACAGTCGGTAAAACCAGCATGGCTGACTGCTGCCTGATTTCCGGAAGTTCACTTGGCCCTTTCAGGAACAAACAATCATCCTCATCCTCTCTAGTTTAGTACAGGGCTTCAGGACTGGTGGCAGGAGAAACCGAGCCAATGATGGGGGACAACCTCTGCTCAGGAACCAGGCACTCAGTGCTGATGCCCAGTGGCATCTGGATTCTGTACATCAGCACTCGGAACACGACCCAGGAGCTTGCCTGGCCAGTGGGCCTCATGAGTGGAGCAGCTGGAAAGGTGGGTTGTCCAACAGGAACCAACCACCAGAGAAAGGAAGACTGAGCTTAGAAGTGTTTTGGAGGAGGGGAGTGCACAGGCCCATGCAGGCAATTACAGAGGGAGAAACACAGAGGCCTGCCCTTCCTTACATTCCAGCTGAGGTACCTATAATGTTCCTTTTTAAAAAAGCTATTTTTCTAGGTCTATTTTCATCTCCAGTGGGATTTCACCAGAAGAGCAAACTAATTAATCCTGGAATAGAGCAGATGATTTGGAGGATGGTCTTAGACCACCCAGACCCCAAGGCACGCCCAAGAGAAAAGAGGGGCAAGGCTGAGGGTGGCTTTCACAAATGAAAATGTGAAAAAAAAAAAAAAAAAAAAAAAACAAGAAAAAAAAAAAGAAAAAGAAAAAAAAAGAAAAGAACCGTGGCCCTGCCATATGGAATACTCTATCTAAATAAAAGCAACTCCCAAAGGCTTCATTTCCTTGCTCATTTTGGGTGAATGTTTAATCATTTAAGGTCAACTTTAACCAAATCACATATGCCTATGTAAGCCTATCATTCTCTGGCCCAAGCACTAGTAAAGACATTTCCTCCCACACAAATAAAAATCTAAAAAAAATTTCAAAGTAAAAAAAAAGAAAAAGAAAAAAAAAAAGAATGTGAAAAGAAATACAAATCAAAGAAATTTATTGGTGCTGACAAAAATACATAATACAAAAAAAACAAAACAAAACACAACAGAAACAAACCAGAAACTCCACCCCAGTGGGCCCATGCGCCCGAGGTACTGACAGCGTGCAGTCCCAGAAGCCCCTCAAAGCATCACACTTAATTCATGAGGACCTCCATCTGCACCAGCCTTGCATTGGTGTCCCCAGACGTCCGGTAGGGTATCATCCCAGCAAAGGTGATTAGGGCTCGGGCTTGGCTTCGGAGTTGCTGAGAGAAAGGGAAAGAAGAGAAGAAAACTGATGAACTTCCAAGTGAGGGCACTATACTGGGAGCAACCACCATCATCTTCCATGTTCTACCCCTTGGTGTCAGGGCCAGATTTTTGGTGGGTGGATGACAGTCTTACCCCCAACTGTCATGCCGCCCCCATGGTGCAGAGTTAGCAAAGCTCATCCACTGGGGCCCAGTCTACTAAGCAAAAGACAGATGAGGTTGCCAGACAAGCTGCCTCGCCTGCCACATGTGATCAGTTCTGACACAGCCCTGTGCTTCAGGCAGCCAACTCTACATCTCTGTCTCTCTCGGTCTCTCTCTCTCTCCTGGCTGGTTTCTGTCCACCTGGCTCTGTGGCGATCTGAAGTTCTCAGGCCCCCACAAAGGCAGCCAATCCCATTCCAGCTCTCTTCCTCTCCTGCTTCTTTTCTTCCCTTTTCCTTTCTTTTACTCCTCCCATTTCTTCCCTCCTGACATAAGTGCTGGGCCCTCTTTTCCTAGGCAGTAGTATTTATGAAATTCCTAGCTTGTTCTGGGAGGAAAAAAGATTTTAACTCAGGTGATTTCAGTAACAGGAAAACAAAAACAAAAACAAAAACGGGACAACCTTCACAGTGGCTTCCAGGTGATAAATCACTAAATATGGAATAAAGAAACTTACAAGAATAGTTTCAGGTTGCCCTATTTTGAGATGTGTTGGGTGCTTATAACAGCTAGGAAGGAAACTGTATCTGGAGTAGAAAGGGAGAGTCTACAAACATCTCTTAGACCACTAACAACTTTTAAGGAAGGTCCAAGGGTCACTTACTAGGCTTCCTAAGGACTATTCAAAAAGAAAACTGAAAGCCAATTTTTTTTTTTTACCTGATATGTGAAATAAACTGGCAAGTATATGTCCTAAAGACTGTCCAAACCAGCAGGAATTTTTAATTTATGATGAAAATGCCCATTAGATTTTCTTTAAAACTGTATTAAAGTACATGGGTGGGATGCCTGGGTGGCTCAGCAGTTGAGCATCTGCCTTCAGCTCAGGGCGTGATCCTGGAGTCCCGGGATCGAGTCCCACTTCGGGCTCCCCACAGGGAGCCTGCTTCTCCCTCTGCCTGTGTCTCTGCCTCTCTCTCTCTCTCTCTGTGTCTCTTATGAATAAATACAATCTTAAAAAAAAAAAGTACATGGGCTTTCATGCCTGATTTGAAGCTACTTTAAATGAACTTTCAGGGTGTTCAGGTAAAAGGGACTCACTCCTTGGGCAGGTAGTTTTTACATTTAAGTCTCTCCTTGATCTTACTCATCCCTATCTATCATAAAAAAGGAGTAGTGAGTGAGAGAAAGATAGGAGAATGGCTTTATTCGTGATAAAACCTAAGTGCCTTTTAAAAAAAGAGAACTTAAGACACAGAGAATGTGAGTTCAGCTGGTCTTAGAACAGTTCCCTTCAAATGTGGGAAAAGGGCCTGCCAGGCCACTGCTCTACTCTCTGTACAAGCCCTCCTCTGGCCCGTGAGCAGCACACGGAACATCAGAAATGTCCACCACTTCAACACTCGCCTGCCAAGGCCCAGGCACAGTGAGTCCACTGCTGGCATGTCTCCTGACATTTAGTTTCAGGCTCGTGCCTGTCCAATGGTGCATGGCAGATCAGTAGCTGCCTGGTGGGTGGATGACACAAGAATAGGCCCACCACTGAGTGGACCCCTTGGAGCACCACCAGCTACACTGCTGAAGGTGAACATTTCCACCATCGCTCACTAGTCAGCAGTTCGGTTATGACAGTGCCTGCGGGGTCACAGCTAAGAAAGCCCACAAAGGACAGGATTTCAACATTAAGTGGGAAGTTAAGGGAAAGGGACTTTTAATTGTGTCAAACCCCTTGGCCCTTCTGTCCAATTTACTGGACAACATATGTCGTGCAAGTCCTAGGACTCTATCTACCTGGACTTGGCCTGCCCCATACAATGCTGGAGGGCCCACAGGCAGCAGAAAGGGGCACTGGCTTCATGTCAGATGACTTTGTTTTCAGATATGGTTCCTTCACCTCCACCGAAGGGGCCCACAAAAGGAAACTGCTTCCTGACTCTGGGCCTCCGTTTCCTCAGCTGTCAAATGGGGATAATGATGCCTGCCATAGGTACCTCTCTGGGGTCACTAAGAGCAGAAACAAGGGTTTGCATCAAATTCATGTGTTGACCAAAAGTACTCATGGTTCTGATGAAAGTGCTGAGCAGAGATTTATAAGATAATCTTCCTTTTTTATTTACTTATTTTTTAAAAGATTTTTATTTATTTATTTGAGACAGAGAGCACAAGCAGGGAGGAAGACCAGAGGGAGAGGGAGAAGCAGGCTCCCCACGGAGCAGGGAACCCAATGTGGGGCTCAATCTCAGGACCCTGGGACCATGACCTGAGCCAAAGACAGATGCTTAACGGACTGAGCTCCCCTGGTACCCCATAACCTTCCTATTTTAAAATGCATAGGAAATTCCTACGGAAACATTATGAATTGGTATTGTCTGATTTTTTTAAAGGTGATTATTTGCATGGGGTGCTTGGTTTGTGCTCAGGTCATGATCTCAGCGTGAGATCAAGGCCTGTGTGAGACTGAGCCCTGTGTCGGGCTCCACAGTACACATGGAGCCTGCTTAAGATTCTCTCTCCTTCTGCCCCTGCCCCCCCACCAGAAGCTCACATGTACTCTCTCTCTTAAAAAAAAAGTGGTATTTGCAGACTTCACATGTGTTTGTTTTAAAGCTTGAGAAGAACGGCCATGCCATTACTGTTGGACTTCTTCTGAGAGACTCCTGACACAGGGTTTACCCAGCTGCTAAGCAGTAAGAAAAAAAGAGCATCTGGGGCTTGAGCAGGGTCATGAGGTGGCACGGGACGGCAGACCAGAAAGGTGGTTCTCAGCGATGGTTCTGGCCACCGCTGGGATCTTACAGAGTCACGGTCCTCGATGACTCGCTGGGGCCTGGATGCCGAGGATGGACTTGTCCCCTTGAGCCTCTTAAATTGTGTGAACAAGATGTTCATGGTGGCGAGAAGCACTTCTGAGAGGTTGTGCCTGACCTGCACGGAGGAAACACACAAAGTGAGGAGGAGGAACCGGCCTGGGCACACCACGGCTAGGTGGCTACCGGGTCACCAAAAGGAGCCAGTGGCACTGAAACGGCAAGCGTGAGAGCAAAGCCCAGGCTTCCTAGCTGAGGCAGGTCACTCATCTGCTCCTGTCTTTATGCCATCCCTCCTAAGTGGGGCAGTGGCCCACAGCATGCTGCCATCTGGCCACTATGTCCGCAGATCGGCCAGCAGAGTGCCTGCCAACACAAGTCTGGACTTCAGAGTCAGCACGTCAGTTCTCTAGTCCTCAGGAGCCCCTCTATCTTAGTGCTGCCAGACTGTCTCCATCAGATGTGCATAGCCCTAGTAGAGTCCTTGGGGCTGTCTACAAGGGACGCCCTGGGCACCACTTTAGTCCTGAACGCAATGAATACATTCCATGGAAGGCGAGAAACAACAAAAGGGCAAGTGGCTGGGGTAGAACTGACAGCAAATAGGAAGGGCAGGTGGGCAAGGGGCAAGATGTTCTACATTTTGAGTACCACAGCAGGCAGCCTCCCCAGCACATGTGCAGAAGGTGGTCTTGCCTTCTTCCTCTAAAATAGAAACATGTTTGCATAAAAGGTATTTGCTTCTGGAGTTTAACAGTTTCAAATGGAAACACTGTTAATGACATTAATGACATCCCAGAAGCAGACAGTGGGACCTGAGTGTCTAGGGTTCCAGAGAAGAGTTTTACCCCAGCTGCATGTGGGAACAAGCAGACAAGTTCTGGGCCAGTCCAGATCAGAGAAACTACAATTTCAGGGGCAGGGGGGTAGGGAGGGTCTGGGCATGACGATTTTTTAAAGTTTTCTTAGTAATCCCAGTGTGTAGCTCAAATGAGTACTCACAAGCTAGATGGTGGTGATGTGCTAGAAACCTTTCAGAGACAGTTGCTCTGGGGGTCATGGGCTCATGATAACTGTGTCTATGGTCAGTGCTCTGCTTCTCAAGACAAAATAGTTCAGAGAAGGGAAGGAAGGAAGCGTATCATGGTGCAGGTTTCATATACTCAAGGGAATTACTTAAAATCAGAGTTAAGCACCAAGACCCTCAAGAACAAGTAGACAATACAAAATTAAAACAGATTTCACAGGATCAACCAGAAATCTGTTCCCCCAAGGAAATGTCAAGTAACTAAAGTGACTGTTCTGCGTCAGGAATCTGGACAATAATCTGATGGGGATATGTTTACTCACAGAAAAACCAACCCAAGATACCTGAAATTGGACTCGCCTTAGAAAACTCAGTCTGAGTGGTGTGAGGGCTCTTAATGTTATCAGCTACATTAAAACAAAAGCTTTCAGCAGAAGTGGGGGAAAAAATCCGTAAGGCAAGAAGAAAAGGACTCACTTCATCACTGAAATTTCTGAAGGCAGCCACTCTCTCTTCCACACTTTCCTGATTCAGGGGCACGAGCTTCAAACGATCAATTATCTGTTTAAAACAAAACCCCACCAGCCCCATATGATACAACCATCACAGGCATTTCATCTCCTTAAACAGACGGTTGGCATCTAACATGTTAAAAATGGCTTCTTAAGAGAAAATGCTGCTCCCTCATATACACAAAGGCTCTGATTCTAATTTGCTAACTTAATTCCTGACCTCATTTTCTGAGACAATTATAAAATTCAGATATTTCAAGTTACTCTGAGAAACCTCCACTTTCAAACTAATGGGGAAAGGAATAGGGGAGAAAAAGAAAAAAAGAGAAACAGAGAAATCCCTTTTCAATTCCCAGGATCATGCTTGTCTTCTTCGCTTAACAGGTGAAGAATGTGGTAACACTTCCTTTATTTATTTATTTATTTATTTATTTTTGCTTCCTTTGTTTTAAATGAATCCCATGATGGGCTTTGAATTTCCAAGGGCATATATTAACTTGCACTTCAAACATTCCTCTTGAAACTTACATCAAAGGCTCTGTCGATATGACCACTGTGATACTCGTCAAAAAAGGTGATCAAGTCCAACAGAAGATAGAATGTGGAGTCCACAAACTTATTTGCACTGATTCCCTGAGCCCTATACCTGAAAGACAAAAAAGCAGCAAGGGGGGACAGAAATTATGAATTTCTGTATAAATGTCTAACTTTAAAACATTTGAAAAAAGCCAAAAAGCTCGTGAAATCTCTAGATGAGGTGATTAAGGTGTGGAAAGTAGTTCTTTTTAAATGGCCACGAAGTTGATGGTGGATTTGGTATGACTCCATCTGTAAATATTTTGCATGAAGGATGGTCCTCTAGCCCCAGCTACCATCTCAAGCATCCAAATCTACAGGAAGGGTGAAAGGTTCTGATGGGCCAAAAGCCCAGCAGCCACCACTGAAGACTGTTTGCTAAATGGATTATTTGATAAGGAGTGTTCTGTGCTACTCTAGGAATGCATCTCCAACCCAATTTTCTCTGGTTCACTTTTTTAGGAGTATCTGTAGAGGGCACAAAAAGTAGTGACTATTGCCTCAGCCTGGGAGTTCATCAGTTAAAGTCTGATAACTCAGTTATCTCACTGAGGAAGAAAGCCAGATTCTTAAACATTGGCCACTACCACCTTTAAGAATTCCCCCATCCAGCCATCACTAGCTTTGTTCCAAAATGTCTTTGAGACGGTTGCTAACAGTATATTGATGAGTACAATGCCTAGAATTAAACCCAATGTGCAGGATTAGAATGTGAGATACGCTTTCATACCCTTCTTTCTAGCAAAACTCTCAAAGTCTGATAGTATCAAGTATTGGTTATGATGTGGGGAAACAGGAAGTCTCAACAGTGCTACAGGGATGGGGAGTTTCTGGGAAACTACTTGATGTGACTGGTAAAGCTAAAGATGGATTTGGTGGGCACTGGCACCCTGGCACCCTGGTACGGGGCCCCCACAGAGCCTGGGAGCCAGCTCTCAGCCTTACCGTTCAGCAATGGAGAGCGCCATGTTCTTCAGCCTCTCCTTGTTGGACTGCGGTGCACTGATCTGGGGGACGACAGGGCTGAGCAGTCTGTTCATCAGCTCCAGTACCTTGTCAGCATTCTGCTCAATTTTTTTTAAAATTAAGGGAGGACTCGATTAAATAATCAGCAAAAGGCAAAAGGGAAAACCACCAAAAGAGGAAACTTTCTGAGATGATGGATAAAAATGGTTCTGTATCTTGATCTGGATGATGGTTACAGATATATACCTACAGAAAATTCACCAAGCTGTACACTTAATGTTTGTACATTTACCTACATCTTAATGAGAACTCCATCAAAACATCTTTAAATTCAAGAAAATGAATTATAAATCTTCTTTTGGCCTACTTTTCTCAGTTTATTAAAAATAAAAAAAAGAACATAATCTTTTTTGGGCCACACAATGATCAGTAGTCACCATATGTTATGTCGACATACTTATTCTAGTTCTCTCCAAACGCCTTAGCTGTCACTCCCTTCCCTAACACACAGTGCTCACTAGCATGTCTGCAGCTACCAGAAGGGTGAGCACGAAGGCATTTTCACCCAAAGCTTCACCATCAAAATGTGATGGACGCTTATTCTGCTGCCAAGTGAGACTAGAGCTCAGTGCCTGCAGGATATCCTTGTAATATGTTCCTCTTGTTTGGCCAGAAATACCTTGTGGCAGGAATAATTCTGTAAAATGGGAATTTCACCCTGACAGGACCATTAGTTGCCTAAGCACTAGGAGAAAAGGCCTCAGCAGGAGAGTGGTGTAGCAGTGGTGTCATCAAAATGTTTGTGTACTGAATGCC
Organism: Vulpes vulpes; assembly: GCF_048418805.1. Lineage (NCBI taxonomy): Eukaryota > Metazoa > Chordata > Mammalia > Carnivora > Canidae > Vulpes > Vulpes vulpes. The sequence goes on from NC_132781.1 coordinate 139,157,210, forward strand.
AAAAGGCCGACATCTATTAAGGAGAAAGAAAAGGGTATACTTTACCTTGGCAAGGTCATAGAGCTTTGCTGCTTCTTCAAACAGTCCTTTATTTTCTGCCACAGAAGCAACTTTGTTGATAATAGGCTTTGTATCACTAGTAAACTTATCTATGACTCCAGGCTGACAAGACAAATTATGAAGGGGGAGGAGAAGAGAGGTGCACAGAAATGTTACTTTAAACACAGAGAAGCAGTTGGGATCTGAAAACTACTTTCACTGAAAATGTTTGCTCTGGGCAATGCATATATGTCATCAGCTAGACACTGGCTTTCTTGAAGATGTAAGGTCCTATTAAACATATGAAAGGGACCAAGGAAACGACACATGAAGGAGAGTCAGGGGTGGCACAGAGGAGCCAGCAAATAAGACATCTGTGCTTGCTAATTGTCCAAGATGATCCAAAGGGTAGGAGAAATAGTCAATGATCATACATTTGCTGATGAGTAGGCACTAGGTGGAAAAATCAGGAGGCTCAGAGGAAATATCTGAAAGATTTTGGATTTGCTTTCTAAGACAGATGGCAAAAGAAACTCAGTGCTGAAAAAATACGTGGCAAGGGGTGTCAGGATATTTTTTTTTTTTAAATCACCATCCACATTCACCAGCAACCAAATGGTCAGGAGTATGTGAGAGGCCATAGGAAGAATGGAAGAGCTAGGGCGGCCAGAGTGACCTGTCTGGCTGTTCTGATTCTCCCTCAGCACTGGACCTAGTAGGGGTGACCTGTTCCTGCCACCTCAGGGGCACACAGGAGAAGAGTGAAGGGCATGGGCTCCGGGTCAAGAAGGCCTGGGTCAAATTCCAGTTTCCCTTCTTACTAGCTGTGTGATCCCGAAGAAAATAACCTTTCTTGCCTCCATTTCCTCACTTGAAAAACACCTTGTTGGATTATCATTGTGGTGATTGAATTAGAAAACACCTGTACAGCATTCAGCACAGTGCCTGGCAAATGTCACTGCTCAAGAAGCATGGCCACTGTCATCAGTACGGTCACTGGCCTTTCTTCTGAGCTGGAGAGTGTGAGCCCTGTGAGTTCATCTTGAGATTCTGGTTCTAAGCCACCCATATTTTTACCAGTGAGGAAAATGAGTGCCTGAGAGAGGCAGGTGACTTCCCTAAGGCCACATGGAGAATGCCCAAGGGATGTCAGGACTCGTTTCTGACACCTGGGCCTCTGCCCATCTGTAGGCATGTGATACGGCTCAGGGAATCACCAAGGTTCACAGCCACTGCATCTTCAGGGACAGTGTGACGTTCTGAGCCCTCAGAAACTACCTTCTGAAAGAGGTCAAACATAATGCTAACTTTTCTATCTGGAGATAGCACTTTCTATCTGGAGATAGCACTTTTCTATCAGTGCTAATGGTCCTGATAAGTGCAGGAAACAACTTCTTTTCTTGCATATTTTTGGAGCCAAGAATGACAGAAAGGTAGCCTTCTCAACTCAAAGTATGGCAGGCATGAACAGATGGAGTCCTCTGGACATAATAAAAAAGCTATCTAATCAGGCACCTGGTGGGCTCAGTCAGAAGAGTGTGTGATTCTTGATCTCTGGGTCACTCTTAATTTTGGGCCTGTGAGTTTGAGCCCTACATTGCTGGGTGTAGAGATTACCAAAAACCAAACTCATCATAAATTTACATATGTTAAAGAGAAATGTAAATGTGTGTTAAAATAAAGGGCATCAACTGTGGCCTGTGATTTTCATCCTTTGTTTGTTAAACTAAGCCATTTCACTCAGATCTGCATCTTTGTCACCTTGAATCCTAAAGTCTTAACTACACTCTTTGGACAGTTTATACATCCCCCACTGCAAACTAACACATCACCAGGGGCACATTTAACTCACCTTTCTACTTCCATCATTCTCTAGTTTGCCAAGAATCATATCGAACTGTGGAGACAAAAAAAGTTTACTCCATTTACTGGACAAGGATATACACAAGCCACAATTCTCTGGAGATGAAGGAGGGCAAGAAAGTAGGGGAGGCAGGAGGAATTTTACATAAACCAGGAAAGCAGTAAGACTGACACAGTATTTTCAGGATCAGAAGCCAAGAAACCAGAGAACTGAAACCTCCCTGGGCTATATCCACCACAGCCATGTTGGAGTGACCAGAAATATCATGTTAGCATGGATATGTGCACTGCAAATCATGGGTGGGAAAGAAGAGGGACTGACATACCTCTCGACTTTCTATCACGAGCTCACTCACACAGCGCAAAAACATGTTTTCTCCTTGACTATCTTTCTCATCCCTGGAAGGGGACAAAAAGCAACACGGTTTCTGGCATGGGCTTGAGGTCTCTAATAGTCCTCAGGATGGCAGAAATCAAAACCAGCTTAAGAAAACGGTCAAAAGTGAGTTTTACCTGAGGAAGTAAAAATACTGGAGCGCCTCCCTTGGGTCTGTAGACTCAAACTTCCGGGTGTAGAGCATGAGGAGCCGCACAAAGTTCAGCCGCCGTACGCAGGGAGGGTCACCAGGCTCATGGCTGACTGCACCATGGGGGACAGGAGTGGTCACAACCACACTGCCCCTCTGACCCAGGAAACCAGGAACTATGGGAGCTGAATCCAAAGACCCAGCAGTATCTACTCCTGCAGCCTGGCCAACTTTGCCAATGTCAGCTTCACTACCCTATCCTCAATTTCTTTCCAAGTAGAGTGGAGGAAACAGCATTTTGCAGTAAATTACTAGGATGCTGGTCTCTGAATGAAAAGATGAAGACAACTGACAATTATGGCATGTGCTCTGGGGCAATTCTGCTGCATTGCTAAGGAAACTGCAGGCATTCATTCGCATTTATCTCCTGCTCCTCTTCTGACTCTCCCACCCCAGGTGGGCATGTGCAGAAGGTGGCTGCTGGGGTTTCCAGTGAGGACCCTAATAGGAACATGACTCATGACTCTAGAGACTGCATCTTCTGCTCCACTCTCCAGGCAGTCTGACTGACGGGCCACAGGGCTGGTACTCTACACAGTGCTGTCTACAACGCTCTAAAACGATTCATACCACTTGTCAAAATCCCTGCCAGTGGTAGTTATGTGTCTGCTGCCGCCAGACGGGGAGTGTGTTATGGGGATGCCACTGCCGACAAATACTCACGGAGCTGAGCACTCTGTCCCGAGGATTTTAAAAGCAGCTTCAGCTCAAAGAGCACCAGTGCCACATGGACAGCGTGGCAGCGCAGCCGCTCCATGCGGAAGAGGAAAGCAATGGCAGCCTCGAACTGTGCCGTCAGGAAGAGGACTTGGAAGTACAGGAAGGGCTGCTGGTTCACTGTGAAGTGAGACTCACCTGGGGAACAGGAGACACAGCCGACCATTAGCAGCCGCCCTGACCCCAGGCAGAAGCCCCTGCTGGTGGGACGACACGGTGGGCTGCCATGAGAAGTATGACCTGGCTCTACCACCTCTTCCAGGCCCCATGACACAACTGGCAAGGAGAGTTGTGCTGCTTGCACAAGGTGGGAGAGAAATGGAGTTCAAGACCTTAAAATGATATACTAAAAAGGCTGTTTTCCTTTGCCCTGATAAGAGTTACTCAACAAGGAGAGTAACAAAGATTTCAAAGAAGCTTCAGTTCACTCAGATTCATAGGTGTGTGAATTCCACAAATGCTGACTACTTGGTATCTTTTCTTCCCAGAATTCTTCAAGAGGGAGGAGGGGGGATCCCTGGGTGGCGCAGCAGTTTGGCGCCTGCCTTTGGCCCAGGGCGCGATCCTGGAGACCCGGGATCGAATCCCACGTCGGGCTCCTGGTGCATGGGGCCTGCTTCTCCCTCTGCCTGTGTCTCTGCCTCTCTCTCTCTCTCTCTGTGTGACTATCATAAAAAAAAAAAAAAAAAAAGAGGGAGGAGGGGAAGCTTTTTCCCCCTCATCTGTGCTCAGATACAGTATCTTACAATATCCACAAGGAAGTAATACCCAAGTCCTCTCAATGTCTCTCCCTGAGCAGTTCAATGCTACCAGAGCAGTTCAAAGAACTAGGGAAAAGAGCTTACTGGATAGTACAGTGTATTAGTTACATACATTGCTGAAGCTCACATGGCCTCTACTTGAATTTAAAATCACTGTTTCATTGTGTTGTGTTTTGAAGATCCAGAGTTCAGTGATGAACTCTGTGATGAAGGAATTTCCCAGAGGAAAGCTAAGCTGTGACCTTAGGTGGACAAGACAGAGAGGGTGGTTCTGTTCAGGATATCTTACCATAGTCTTCCAACAACTGTTTCTGGAACTGTGAAAGAGTGAGTCTGTCTTGTGGGGAGCTGGTGCCATCATCATCGAAACACACTTGGTTCAACTAAACCCCCAAGAGAAACACAAGCATTGGTACAAATGACTTCCTGAGCCAGGCATGCAGAGCTGTGGCTGCTGGAGGCTGTGCTAATGGCTGTGGTGACTGGTGAGGAATTACATAACAAACAATGGGGTCAGGAGACAGGAAATCTACTAGCCCTAGCACCCTGCTGGCATTGCACATTAAGCAGGTGCGATCTGTGTGCAGGGCACAAGCAGAGGGAGGGGGCTAATGCTCTGCTCGGGCAAGGGAAGCAGTGCCTGCCTTCAGCCACAGGTAGTCCTCGGTTTTGTCAGCCACTTCACTCTGGTTGTCAGTGATGTCACATCTGCCAATGATACAGTACACGGCCCGCTTGTAGGGGTCTGTATTGTTCCTGAGGGCCCTGCGGTAATGCAGTCGGAGCTTGTTTTCTGTGGCTGGGGACAACCTAAAGACACAAGGGAACAGAAAGATCCACACATATACTAAAGACCCTCAAGGGTACTGGAAAGAACCCCAGGTCCCAACCATGTAACACAGTTATGAGGGCTTCCTTCACAGACACTGTCTGCAAGCATACTGCTCCCCTGGGTACAACCACTTTACTGCAGCTACCAGCACCTGCATCTCTCTGTCTGCTGGTTTCCTCCAGTCGAGGCCTTCAGGGGTAGATCAGAAATGCTGGAGAATTAATAATACTCCACCCCACTCCCTACAGCCCTCAAGCAGTGATAGACAAGAGTGAGTCCTTCCTTCAACTGTTTCAGCCTCTTGTACATGGAAGATCACCTCCCAAATAAACTACCTGCAGTCATATCCTTGCTTCAGGGTATCCTTCTAGGGGAAGGGAACCCTAAGCCATTAACCTTACTCTAAACTCTCTAATACAAGCAAGACAGGAGCTTATGGTTTAAGACAATCTCTGGACATGGCATTATTCACACTGCCTTAAAAAAACTGCCTTGAAAAGTATTCCTAGTACTCCATAAGAGAAAATGGAGTGAGCACCATTTTTTCTTTCAAATACATGTACATATATTTACAGTGAGTTTGAGTGAATACGAACTTAAGTCTAATTACATTAACAAAATCCAGAGGAAAATGAATCCTTAGCATTTCCTTAATGGAACAGAACTAAAAACAAACAAAACCAAAAAAATTCCTCACTTAGTTTCAATGATTACATTTCAAAATTATTTACTTCTCATTTGAGCTACAAAGTGTGTGACAACATATTTTCATATTGGGCCAACTGGAAAAACACCAAATGTTAAATGAAGTGGAATTCAACAGTTTCATTTCATAAAGTATCCTTGATATGCCTGGGATTTACAGAATAAGTCAAATCATGCTCCTAGCCACAGTCCCTCCCACTGGAACAGAAAAATCCCCAAATACAAACACATGTAAGCCTAGATATCAGTGTCAGAGTGGGGCTCTTTTTATGCTCTCAACTACTATTCTAAAGACAGCTCTACTCGCTTTGTAAACTTCATTTTTTTTTTCCCCAAGCAGGAACTTATTTTGAGCCATGCACAGGTTAAAAGGGCAATGCCAGTGGGGGCCGCCCTGCTGATTCCATGTGGCTTCTTCTGGATGCACCATCTCATTCACCATACCTTCTGTCCTTGCTGTTCATGTACTCCTGGAACCAGGTTTTAAACTCTCCCAGCTGGTGCTGGGCTCGGTTAACCACCTGTGAAGCAGCAAACAGGTCCCCACAGCGCATGCAGTAATAAATTAATGCCCACACAGGATGGCCTTCCACCTCTCCATCCTAGAAGAGGAAAGATGCTCAAATAAACAGGCAAACAAAGCTAAGTGGTGGATTTCTGATGCACTCACCTCTCCTCACATTAAGTCCCTTCAGCTTTACAACAACCCTGTTATATGGGGACCATTAACAGCCTCCTCTTCCCTGTTTTACAAACAAGGAAACTGAGGCACAGGGATGGTAAGTAACTTGTCCAGGTAAGCAGGTAAATGTAGTATGGCTGTAGAGCTTTTCCTTGGGAGCACTACATGCCCCATGTGACTGACAGCCAACCTGTGGGTTCACCATAGAATCCCAGTAGCCAGTAACTGGGTTTCATGTTCTGTGACAATTCACAGACAAACATTCTTATAACCCCTGCGAAGCCAGGGCTAAAGATGTTTACTGAGCAGTAACAGATCATTATTGTACATGGAGCTAGATACCAGTGAGATGAGAAGGTGGCCCTATTCCTACTCTTCCTATACTAGAGTTTATCTATCCTCAAACTGGTATTGTCATCATCTGCACAGCAGCCTGTGATTACTTTTCTCTCTGCTTCTCCCCAGCTCCTCCAGAGAGGTGGCCCTGAGACTTCCTTGCATGGTCCCTCAACCCTTCCCCCCACAAGACCCTTTCTAAAACCAGATCTCATTGTATCACTTCTCCATTTAAACACCTTTGAGCTCTTTACATCCAGAATGCTCAGGCTGGTACTTCAGGCCTTCACCTGCTGGCCTCGTGTTTGCCAAGCCCTACTACACACCTGATCTGCTAGATCTTTCCTGCCTCCAAGCATGTATTCATGCTGTTCCCTCTACCTGAAATACCCTTTTCTAAGACCTTTGGCAGGTGAGCTCCTATTCTTTGAGTGCAGCGTGAACCTCACCTCCTTTGCACACGGTATAAAAAAGTGTAAGATAATTCACACTGGACTATGAGCTAAAAACAGTCACATTCTGAGAACTATAACTCCAATCTTCCAGATGTTACAGCCAACAATCTCTCAAGAGTCATCCCCAATTCTGCCTGTCACATCCACATCAAAATCATCAAGAACCCAATGACATCCTCCCCCGGACCTTCCCCGACTCTGAGCTGAGCAGCAACCACCAGCTCAATACTAGCCCTTTGAGGTCCCCCAGTCTCTCCCCTAGCCCCACACTCTGATCTCTTTTCCATATAGCAGTTTGCAGACATTCCCTCATTTTAACTGCAAATGCCTATCTGAGAGAGACTGCTGCAGGCGTGTAACTCATCACACAGAGAAAGATGCCAGTACCTGAAGCCCAGGCAAGGGAGCTGGAAGTTTGATGTTCAAGAAACTTCGAACCAACTGGTAAGTCCCAGGCACCCCACCTAGCTGGGCCTGATGCAAGTTTCCAAAGACAGTCACAAGGGTGTAATTCTTGTAACTGGAAAAATTGAAAAGGAAAAAAAAAAGGTTGAAAACACATACACATATCTATATCCACATCCATATCATTAGACTGTGAACTCCATAGGGCAGAGCCTAGACTTCCAACTTCACATGGAAGAGGAAACTGTGCATGCTTAGTCAAACAAACTACATCATTTATTCAGTGGGGAGCACACCATTATAAAGATTTCTCATTGCTATGGATACACAAAAGAATCCCTAGAGGGACATAATTGTGGACTTCCACTGTATTAAGGCCTATTGTGCAGACTGCTTCAGCTCACAGCTGAGTGCTTTGGTGGATTCTTTTTAAACTTTTTATTTTGAAAAATTTCAGACCTACAGAAAATTAAAACAGCCCACTGAATGGTCTTATACCCTTTACCTAGGTTCATCAGTTATGAACATTTGTGTACATGTTTTTTCTCTAAGTAGATATGTACACACACACACATATACATCCACTTTTTTTCTGAACCATTTGAAATCCACAAAACAGAAAACAAAAAAACACAACCAAAAACATCCTTCTGCAAAAATACAGAAATACTTCATCTATCTATAAAGACTGCACTATGCATGTCCAAAGAACTAGGACATTTTCCTATCCAACCTCAACACCATTATGATACCAAGAAACTTAACATTAATATATTGTTATTATCTAAAATATAACCCACGTTCCAATTTTCCAATGTCCTTTATAGCTTGTGTGTCTGCCTTCACTTTCAGGATCCAAGCAAGGAAATAAATGCATGGCACTTAGCTATCATGCCACTTTTAGTCCCTTTAATCCAGAGTAACTCTACCACCATTTTTCACAACACTGACCTTTTAGAAAGAATCCAGGCTAGCTGTCTAATAGCATGTCCCACAAGCTGGACAGTTTCCTCATGATCTGATTTATGTTCAACTTTTTTGCCAAGTATCCCGCACAGCTGATGCTGGTACTACCCATGGAGCCCCACCACAAGGCAGGTAATATTTGGATGATCACCTTGTTAAAAGTGTCATTCACCAGATTTCACTACTGTAAAAGTACTTTTCCCTTTGAAACTGGTAAGTACCCTGTGGGCTAATACTTGGAAGTCATGTGGATATCCTGTTCACTATTAATCTTCTCAATTTGTTTCCACTGGTGTCCTTGCTGAACCAATTATCAAAACTGATGGCTGCCAATGATTTTCTATCATTCCCTCTTCACTTATTTGCTAGTATGCTTCTTAAAACTCTGCAAAAATCCTTAAAATCTGTAGTGGTTTTAAAGTATTTCCATAGTAAGATGAAATGGTTCTAGTTAAAGATATCCAAATATGGGATTAATATAATAACTTTCTAAATATGTTTCTTATCCAAAGCAAAACAGGATGACTCAAAAAAGTCAGGTGCCCCATATGCACAAAGATAGTCAACACCAGATTAAATAAAATAACAGAATGAGAGAGTGTGTGAGAGAGAGAGAAACATCTAAAAGTCAATTACAAAAAAATAGACTCAATGGAATGTTACATAAATTATACTGACAAAGAATTTAAAAAGCAAACTACAAAAACCACATACTGTATACATTTGGATCATAACTGTAAAAAACAAAAAAAATATTCATATATCAAAAACAGGGGAAAAGGAAATTGAAAAGGTACAGGAGCCTCTGGATGTGGTACAGGAGACCTCTTCCCTTTTTGTCAGGTCTTTTGGCATTTCCCCACATTTCTATAATGAGCATGTAGTATTTTTGTAGTGAAAAATAAACAAAATTCAATTAACAAGTATAGTAAGTCCCCCATCAGTGAGAGTATTTAAAAGCAGAGGTTGGAAAAGAGATTAGAGAACTGAGTCCCATAGCAGCCAGAACAAACATGCCCACTACAGTCTCTTTCGGCTTGAATTAAGACAACTCGTGTGCTCAGGCCTAAACTGAAGCAGCTGGAATCCCTTCAGGACTTAAAAAATATGTATCCTGTTTTGAATCTGAAATGTAGCAGGGAACACATCAACCAACCCTGTATTTTCAGCCTTATATGCAAAAATCATTTACGTCTCTGTTTACTATGTTGTCTATGGATCTGCATCGGCAAAAATACTTTAAGAGTGAGTACAATTGGGGTGCTGGGTGGCTCAGTCAGTTAAGCATCTGACTCTTGGTTTTGGCTCAGGTCATGATCTCAGGGTTGTGGGATCAAGCTCTGCATCAGGCTCTACACTCTGCACTGAGTGTGAAGCCTGCTTGGGACTCTCTCTCCTTCTCCCTCTGATCCCACTCCCCCCACCCACAATCTCTTCTTAAAAAAAAAAAAAAAAGAAAAGAAAAGAAAAAGTGAGTATAATTATCCTGAAATAATCCCTTCATCAAAAGATGACAATTCTTAAAAAGCATGCCATCAGGGAGTGACACCACTAGAATGAAAGGACAATAAAGTTACAATAAATATGGACAGGAAACTCCCAAGTAGCTCTAAGTGCTGCCAAAGGAATTAAGGGGGAAAAAATTTTTTTAAGACAAATAAATAAATAAAATAAGTGAAATGAAAATAATAATAAAAGACATGGAATGGCTTACCAGATATAAAACTAAGGAATGCTTAGTACCACTGGTGAAGTCAAGCACCAATGTTAAAGAGTAGGTTTACTAAAGAAAAAAGTCATGAGCAGTCATACCTAAAGGTTTTTATATATTGTAAAAAAAATTTTGACTCTTTTGCTGCATGTAGCAATACTACAATATACGTTAGGATCTTTATGGCTGCAGATCAATATACCCAAAACTTACATTACAAAAATTTAGCAAAAGCCTAATAAAATACGTTATGAGGGATCCCTGGGTGGCGCAGCGGTTTGTTGCCTGCCTTTGGCCCGGGGCGCGATCCTGGAGGCCCGGGATCGAATCCCACATCGGGCTCCCTGCATGAAGCCTGCTTCTCCCTCTGCCTGTGTCTCTGCCTCTCTGTCTCTCTCTGTGTGACTATCATGAATAAATAAATAAAATCTTTAAAAAAAAAAAAAAACGTTATGAACTTTTTTGTGCCTATGCAAAAAAAGAATAAAGACAAAAAAAAAATTGGAGTTCTAGATTTTTCTTAACCAGGGAATGTAGGCTAGTGAGCTTATGTCTGATGGTGTTCATCTCATGTATAATGATTGTGTAATTATTACAGTATTCAGTATAAAAGTACCTATTCTCTGAGGTACAGAGTCTAAATTACCTCAGTTAATTCACAAGGAAATCTTATGGCTTTCTAACACAGTATTATTTTGTTGATAAAGGGCAACCACACTACATGGGCACTAGCAGCCACATGGGCTCATTGGAAAGAGGTGTAATTGAACAAGTGTATTCAACTCTGCTTTCTCTTTTCCACCTAGCAGACGGGAGCCCAGCACCCTGCCTCTGAAATAAAGAGAGTCTGTTGCACATTTGGGACAACTCCTGCTGGCAAATTCAGAGCTGGAAGGAATGTCTGCAGGGAGGAATGAATGGCACAGGTCCTACCAACGAAGGGGACAATAGTTAGGACACAAGGGCCCAACAACAACCCCCTCAGTGACTGAACTCCAGTTAGGGAGGAGGTGGCAAAGCCTCCCAGCACCAACTACAGGCATTAGCAGCTGGGAAGGATCCAGACACATAGGGATTAATGGAATAGAGCCAGAAGGAAAATAAAGGCTCAAGGACTCTTCCTAAGGCTTGAAAATGGTAATATTGCCAGATGTAAAGATTAAAATGCTGAAAGAAGACAAAGCCTAAGGACTCATGGCTAAACCTCACTAGGAAACAGGTCGTGACCTAAGGCAATGGCCTAATAATCATGATGTCTCCATACTAAGGGACAGAGAGAGGAGAAAGAGAAAATAAAAAGTCTAACAATGCTCCCACTTGCCATGATTTTTTATTGTTGCAGAAACAGTCCTAGTAAAGAAGTGTTTCTGAAAACAGGAGGGGATCTCTCAAGCCTTACTCAACCCTGTACTATGGAGCACTTAGACATAAGACTACTGAACACTTGAGAAACAGCTGACTTCCAGGGATTCTGAAGCCAGCCCCACTGTGCCAGGGCTGCCTTACCTCTGCTCGAGGTATGCCAAGGCCTGCCTGACAAACTCCATGCGCACTTCCACGCTGCTGCGGCTCTTCAGGGCATCAGTCGCTGGTACCAACAACACATCTGTCATTTGTTTTACCATGGTCCACATGTCAGAGATGTTCTGCACATAAATGAGACTGTGCGTGACAATGCTGCAGGGCTAGAGAAATGGTCTGGCTCTTCGTGGCTCTGATCTCAAAGGCAGAGAAGGTAAGGTAGAGGAAGAAGTTTAATGTCTTCTGTCTAAGGCCTTCAGGCTTAAGCTCAGTACAGAAGATGCACCTCTGCCCTGCCAGTTGCTGATGAGCACCCTCCTGCCCCAAGCTGGTTTTCAGATCAATTACCATTCCAGGTCTGACATAACCACCCACATAATTAAGACCACAGAATAGTAAAAGAAACACTGAATCTCAGTGGGCTATCCCTTATGAGAGAGTGAATACATTTATAATTGTCCAAAGCTCTAGGAGTTTAAACTCAAGTAGCTGCATTTCAGTCCTTACAAGGTCATGTGCGTTTCTTAAGGCTTAAAATAAAGAGTTTAACCTAAATAATAAAGGTTTTGTCCTCCCAAAGATTCTCCAAGGGCCACTGCTCTTACCCCATTTTGTGAGTGTCGCAACCTCCCATTTTCCTTCCCACTCATTCCCTTTAAAAGACGCCTCCATGACAGCCTCCCAGGAAAAGAACAGGCATTCTCTCCTTCGTGTTACCACCACACAGATGGGACTCCCTCTCCCCAGAATCCTTCTAGCTGTAAATCTCCCCTTAAAAATGGATCCCCTGAACACTTTGCAATATTCTAAAGTTAAGAATCCTTGGGAGATAGCACTGATTGGAGAAAAGCAGGTTTACTTTTTTCAAAGGAAGAGAGAAAATCCTGTTCTCACTGTCTCCCCCAGAAATTAAAACTGTAGAAAATCCCCAAATGTGACTCTTTCTAAGTGGTGAGATGGTAGGTGGATTCTTAACTTTCTTCTTTGGATTCATTTGCATTGCCTTATATTTCACTATTAAAAAAAAAAGCTGGATGCAACTTTAAGGACTAAAATCATCATCATCACCATCTGTATATGAGTATTTGCTTCCATTTGCTTCCATCCTGCTCTGTTTTTCCCATTCCTCCTGGTCATTTACCAATCCATGCATCCACTTTCTTTCCCCTAGGGGGAGAAAACTTGCCATGGGTAAGAACTGAGGAAGGAATTAAGAAATAAAAATGAGGAGTCACAGAGGAAGGGGACCAGCAGCATACAAAGAATGCTTCTAAAGATCACACCTGAGTCAAGTTCAAGGGGCTCCCTGATGTGAAAACATCACCTTTATAATTCAGCTTTTGTAAAAGAGTCCGTTAGTCTATCTAAGGAGGAAAACTGGTGAGGGAAGGGTTGAGGCCTGACAGGACTTCAAAGCAATACAGCTCAAGGAGACCTCCTGTGACCATTAATTGATCCTGGCTGGGCCTTCTGAAGATGCATTAAAAATACATGTATGTGGCATCACCATAAAAACAAACAAACAAACAAACAAACAAAAAAACACCTCAAAGTTATTTAAAATAAAACTCTGAAGGACAGTAACATTTTATTCCACAGGGCAGGGTGTCTCTTGAGCACATTTCTGCCCAGTCAGCAAGCTGCTAATCTCATCTGATGGCACATTTCTCCTTGGGTTAGCTCCGAGCACTACCTTATCATCCAGCTCCGCAACCGAAGCACAGAGTTCCACGAGGTTAGGCTGCAGGTGCCCATTTACAATCTTCTCATTATAGATATATATCTGAAAAGAAAAGCAAAATAAGTGGCACAATTTTTTTCTCCTCTTCTCTTTAAAACCTCTTGAGAATGTTCTGAAGCCAGCTTCTTCTGCTCAATGGTCAGCAGCAGCTTCAGCCAACCTTTCCTTCTTCAGTGTGGCTGAGCCATCCATCCTGCCTAGAGGGCAAAGCTTCTGGCCAGCTTCCCAGATGTGCCTTTGAAATTTGGGTGGCAGTATCAATACACCAAAGATAACTGCTGCCCCATCTTCCTAACAGCTGAAGAACAGAAAGAGAGTGGTCCTGGTAGAGGAGGGCCACAGGCATTTCTGCACCTCTCTGCCCAGCATACCCTCCGTCCCAGCAAGCAAGGACCAAAGGGAAAGATGGGACAATGGGAAGATTTCCACTGCTGCTTCCTAAGAACCAGAGGCAGAATCTGGTAATCCTCCTGGCAAAAGGGCTGAATGGCCCTCAGCCACAGCTGGTGAACTGAGTAAGGAGTGTCAGGCTGCAGCCCTCCACATGGGTTAGAAGAGCCATTGCTGCATTGTCTGGAGTATCCACTTCTCCAGGAAAGAATCCCTGCTCCTTAGGAAAATTTTAAGGAAAGGGAACTATGTGATGTTTTAAGTTATGGAAAAATCACTTATTACTTTGATTTTTATTTTAAAATAGCTAAAGTAAATGATTTATTTAAAATAGCTAAAGTAATGGTAAGTTTTGTCTTACCAAAACACTGAACAAGGTAGTAAGGTTAGACAAATTTGGACCCTGCTAAACCTTACTTCCCTCTGCTTTATATATCTATCACATAGCCTCCAGGGACATTACAAAGATGAAATAAAATGGTCTTTAAACTACAAGCTGGTGTTTATTCACTAATGTGCATTTCTTATGGGCCTTCCCTTTGCAAAGTATTTTACTTTGTTCAACACAGGACATAAAGATTCTCTCTCCACTGCAGGGGACAGCCCTGTAAACAGATATATGACATAGTATCCGAATCTAGAAACTAAATTAGTTTCATGGAGTCTTAATTTCACAGATACAGAAGAGACAGTTTCTTTATTCACAAGCTTGTCATTGCATTAGGCCTGAACTCTGATGGTGGCTGCGGCAATGGGAGGAGTCAGCCACATAACGAAGGTGAAATGTAAAGGATGGAGATGTAATGGGGAGAGAGAAATCTAAAACTTGGAGAAGAAAATAAATGAAGGCCACTAGTCAAACACAAGGGAGTTGAAAGGAGACTTAAAAAAAAAAAAAGGCATTTAGAAAATTTTTCTCAACAAGGGGTACAAGAGGGACAGAAGCCCACAACCCTCAATTCTAGAAACAAGACTTTTCCCTTCTTGATATTATTTTGTGTGGAAAAGCAGCAAATTATAATAAAACACACAAGCAGCCAGAACTGTTTTATTCCAAAAGTCAATTCCATGTTTGTATTGTCCCCTCAGGGCAGTTTCAGTCCAACAGCCCCTGTGCTCACCACAGAGTATCTCAATTCATCTCCATGCTACTGCATACCCATGATATATAACCAGAACCACAACCCCCAAAATATCATTAGCTTCTCCAGGACAGTATCTGAGAGTGGTTAAGTACATTATGCTTACCAAGGCAGAAAAACATTTAGAAAATTTCTATCAACAACAAGAGGTGAAAAAAGATTTCCGATAACACCAACAGCCTACCAAGTAATTCAGTTAATAGAGAACTCCATTTGCTAAGCAGTGCAATTACTCGAGGCTTTACTGTACACGGGCTACTGCCAAATGGAAAATGAAATGTCTTGGTCAGTGTAAAGGGGAGATTTCCATTTCCCTAAGTCAAATATGAGTCATTCTATTACCCAATTTGATGGAATTCTCCAGTGACCTACGTGGTAAAATATTAACCAGTCCTCTCAATGAAAATCCAGCTTGTTTTCAGGGTCTGACTTTCACATGAAGTCTTGGTTCTCTTTTACTCCCCAGGGCACTCACATAGATTTTCCTGGGTTCAATCCTCTCTGAGAGCATGCTCACCTGCCGGGCGTAGGCCATCTCAATGCTATCCAGTGAACTTCGACCTGGGAGTCCCACATCACTGATATAACTTGGCTGTAGGTAAACAAACATGTAGAATTATGATTAAGAACAGCATTTAGTCATGTAAAGAAAAAAAAAATCTACAAACATATACTTGTCTTTTAAAAAGCTATGAGAAGTTGCTTTCTTACTAAGATTTTCTCAAAACGATGAATTTAGGGGTTTCATTAGAACAAAACTCTCTTCTCATGAATACACAAGAATGGAGCAGGCATGAGATCCAACTCAAAAATAATGGGAGGCTAGACAGGCTATAAGGATATCTCAATGACTGTTCCTAGAAATGCACATCTTTCCAATATTCGGATCAATCTCAAGCCCCATCTCCACCCCATTCTCTCCCTCCGTATCTTCACACCAGTAAAGCTGTTAGTTATGGGCTTCCTGTTTCCATCAGTCATATCAGAGAGCTGAGGGATCGGAGCGTAAAGGGTTACAATTCAAACATTTCCAATGCAAAGCCCACACTAAGAGAACAGCTGCAGATTAACTTTCTCTATCTGAAGATATAAAGCTTGTCTAAGTTGGGCAACCACTGATTCATTGAGCAAACGTATGCTAAGTGCCTGCTACATGCATAGCTGTGTGCAGGTGTATCCCCACAGGGCTGACAACAGGGCAGTCCATAAATCCTGTCTCCAAAGAGTTTACCATCTATGGGGAGAGTGCAACACAAACATATGAAAAAGTTTATTAGACTTTTTTTAAAGAAAGACTAAAGTTAATCTTTAGTTAAGCTTCATTCCCTACTATAAACAAATATGGGTCAAGATTAGGTATGTCTTATTAGGTGTAGTCTTAAGTTTGTACTACGTAAGTTAATACTGTACTAAAGGAAATTCTTTAAGTTTCTGCATTGAAAAAAATGCAATGTTGTATTCTCTAAAACAAACAAAAAGGAGTTTAAAGCAGGCAGGTTTTCTGGTAAACCAACAGAAGACAGAAGCAAAACTTCCTGGCACCACCAAAGCTGGCAAAAGGAATATTTGTGTGCACAAGCCCTGAGAGTAGGTAGACAGGAGTGGGGCAGGAGGCAGAAAGGTGAGATGAAGTCCTCAAGTTCTAAAAAATGAATGCTGAGCTGTCAGGACACCTGGGTTCCAGAAGGGCCACTCCACTCCCTGGCTTTGGGATCTAGGGCAGGGCACATTCTCTTAGAGCCTCAGGTTCCCATCAGTTGAATGAAGGTGTTCTAGACAACCTCAGAAGGTCCTCCTCAGCTCTTATTTTTGAAATCACTGCTCTTAAAAGCTTTAAACAGTTTACTGAGCTTGACAGATGTTGCTAGCTGGCTAACCAATGACCATTTCAAATCGCTACTTCTTACCTCCAATCCCTGCCACCTTTCAGTTCAACATATGGAGTTAAAGATACCTAATGGTGTGTTGATAAATGCTTAACAACGGGCTTGCGGAAGGGACCTGATGTGTAGCGTTTGCTGGTTTCTGTGATGTAAAGACTCCCACCATGGCAGATTTCAAACTATCCCAAGGAGAATGAGCTAGACTGCAACCTTTCTGAAAATTTAACAATAGGCCTTTATGAGCTGACCTCTTCGTGATACTGAATATACCCTTCCACAGCTTCCAATGCAGGTGGGAGTGGTGGTAAACTCTGGTTCTAGCCTATGAGATGAAGTACAAGTCTGGAGTACATTTTGGGGACAGCTTCTGCCCTTCCTATAAAGAGAAAATGAAGAGCCTGGCACAGCCTTTCAATCCCCTTCGACTCCCCCCAATATAAACAGGATGCAAAGAGCTACAGCAGCCATCCTGTGAGCCTGAAGCAGGTGATGCACTAAGGATGGTAGTGTACCAGGACAGAGAGACACTGGGTCACTGATGGCACCGCAGAATCACTGAATGAAGGCCCACACTCTCCACACTCACAGACTTCTTGTTAGGTGAGAAAAATGTATCCTTACTCAAGCCGCTAAAACTGGTATTCTGTTACTAGCAGCTGAAAATATTCCTATCTAAAATACCGATTAGCGAAAACCATCAGTTTATAATAACAGCTATACTTATTGAGCACTACTATATGCCAAGCACTGTTTTAATTCTTACAACCCTATAAGATAATGTACTTTGACTCTCAATTTTATAAATGAAAACACCAGAGCACACAAGAGAACAGCTTGCCCAAGGTCACTCCAATAGGAGGCAGTGGGGCTATGCTTTAAGTGCACAGTCTGGCTCCACAATGTCTGTCCGGGAGCCCAGGGCAACCTTCCAGAGACAGCCAGCCATCAAAGAACAAGACAGTAGGGGTTAGAAATCCTGGCTCCACTACTCACTAGCCATGTGATCTTGACTGCATATAGTGCTTCTTGCGAGCCTCGGTTTCTTTAGCTGTAAAACGAGTGGTAATGGTATCCACCCCGGGTCTATGATCACTATTAAGGAAGGAGCAAAACAGCACCTACATCACAGCATTGTTGTGAGAAATAAGTAGACAGAACTCAGCACAGGGGCCAATAGTTGGCCAAAAAACACTAGCTATTAACACTATGTAAACAAAAAATAAACCACCATAATTAACAGAGGAATAAACCCTATTACTGAATGACAATGGATGGATACAGACACTACAGAAACATAACCTAAAATATTTTAATTTGTGCTGGCTAGAACCTCTCATCTCATTTTTCTACAACAAACACAGAACTCCCCAGTAGCTCATTCTCTCCTTCTGGACTAATTCTGAGTGTTCCCAGTAACAGAGTTCTATTAGACAGCCAGCACCCTTCTGGAACAGAACTAACCATATGAAAGTTGATGATCCAAAAGTCTTTTTAAAAAAATAGAGCACTAAATCTACTTAACTCCAGTAGCCTACCTAAGGGGAATGAGTAAATGAGTAAGAGGGTACAAAGGGGAACATAACACTAAAAACATGTCCGCAAGGACACAGTTGTTTCAGCTACATATACGTAAACAGGCTTGAGAAACATTTTCCAGTACTAAAACCTAATTTTTAAAATAATCCATTTAAAAAGTAGTTGGTTTTCAGTCTCCAAATTTCCATTTAAATTAATTTTGCCTAATGTTGTTTTCAAAGTTACCTTTCCTTCATTTGCCCTTGGCCAAGTCTCCATCACACCACACATAAAGTCAATTATCCCAGCAAAAGGATGTGTACATGCACATTCCTGAGGAGAGGAGCCAGTAAACATTCACTAGAATTTCAAACCCGGGGGCTGCCTGAGGGTTGGGAAAGCAGCTGCCAATATGTTGTGTGGGAGCAACATTCCAGATCCCTTGGACATTTGGGTCTCTCTATACTGGGACCTGATGGCACAACTGGAATGACAGGGGCAGGGAATCAGAGACCAAAAAGGCAGGGAAGATGGGAGGGTAGGGCCAGAGAGGGCAGCAAGGGGCTCACCCGAAGTCTGGAGACATGGTAAGTGAAGAAACAGCAGCCTCTGGGAGCACAGATATGAGAAGAGTCTTCTCAGAGTAGACAGTATTTCCAAAACAGTAAGAAAGCATTCCAGACCAGGTATGAGGTGATGGAGGGTGGCAGCAGAGAATCACAAGCTTTGTTAAACAACTACTTTTATACAAAGAATATCCAGATATAAATAAAACTCTTCTCCCAAGGAAGACACATTCTGGTTAGGAAGAAAAGAATGTAACTAGCATTCTTAGCAAAATAAGTATGGAGTAAAAAATATATATACATTTTAGAAAGAAGAGTTTTAAATTTCCAAGTATAATATTTGGTTTATAGTATATAAGCGAAATAGAACCAAAGTCCAACTGGGGACCAGAATATCCAGGTTCTTTTTTTTTTTTTTTTTTTTAAGATTTTATTTATTTATTCATGAGAGACAGAGAGAGAGGCAGAGACACAGGCAGAGGGAGAAGAAGGCTCCTCACAGGGAGCCCGATGTGGGCCTCGATCTCGCAACCCCAGGATCATGCCCTGAACCAAAGACAGTGCTCAGTCGCTGAGCCACCCATCCCAAGACCCAGGTTCTAAATGCAACCCAAATGTGTAACCTTCAGTAATGACATCTAACTTCTCTGGAGCCTCATTCTTCATAGACATATTGGCAGTGGGAAGGAATTCTTGGGCCATTTAGACAATGAAACCTATAGAGCCACTGAAAAATGGCTGATACCTACACATACTAACCTACAGAAGGCTACAAAATAAGTTTAAAAAAATCAAAACATAATGCTAAGTTGTAGAATCTAATATATAAAATGGCATCACTTATGGAATAAATTGGTAGTGATCAGATGAACTTCTATATAGAAAAGAGCACATGAATACGGACAGGGAACTGGCAGGCCAGCATGTGTGCCACTGTCAGAGGTTATGTTTGGGTGGGAGGAGAAGAGAGGCAAAATTTTAGAAAGTCCATCTACGTACCCCTACTATCAAATACTGTGCAAGAAGGTACTCATGTATAATACATCATGACATAAAAATGAAGAGTCTGTTTGGGTTTTTTAAACTTCTTTTTGAAAGAAGAGCAGAGTACTTTCTATACTTGAAATCCTACTCACATTCCAATATGCGAAACAAATCTCACTCCAGGAAATGACCAGGGAGCCATAAAGTACAGTATGGAATCATCTAGTTGAGTTTTCCAGTTCAAACTCTGTTGGTCTCTATTTGACTATAATCCACTGAATCTAAAACATCACATATTATAAGACATTTATTTAGGTACCACCAGGAAAGGAAAAATTCTGTCAACTAAATTATGACACTAAATTTAAGACATACTCTGATTTCAGAAATGTTAAATGTAGAAAAGTTTTGTGACAGGGAATTGATGAAATTTGGTCTTAAGTCAATTATCAAAATAAATTATATTCGACACTCACTGTTCATGTATCAGAGGTGAAATGATACCTTCACTACATGTAATTAAGCTCAACTTAGCTTCTCAATGGAGTCTGTTGCTTGCTAGGCTCCATCATTCGCCAGAGGATGCATTAAAGAACCATCTTCTGGGGTGCCTGGGTGGCTCAGTCAGTTAAGCATCTGATTCTTAGTTTTGGTCAGGTCATGATCTCCCAGATAGAGCTCCCAACTCAGCAAGGAGTCTGCCTCCCCTCCTTTGCACCCCCCGGCTCACGTGCACACGTGCTTTCTAATAAATAAATCTTTGGGGGAAAAAAAACCTATCTATTAACTATATCTAATACCAACCCAGGCACTAGACTGGACTAAAGTTAGATAAAAATGGACTTTTCAATACTGTTTTAAAAGTTGGCTAAAAAATATCAGGGATTTCCAAGACTCCTCAAACCCCATGTGCTTTCATAAGAGCAGTGCACACTGGGGGTGTTTGTTCTTCCTCCCACTAACCACATGCAAGGATGGCACAGAGGTTCCAGAAGTCTCTTTTTTGCTTCAAAGCACATGGTTTTTATTCAGACCACAGCTTGAAAAGTTATTAACAATCTTTCAATCCCTCTCTTCCTTTAAAAATTATACCTTTCTTCAATCATATCCTAAGGAAAGCAATTTTCCAAATTGAATTTGTGCTATGGAAACATCATTTCCCTCATTAAAACTTGCGGGAAACGGTTATCACCAATGTGTCATTGCTCTTCTGTTATCATAAGGCTTAGAGGTAAAAGGTTTCAGGAATCCACCATATCTTAGTTCACTTTTGCTTTTAAAAAAAGGTCCCAAGGAGGCACCCGGGTGGTACGGTTGGTTAAGTGTCTGACTCTTGATTTCAGCTCAGTTCATAATCTCAGGGTTGTGAGATCAAGCCCTACAACAGGCCCCACTCTCAGCATGGAGTCTGCTTAAGATTCTCCCTCCCTCTCTGCCCCTTCTCCCACGTTCTTAATCTCTCTAAAATAAATAAACCTTAAAAAAAAAAAAAGTCTCCAGTGTCTCTTTATATTAAATTATCCAATGTAAACATTTTCCTTCAAATGTATGTAAGGTCAGTTCAAAATGATCAAAAGCCTCCTTCCTAATGACTCCGGATGCCAACAACCTTATTCCGGACCATAAAGTGCCCAGAAAAGAATGGTGTAGATGGCAAGTCATACTTCTTTAATTATTTTTTTCTACCTATACACAAAGATTTCTTTCATTCCTAGAGATACTTTCTTTATAAACAAAGGGAAATCCCTAAAAGGGGTCTCCTAAGGGACATATCAATCCTGACGTGATTATAAAATTTGATGTGCTTACCACATACTAATACCCACCAAATACACCCACCATAAACACTGCTAGAACGTGCTGTGTATACATTCTTTGCTGTCACTGGCAAAGCACTTCATGTGTTCCACATTCCTTAGGACGCTTCTTCCAGAGAGGCCACTTATAAAAAAGACACCCAGGCCCGGAATTCCAAAGCCTACTATCTCTGGCCTTCAAGCTATGTGGTTTCCTATAAATAGGGTAGAGGAAAAGCCTGCCCAAGTGGAGATAACATTACCTTTCCATTATTTTGAAGAACATTATAAGGAAAAAGCCCGTAGAAATGGTTAAAATTTAAAAAGGTGAAAAATACCAGGTGTGGCAAGGATATGGAACAAATGGAATTCTCACATACTAGTAGGTGGTGGGAGGGTACATGGATACAACCATTCTGGAAAATCGTTTGGCAGTATCCACCAACAATGAACACATGCATATCCTCTGACCCAGCAATTCCCCCCTTAGCTGTACCCAACAGAGATGAAAACATATGTTCACCATAAGACACGTACAAGAATCTTCACAATAGTACTATTTATTAAAGCAAAGAACTGGAAACTATCCAAATGTCATCAGACCAAGAATGAATAAGCATATTGTAGTTATACTGTTCACCCATGAGAATGAATGGCCACAAACGATATACAAATTGTTCAGCAAAAGAAGCCAGAAACAAGAGTACATACTGTATGACTTTATTTACATAAAGTTCAAAAAGAGCCAAAATTAATCTATGATGTTAGAAGTTAGGACCATGGTTCCCTTGGCGGTGGTGGTAGCTAGTGGTGAGAGGTGGAAGGGAACATAAGGAGGATTGTTGGGGTGCTGGTAATAATCTGTCTTTAACTCAGTGCGTTCCATTTGTGATAATTCACTGAGCTGCATACTTATAATGTATGCACTTTTCTGTACTTATGTTCTACTTCAGGAAAAAAGTTCAAAACAATAGCAACAAACTGACAAGGTTCCAGAAAATGGCGATTCCCTAGGTAACCTGAAAAGAGAACAATCTGCATCCCTTGCCAGTTTTAATAGCAAAGCTATCCATTCTGCTAGGTATCACAATAGAGAATAGCAAAAGTATCAATAACTCTCTTCCAAGGGGACTTGAGGTCAAGAAAGAAAAGTCTACTAAATAGACTAATCTATTTTTAAGAGAAGAGCAATCAAAAAAGAACATCTCATTAGCAGCTTATAATTACTTCCAAATCCCAATACAGACCACAACCTATTAACACCATTTCAAAAAATGAAGCTTATAAAACCATGAGCTGTTCTACTTATCTGTCCAAACTCACAGGAAGTTAAGAAACATTGGGCTGGCCAAGGGTTTTATACATTAGTTCTTTCCCAAAGATCTGATCTTAGTCTTTGAAGTCTCTGAGTTTAAGAAATGTGCCACAGGGTCCTTAACAAGTAATTTCCTGAGACAAATGTCTTTAGCATTTGTTTGGGGCTAATTTAATAGAAAAAAAACTGGTTTTTAAATCAGGAGCAGGCACCTGGGTGGCTCACTGGTTGAGCATCTGCCTTTGGCTCAGGTCGTGATCCCAGGGTCCTGGGACTGAGTCCCACATTGGGGTCCCTGAAGGGAACCTGCTTCTCCCTCTACCTATGTCTCTGCCTCTCTCTGTCTCTCATGAATAAATAAATAAAACCTTTTCAAAAAAATTGATAAATAAATCAGGAGCAGATGTGTGGATACAGGATTATGAAGTTACCCTGTAGGAATGACACTGCCAAGCTATCCACCTTTGACCCACACTTCAACAGAATGATGGTATAGAAGTCAACAGTCCGGGCAGCCTGGGTGGTTCAGTGGTTTAGCGCCTGCCTTCAGCCCAGGGCCTGATCCTGAAGACCCCAGATCGAGTCCTATGTCGGGCTCCCTGCATGGAGCCTGCTTCTCCCTCTGCCTGTGTCTCTGCCTCTCTCTCTCTCCTCTCTCTCTCTTTCTGTTTCTCATGAATAAATAAATAAATAAAATATTAAAAAAAAAAAAAAAGAAGAAGAAGAAGTCAACAGTCCTGGGTCTCACCAGTGTATTATATGTTTCTCTAGGTCTCAGTTGTCCTAGCTGTAGTGAGAAAAGAATGCTAGCTAGCCATGAAACAAATTCCAGAAAAAAGACTTACCAGGAAGTGTTGGTAGTATTACTTGAAATGTCTTACACCATAATTTTTATAACACTGTAATTTTTAATCCACTCTCTAAATCATCTGAAATGATTTTTTAAATAACAATAGTAAAGGATGGCCATTATGGGTCAGTTGCTTACATGATCACTAATCTTCCCTATAAAAGATACCATTTCACCAGTAAAGATACTGATAGTCTGCAGGGTTAAGTCATAACCTGCATAAAGTCTAACTTTGCTTAGTCTACCTCTGCTTAAAGTATAACATAACTAGTCAGTGATGAAACCAGGATTTGACCTCCAGATCTCTTCACTCCCTAAACCAGAGTGGTAACTGTGTGACAAGTCACAGCTCCCCATGTCATAAAAGCAGACATGAATGATCAAGCAAGATGCTTTTTCCTGCCAATCATACCAAGATGCAGCCTCAAAGTCCCTCTCAGAAAGATTTCTAGCATACATGAAGTGGAAAAAGCAAGATACAGAACAGAGCATTTAGAAAGCTAACTTTTGTATAAGAAGGAGCGAGAGAGGTAAGAATGCACAATGTCATTAATATACCTGTGTTGATATAAGGAACACTGGAAATAAACACAAGAAACTAATAATAATGATTACATCGGGGGGGCGGGGGGGGCAAAGCAAGGAGGGAATGAGCTTTTGGAGACAGGGTACTTTAATTCTTGAATCATATAAATAAATACACTGCCTCTTTAAAAATCAGATTTTAGGGACACCTGGCTGGCTCAGCAGTTGAGTGTCTGCCTTCGGCTCAGGACATGATCCTGGAGTTCTGGGATCGAGTCCCACATCGGGCTCCCCCCGCAGGGAGCCTGCTTCTCCCTCTGCCTATGTTTCTGCCTCTCTCTGTGTCTCTCATGAATAAATAAATAAAATCTTTAAAAAAAAAAATCAGATTTTAAAGAGAAGAAAACCCTCAACTTAGCACTACCACCAATCAATAAACACTGGCAATTAAAACAAACCCTATTAACATACCCACTCTAAAAATCACAATTTCACCATATCTCTACTACTTCAGCTAGCACAAAGTTAGCCAGAGGCCAAAGATTTGATCAGCGAATATTTCTGGAGCATCTACCATGTTCCAGGTACTCATCTAGGTATTGGAGGTATAAGTAGAATCAAGACATAGAGCAGTCCTTATCTTCAAGGAGCTTACCTTCTACCATCAGAAACAGGCACTAAGCAGTGTAAAGACATAAAATATACACAATGGTGTGTGGAAGAAAATGCTGAAAAGAAAAATACAGCAAGAAAGGGGGATACAGAAGTGTTGAATGGGGAGAGGCTGTGTTAGAGTGCAGGTGTCAAGACCTCAGAAGGCCTCATTGAGATGGCACTGAGTAAATACTTAAAGAAGTGAGGGAGAGGGCCACACAGCTATTTGGGTAAAGAATATTCTTGGCAGAATGCAAGAGGAAGCACAGAAGACCTGAGGCAGGAGCAAGCCTGCAGGCTTTGTTCAAGAAAGAGGAGCTTGCATGGCTGGAGCAGAAAGAACAGTGGGAAGAGTAGTAGGAGATAAGTTTGGAGAGGTAGCAACACCAGGTCAGGTGGGGACAGAGAGGTTATGGTAAAGACTTTAGCTTTCAGTCCAGGCAGGGTAGGTGTCACTGGAGGATCCTAAGCAGAGGAGTGACATGATTTAACCCATGTTTTAACGGGGTTATTCTAGCTGCTATGTTGAGAAGAGATTGTACAGGGCAAAAGCAGGGAGACTAGCGTGGTTGACCACCTCTCAAATGGTCTCCCCCAGATCCCCACCTCCTAGGATTCAAGCTCTTATATAATCTTTTCTCCACGAGTATAGGCTGGATTTTATTACTTACTTTGAACAAACAGGGGTAAGATAACTACTTCCATGATGAAGTCATAGAAAGATTGGTTTCTGTGTAGGGAACACTTTAGCTCTCCTTCAGATTCCCCACTCTTGTTCCAGGGGAAGCAAGTTTTATGCTGTGAGCAGCACAACAGAGAGACCCACATGACAAGAAACTGATATCCTGGCCAAAGGCCCGGAAAAATCTGAGGCTTGCTGAGAGCCACACTGAGGGAGCTTAGGGGTGGATCCTCCCTGAGTTGAGCCCTGAAATGAGTATACCTTCAGCTAATACTCTTCAAGAAACCCTGAGCCAAAAATACCCAGCTAAGCTAAACACTTGTTTTCAGCCACTATGGTTTGGAGTAATTTGTTAGACAGCAATAGATAAGTAAAACCAGCAGTTAAGAGGCTAGTTCAATAATATGAATGAGAGGTGATGGTAGTCTGGACCAGAGTGCTAACACTGGAGTAATAAGAAGTGGTTGGAATTTGGGTATATTTTGAGAGTAAGGTTAATTGGACTTGTGAACATGTGAGAAAGACTAGGTGGGAGAAGGAGAGGACAAAAATGAATCTGAAGTTTTTGATCTGAATAAGTGAAACACTGGAACTGCCGTTTAAAAAGATGATAAATTCTGTGAAAAGAGAGGGCTGGAAGGCTGGCATGGAAGGGGGATGGCCGGCAGTTGCTATCATGACACAATTATAGACATGTAGAATTTGAGATGACTATTAAAGACATCCAAGTAGAGCCAAGAAGACCACTAGAAAAATGAGTCTAGGATTTAGGGCTGCAAGGTATGTCTGCCTCTTCAGCATAGAAATGGTATGTAAAGCTATAAGCCCAGATGAAATCAAAATGGCAATGATTGAGGGAGAAAGAACAGATCAAGGATTGATCCCTGGAACACTCAAATATCTAGGGGTCAAGGAGTTTGAGGAAGACTCAGCATAGGAAGCTGAGCAGAAATAACCGACAGGCTAGAGGAAATCCCAGCAAATGTGGGCATTCTGGAGGCCAGGGAAAGCTAAGTGTCTCCAGGGGGAGGCAGTGATCATCTGCACCAAGACTGCCAGTAGTCGAGTAGATAAGTATTCCCTGACCTCACATTTTTATTAGTGGCTTATCTTCTGGATTCAACCTACCTCACTTTCTTGAGTAAAGTCCAGGGCATCTTCTCCTGATGCCAGCAGTGTATGGAGAATTCGCTGTTTCACTTGCTCCCACTCAACCAGCATGGACTCTCGATGGTACTCCTCAGCCATGCCAAAGGTCTGTCAGAAAGGAACAGAAGGAGATGACCCAAATGGGAAAACAACAGTTTCCTTAAAAGTTCAACAGAAAATGAAAGCCCCTCAAGAGCAAAAGTTACTTACTTTAAAAATTATCCTTAGTCTAACCCGTTTTAAAAAAAAAAAGTTTTAATACTGGTAAAATACACATAAAATTTACTTAACCATTTTTGACTGTACAGTTCAGTGATATTAGTACATTCAGACTGTCATGTGGCTGCCACCACCATACAACTCCACAATTCTTTTCATCTTGCAAAACTGAAATTCTATTCCGTTAAACACTGACTCCCCACTCTCCTTCCCCCAGCCCCTGGGAATCACCACTCTATTCTCTGTTTTCAACTACTTCTAGGTACCTCACATAAGTGCAATCATACAGCATTTGTCTTTTTTTGTGATTGGTTTATTCCATTTAATAGAACATCCTCAAGGTTCATCTGTTTTGTAGCATATGCAGAATTTCTTTTTTTTCTCCTAAGATTTTATTTATTTATTCATAAGAGACACAGAGAGAGAGAGGCAGAGACATAGGTAGAGGGAGAAGCAGGCTCCACACAGGGAGCCCAATGTGGGACTCGATCCTGGGTCTCCAGGATCACGCCCTGGGCTGAAGGCAGGTGCCAAACCGCTGAGCCACCCAGGGATCCCCGAATTTCCTTCCTTTTTAAGGCTGAATAATATTCCATTGTTGTGTATTCCACATTTTGCCATCCATCCATGGACACTTGAGTTGCTTCCACCTTTGATTATTGTGAGTAATGCTGCTTATAAACATGGATGTACAATTATCTCTTCAAGCTCCTGCTTTCAATTTTTCCGGGTATAAATACAGTGTTTAATTTCTTGGACTGGACTGAAAACTGTTTCCATAGAGGATGGGCCGTTTTACATTCCCACCAACAGTGCACAAAGGTTCCAGTTTCTCTACACCCCTGCCAACACTATATTCTGAGTTGTTTTCCTTTCTTTTCTTTTTCTAAAAATTTATTTATTTATTTATGAGAGCGAGAGAGAGAGGCAGGCAGAAACACAGGCAGAGGGAGAAGCAGGCTCCATGCCGGGAGCCCGACACGGGACTTGATCCCGGGACTCCAAGATCGCGCCCTGGGCCAAAGGCAGGCGCCAAACCGCTGAGCCACCAGGGATCCCCTCTGAGTTGTTTTCTTTCTTTTTTTGGGCAAGTAGCCATTGTAATGGGGTTGAGCTGATTTCTCATGGTTTTGATTTATTTACATTTCCCTAATGATTAGTGATGTTGAACATCTTTTCATGTGCTCATTAAGATAAATACCCTTTAAATCTCTGAAATTAGGCTGCATATTACAAGTGATAGCACATCACAGTTTAAACTGAAGTACTTTTTCTTGGATTACAAAAATCAATGGTTTTTAGTAAACATCTAAGAAAAGACAAAAACAACAGTCTCCCAATGTCTTTATTTTTAAAGAGACAGCAATATTTTCACAGAAGGAAGCAAACCAGTAAAAGAAAAGTGGCCCCTTCTATGATTAGGTCTCCTACCACTCTACCCAAAGTCACCACTGAAAATGTCTGGCAAACCTCAAGCCTGTCTAGAGGTAACAGTGCAGGTTGTTGCCAAAACAAAGGTGCTCAGAAAGAAAAGGAAAAAGAGAAAAAGAAAGAAAGAAAACAAAGAAGGAAGGACGTGAGGGAAGGAAAAGGCACAACAAAACCTTCTGAAGAAATGAAAGCCACTTAACAGACACAGAATCATGACCGTTCTTAGCCTGTTACTCTTTAACTGGCAGACCAGGTTTCCCAACAGCTTCGGCCCACTTTTCCAAAAGCCACTTCATTTATAATCAGACTGGCATCTAATTAGGCAGCACCAAGGGAATGAGTATTAGTAATGCCTACTTTATTTTTGGCAACACAGATAGTTTATACTGATAATATCCATATATATGAGCCCTGGGAAACTGTCAGAAAAACCATATATACTCTTCCTACAAATGGATGTTTGAGTATGGACCAATATTTATTAAAATGTGAAAAAGACAGACACCAGACACATACAAAAAAAAATGTTTAGGAAGAAAGCTGACATATCCTGCAAGTGTGATTTTGGTCCGTCAATCAATGAATTCCTTCTCTAATATGTATTCTGAAGACACAAAGAGATGGTAATGACAAAAATTTAAAAAGTCTTCCACCTGTTTGCTTCTCACTACAGTCAGGCAGAATGGACCATATTCCAGTTAGTTAGCCTAGGATGAAAAAATACCCGAGGGAAAAATCATTTTCTCGTTACGTTAGTGACCTTCAATATGAGAGCTATGCATTTTGAATGGAGAGAAGCATACTGGAACAGAAAGGCAATGTCAGGCGTAGGAAAGGGGATGGTTTCCCCAGAAGATATCTAGAAATGGTGCACAAGTGAACTACAAATTCTTCAACACTTTAGTGATCAACCCAAAAATGTCCTCAGCCTTGAACCTCTCCTAGCGAGGGAAAATGAAAGGCTATATGGCACGAGGACCAGATGGGACAGAAATAAGGAGGTGGGGGAAGGCTGGCATACCATATAGCTTTCTGAGCTTGCTACAGGGGGTGAGGCACTGCCTAAGCTGTGGTATTGACTGAGGATTCCAGAGTGTCACAAGATTTTTCTTAAGGATAAGTCTCTGGCTGATAAAGAACGGCAGAAGAATAAAAGCAACTGAAGATAACAGATAGTATACTACCCAGAGACACTGTCGATGAGGACAGTGGGGACAGACTTCCAGCATCATTTAAAGGGTTAGAGTGACAAGAGTGGGAATTAACCAACACCTGTTAATCAGGCTGCCCACCTATGTGCCAAGAACTCCTATTTCAAGAACACAGGAAGTACTCTGAAAACTGGCAGCTTTCTGGGTTCAAATCCTCATATTCCTGAGCAGTATGCCAGGCTTCTCCTTTAGAAACAGCCCCACAACCTGAATGAACAGCACTGTGGTTCCATTCATCATTAATGTGATAAGGAGCTTCAAATTAAAAAAAAAAAAAATGGCCCAGCATTAAAATTCTCTTCCTTTGACCTTGCAACCCCTAGCTTATTTTAATTACATTAGAGCTAATGAACATCTAATTTGTGGGCTAATCAGGTATGATCAGCCACCCATCTGCCCTATTCCAGCCTATTCCCTTTAGATCCACAACTGAACCACTGGATTAGGTGCAAAGAAGAATGTCAACAGAAGAGCTAATGAGCGAGAATCAACAAAGCTACCAACAACTAAGAGGAGAGAAAGACAGTAAGGGTCTGAGACAAGGTGAAAGGCAGGAACAGGAGGGACAAGAAGGAAAGGAATCCCAGGGAAGAGAAAAGGGATAACCTGAAGGGTGTGCAGATGTGTAAAAATTGAAAGGAAGGAAAAACAAACTGCAGAAAAAGACAAAGCAGTGGAGAAATTACAAATTAAATTGGACTCTTCTGAGTTATGTGTGGACATCTATCTCTCTGCACACAGTTAAGAAAGGAAGGCAGCAAGGGAACTGGGCAACTGAATTAAAAACAGGTGGGGATCACATGAACCCCATTTTCAAAAAGGGAATAGGGCAATATGCTTTGACTTCACACCCGCATATTATTGAGCTGTTGCTGGCTTTTAGAAACTCTACATATGTTCTGATAATGTTGTTCTGTTTTTGCTGGGATGCACCAAATGGAAAAAGATAGGACATATTTGTGGTTTTGTAGCTTGTTTTCTTGGCATTTCAGCAGGACATTGGCAAGTTATTCAGACATGAAATTACCACCAAAATGCCAGGAAACCACTCACCTTTTGTTTGAAAATAATTCTCGCTCAGTGGTAGTCTCCTGCTGTCCAGACAGGTGAAAGGTCTCCCCCCATGACAGCTCCCAACACCGGAACATCTCCCTCACAAACACATATGCACACATTTTGCACTGTGGTATGTCACTTAAATGTTTTGGCTGGCTGCACATTTAGTCTCAGTATGGCACAATGTTCAGAGACTGCCAATTCCAGAAACACATTCCGCAGGGTAAATGGATTAATAAGGCTCAGTGGCATCCGACAATCCTAATTTAATTTCACTGGTCCTTTACAGCAGGAAAATCAATGTTGGTGAGTTCCTCAAAGTGTGAACAAAAAAGCCGTTTAAAAAAATTTTTTTTTTCAAATCTGAATCAAGTGAATTTCTCTAATAAATACTATTGCCAAAAATATACTTAATAAAATTTTAGGGATTATTTTTTTACTCTGATAATTAAATATACCAATCATTTAAATAAATTGCCTTTGGATCATCTTATAAATTAGAGCTCGCAAGCCCTCCTGCTGCCCTATCTCACATCAGCCTTCCTGAGGTATTCTCACCTGCACAGAATATTTTAATAAAGCACACTGAGAAGCAATTTATTTAATCATTTTTAAAATGTAATTTATTTTAAATTACATATTTCACTTGATATAAGAGTTATAAAGTAAACAACAGAGGACAGCTCTGAAGAGGTTTCCCCTTTACCCCTATTCACTTTTGTAGAGACAGCCACTGCTAGCAGACTAGAGTGAACCCTCCCCGGCCTCCTTACTGGGAAGAGCGACATTTTAAAAAATCGACTTCACATGACTGCTGACATTCCTCCCTCCCCACCCCAAAGGACTCCAGGGACCTAAAAAATCTCTTACTCTGTCATGGGATCTTTTGGAAAGGTTTTGATCTTCTAACTCTTGACAGAAACAAATGGAGATAACACATGTTGGGAAACAATGTTTGAATATCTTGAGGGAATGCTAATGTAAAATATTGGTGCATGTATAATGGCAGCTCTGGCTGGCTTCCTTATCATCTTTTGGAGCACCAAGCTAGTTTCTTTCCTTTCCTTTTATTTATTTAAAGAGCCTGGGAAAATTGTTCATATAAAGGGTAACACAAAAAAATCAAATTGTATGATAAAAAGAAAAATTAAGGAAAATTATCAATGATCCTAACTGCTTTTCTGAACTGCTGTTTCAACAGAAATTGAAATACCTATTTTATACGTAACAATGAAACCAAAGAACTATCTGGCCTTCCACTTTAAGATTAATTTAATAATTAATTGGCCATTCGGTTTCAGATATATTTCAGTCCCTAACTACATGTAGAGTATGATATCTTCCTCAAAACAGTTCCTGTAGAACTCCCTCTGGTGAATTAACTAAGTAGGAAAGCTGGGCCTGGACACAGGCTCCAGCTTCCAAAACTTGCACTCCCTGTATAAACTGCTGCCCTCACAATGGTGCACATCCTCATGACGGTCCCTTTCTTACCCTCTTCCGAGACTCTTCAATGGCAGATAGCAGGGCATTGTC
This sequence comes from Vulpes vulpes, assembly GCF_048418805.1. Lineage (NCBI taxonomy): Eukaryota > Metazoa > Chordata > Mammalia > Carnivora > Canidae > Vulpes > Vulpes vulpes. The sequence continues at coordinate 139,189,435 of NC_132781.1, forward strand.
CTTCTCGTTCTTCAGGAAGCCCTAGGAAAGGGGGAAAAAATGACGAAACTTAGGTTAAAATCAACCTTCAGATAATCAAAACTACACTGTAAGGAAAAAAATAACCATAAAGATATCCACCATCCTCTCCATTTTCACCCTGACAGAAATTTCTTAACTCAAAAACATCAAAATAGATGGTTTTTCTAGGTGTTTCCTAGTTTCTTTCATGCTGGGAGCACATGATGACTCTTAGGAGCTGAAGTCCCCATGAAACAGTAGATTGAGTCACATATCCTATAAACATATAAAACAGAACTGTCAAGATTGGCCTTCCGTATTTCTGAATGGCCCAGATTAGAGACACAGCTTTGCCGACACAACAGTCACAGTGCTTCTAACTCTTCGTTAGCCTATATTTCTCTGTTGCTTTTAATTTGTTCTTCAATTTCTTCCTAACGTTGCAGAAGCAGCACCATCCACTTGTCTGTTTTCCACTTATTTGTCAATGGCTGGGACACTCCCCAAAACAAAACACAAATAAACAGAAAAACTACACATTTCTTTTGGGGTTTGCACCTGCACTCCCTATTTCAGTCCTGATGACACTCACTGCTTGATTAATATAGATGGGATGAAGAGAAGACAGTCAAGTCTGGTTTAATGTGCACACAGCTAAATGCCTACAAAATGCAACTACACAGTAACATAATGAGACTTAGTTTCAAATCATGGTGTCTCAATTTACTGATGGTATGAATTTAGCCAAGTCGCTCAAACTCTTTCAACCTTAGTTTACCTGTATGTAAAATGAATAGTAAATGAGATAATGCAATCAAGCACTAGACTCAAGGTTCAATTACATGTAGCTCTATTATCAGAATCAATTGGATTTAGGGGCACCTGAGTGGCTTAGTCAGTTAAGCATCCAAATATTGATCTCAGAGTCATGGGTTCAAGCCCCACGCCCAGCATGGGGCCTATTTAAAAAATAAATAAATAAAAAGTAAAAGAATCAATTAGATTTAGATCTGTTAATGACATCAGAGGGAAACGCCCAGGAATATGAACTCTGGGGGAATATAATACAAAGTAGAATTAAGCTCAAGTTTTGAAGACAGGCTAAATTTTAAAACCATTATTTGACAGTTTTGAAAACTTACTGTCATGGTTAATTTTTGATCATCTATGATATCTTAACAACCATAACATTTTAATATATGTATGTTGTTCAAGCAGTCCCAGATACAAAGTTGCTGCTGATTCTCTAAAACAAAACAAAACAAAAACATGAGAGAAGGCCACTACAATTGGGAATATAAATTTAAATAAAATATTATTATTCTTCATAGATTCCTGATTTCTTACTTATTAGCCCATGATTCTCCCACATGCTGTCACACCCGAAGCTGGCAGTGCACTAGAATGAACACAGGCAATGGCGAGCAGCCAAGGAAACAGTTCCCTCACTCAGGCTCCTCCAGGGCAGTCCCTGAGGGAGCTCTTCAGCAGCTCTGAGGGCACATGAAGACTGCTCCAAATGCCCACACTGCTGTTTGGTGTTGGGGTGGAGTGGGGAGAGGCATTAGTCACTTGCCTACTAATGCAATGGCCTTGATAAACCAGAGCACATAAAGTTAGTACCCCATGTGGTCCATTCAGGAGGCAGCTTGTCACCACATCCCTGCTTCTGGCCATCTCAGGGGAGCCAGACATGAAATGATGGGGAGGATTTTAACAGACCCTGTTTATACCCTTCACAGCAAATGAATTAAGTCAACAAACCTTTATTGTAATTTCATTTTTCCAAGTAGTCTTTAATGGCTAATACTAAAGGTTTCAGTATTACAGTTCATAAATAAAGCTATGGAATTATCATTGAACGCTGCTCCTGAGCAAAGGGTATGCACAGATTGTGTTTTGTGGCACCCTTTCCTGGCTGCTATGGGAGGTGGACTGTCTACACAAGCCATCTTTGGAATGGGGGTGGGAGGGTGATAACCACTGCTTGACAAGGTCTGGTCTTTCTTCTTTCTGGTTGGTGTGGGAGGGGCCATGCCAAGTGCCCATGCCCTCTATGGTCTTCCTCTGCTCTTCTCAATGACCAGCCTGTGCCATTCCTTTAATGTACCCGTGTCTACATGTAACTCGTGTGTGTGCACACACACACAATTAAAACACAAACGCAAAACAATAATCAGACATATTTGTTTAAAGGCAACATAATATTCTGTAAGAAACACAATTCCAAATTTTCTAAGAGATGAAATGTCAAATAGTGATGAAACAAAGAAAAAAATGCTGGCTTAGGAACAGATTACTCTCTTCTTGAAAATATTCATTACAGGGGTGCCTGGGTGGCTCAGTCGGTTAAGCATCTGCCTTCAGCTGAGGTCATGATCTCAGGGTCCTGGGATTCTCCCTCTCCTCTCTGGTCCTGCTCACGCGTGCGCTCGCTCTCTCAAATAAGTAAATAAAATATTTAAAGAAATATATTCATTATAAACCCAGATTCCAAAAGTCTCACTAATAAGTAAATTGAACACCTGTGCATGAGATTCAGATTTTAGACAGTGTCTCCCTATGAACAAAGACCATGAGCCATATGTACTTCAACAGTTGGGCTTTCTCGATAGCACAAACATAAAATACATAGATTTTGGATTTCAATTTTTCATCCTTTATTCGTCTCCAAAATAGCCTACATTATCACATTTTATTTTAAAAAACAACACATTAGTGGCCTATCTTTTGAAAAGAATCTTTAAGAGAACTATTAATACATACAAGTTGCAACAGTCCCGGGGCCTGGGTGCCATCTAGTGGCAGACAGTTACTTTCTTTCAAAGAACCGACACCTAGAGGGAACTAAATCGTTGGGCAGATAAATACCTGACTTGGTCCAAGTTTCCCGGGGACCTCTCCCTCGACTTCCCTTTTCTACGTGTGTTTCCTTTCCTTCCCACCACTTCCGGGAGGTGCCTCTCACACCCCACATCCCAGAGAGATACTTTTCTAGCTCATCAGAAAATGGGTTTTCTATAGGACTGAGGGCGTGAAGGGTGACCTGGGAGGTGCCTTTTCTCACTGGGCAGAGCTCCCTGCCACAATGAAGACTCTGGACAGACAAGACAAAACAGCCCATCTCCCTGCTCGAAGATGCCAGCCGTTTAACTGTGACCCACAGAGCACTGCATCACGGATGTCGCCTCTTCTTGCCAACAAGCACTTTTTAATTGCTCACAGGCTCCCACCTGACCCGTCTACTGCTGGCCCACTCAATAAAGAACATTCCACAAACATCTGCAGGCCTGCTAAGTAAGATTACTACTCCTGACTTCCCCATCTGTATACTGCTCCTCCTGCCAGAGTCTTGGAAACAGACCCTCTTCTAACTGGCTCCTTGAATGGGTTTTGGTTTCAAGCTTTCTATAACATATAATAGCTCCCATTCAGGAAGCAATTAAGGGCCAGACACTGCCTAACCAATTCAAAGACATTACTGCTAATCTTTTAACAATACAGAAGAAAAGACATGATCACTCCACTCTCTCCCATCCACCCCCTTTCCATTTTACAGGTAAGAAACAGAATCTCCGCATTTAACTAATTGGACCAGTTTCCCAATTAGGAAAAGACACAGAATTCACTCAGCACAGCTCTAACTCTCAAGAGATCCCATGTTTCTCAGATACTTATAAAACAATACACTTTTAAATCAAGAATATAAAGAAAAAATTCCTTTTCTCTCTAAAAAAGCAGAGTCCAAGAAGGAAGCGAAATACCTTTAAATTTGTTTTCTTCGTCCATTATCAGATCCTCTTTAAAAATAAAGCTGAAGGGGGCGCCTGGGTGGCTCTGTGGTGGCGCCTGCCTCGGGCCCAGGTCGTGATCCCAGGGTCCCAGGGTCAAGTCCCACATCGAGCTCCCTGCAGGGAGGCTGCTTCTCCCATCCTTGCCTCTCTCTGCCTCTCCCTGTGTGTCTCTCATGAATAAGTAAATAAAATCTTTAAATAAATAAATAAATAAATAAATAAATAAATAAATAAATAAATAAAACTGAAGCCTCAGAGAGTACCAGCTCTTATACCAGTACTAACAAGGGCTAACCCTTTCACTGCTATGGGGCTTACTCTGTACTAGGTGTGTGTTAAACACCTAGTCCTCGCTTTAACCCAATACTAAAACCATCTCTTGGTGCTACTTAACCGGATCATACTTTACGTTATATCCTTAATATAGATTTAAACACTGAAAGGACCTTTCAAGATGATTTCTAGAGCTTCTACCAACTTTACAATGCTGTGGGTCCGTATTAAGAATACCTAGTTCATAGAATCCAAATTTTCTGACCCCTTTACTTTTTTCCGTTCTACCATACGGTTTCTTTTCTTTTTTTCTCTCTTTTTTTTTTTTTTACCATACGGTTTCTATCACAGCAAATCAAGGTAGAATAAACAGATATTTTATGGTTACATATTTATTACTTTTTTCCCCCTACCTCATATAGTTAGGAGGAGGAATGAGACAATAAATATCAAGTTTTTGACATTCCTTTAAACAGTGTTTTTCAAAATGTGGGTCAGAACTCATAATTGGGTCATAAAATTGATCAGCATTTGTTTTTTTAAGATTTTATTTATTTATTCATGAGACACACAGAGAGAGGGCCAGAGACACAGGCAGAAGGAGAAGCAGGCTCCCTGTAGGGAGCCCGATGTGGGACTTGATCCCGGGTCTCCAGGATCACGCCCTGAGCCAAAGGCAGGTGCTAAACCGCTGAGCCACCCAGGGATCCCCTGATCAGCATTTTTTTTTTTTAATGAAATAAAATGCAACAGAGACATGTGGTATGGGTAAATACTGTTCTCTGAAACTTGGTTCTTTCAATTATGTTTACATATTTCTATGTATGAGGTGGGTCATGGTGTAAAATATAAAAGCTGGAAATTACTGCTCTAGATGTCAACTTTTTGGCATCCCAAAATATTGTTACTATTTATTGCTGTGGAGCATATATCTGCCCAAGCATTATTTCCAGCCATGTGTTCCTTTTTTTTTTTTTAAAGGAGGCCCCATGCCCAGCGTGGAGCCCAAGTGCGGGGCTCAAACTCATGCCCCTGAGATTAAGACCTGAGCTGAGACCAAGAGTCAGATGCTTAACCAACTAAGCCACCCAGGCACCCCCGACCCCATGTGTTCCATCTTTAACAGAGGAAGTGGGCTGCCTTGTAATGTATAAAGGTTTCCCCCACCATCTGAAAGCAGAACATTCCTTTGAAACCTTTCGTAAGCCAGAAAGACATAAAGCAAAGAAGCAATTGCCATTAATACCTATGAAAAAAACTTTTTTGTGTTCCCAGACCCCAAAATAACCTCTCTTTGGCTTTTCTGGTACCTTAGAGCACATCTTGTTAATGGATGCACAAAATAAAACATGATAGAGCACAGATGCTCACAGATACAGTTCAAAGCACTGGCAGCTGAGGCTGAGATACTGAGCGTGGCTCTCAGGGAAGGAGTTTGCATGGTGCTGCCTCTGCTACAAAACAAATACTGAAGGCTTTTTTTGCTTTTCACCTTTTTCGTAAAAACAGAAGTCTGCTTTGGATTTCTTTTGTTAGCAAAAACAGGTACTAATGTGGGCCTTCCGTAAAAGTAAAGTGGCTTAACACAAACTTCTGAATAGTGCAGGGGATACCTGTACTAATCAAGAACAACCCAGAACATAACCACAGGTAAGCCAATTCTCCTATCAAACATGTGGTTAGATCTCAGGGACCTGACCAGCCAATCTGTCTTTTAAATGGCTCACGTTGGGAAAGACAGGCATGAAATGGCCTTATTTTTAGTCACCAGGCAGCCGGGGTTTCAGAATGCAAGTGGCAGCTAACTCCTACTGCAGAAGAAGGGAGTGGGCACAAGGATGTTTGTTTTTGTCAAATGGCCAAATTCTCTTAGCTTATTTGCTTTCCAAAAGTGAAAACTGTAAGAAATAAGGGTCTCTGTGAGAAAAATTTCTGTATCTACTTTAGCTAGAAAAGTAAGATGGCAAAAAAAGAGCTTACAGTGACTCTTTCACAAATCTTTGCTTCCCATCTACAACAAATAAGTGGTTTGCTGGACAGTTACATAAACAGTTTGAAGATCTTGAATATAGATTTCCTGACCATTTAAAAATAAAACAAAAAATATAGAATAATAGTCTAGCATGGTCCCACAAAGCAAAAGCCATATTTTACATGGTCGTCAAAACACTAAAGATGATTCCATGTCTCTTCCCTTTCAACAGATCAACTGACAATCTACTCTGACAAAATCTAAAGTGAGCCACCCACAGCGGGCCAGATGCTCTATAAAAAGGTATGTGAGGTAAGACAAAAACACATGGTGAGTGCTTTAAAAGTCTTCTCTCATTTGATACATAATGATATACAAATTAACAGGAAATCTGTAACCAACATTACAAATCAAAATACTAACAAGTAAGCAGTGACAGTAGAAAATGGTCAATCTGGATGGAAAAAACATTGCAAGGACAAAAGCAACAGCTAGGAAGGCAATGAAGAAGGAAAAGAAAACCAAGCAGATAAAATAAATAAATAAATAAACTTAAAAACTAGAATAATCAAGAGGCTCTGCTCCAAGATGGAAACAAGACTTCCAATAACCACTGCAAGTAGCCGTTATAACCTTAGATAGTGAAAGGGAGAAGTGTCTGATTTCTAGAAAGACAGGTGTGTGAGTTGTATCCACTACTGTGCTTCAGATCATTCTGAATACCTACTACTCCCTTAACCATGCCTAAATTTTCCTTCTTTTCAATTTCTGAACAAATGACCTCTTCCGAAACCTTCTCTTGGGTAAGCTACTTCAGGAGAAAGTGAGGAAGGACAAAACGATATATTGTGTTCAGACGGGCACAACAGAAACCCTGCCAGTACTTGGAGCCGCTGGGCTTATCAGATGGTGTGGACACGCTTTTCATTAGCTCCCTTTGTGATGCCTACAGAGAATGCCTCAAGGAATTTTCAGGTGCAGAGATGTTCATTACTGATAAAGCCTAAAAGATGAATGGAGAAATTTTTAAATTTAAACATTTTTAAGATTTGGGGGGACTTTCATATGGCTTTATAGCGTGCTTGGTTATTTTATCAGAGCAAAATTTAATGCAATACAGTAAGAATACATAAAATGTCAGCCTAAAATACCCAAGAGATAGTGAATCTCCTTTTGCAAGGAATACAGACAGAACAGCAAATCCAGGCTTTACTCTGCAATTCAGGTATTTAGAGTAAATCCCACAGCTTGTTTTCTACAAAAGTTTAATACTTTAGATTGTTTCTTCACAGACTGCATTAAATTTTCAAAAGTAGATATATAGATATCTTAAAAAAAAAAAATCCCCCTTCAGAAAGCAGTACTAAGCTGGCAGCTGACATAATCAATTGTAACGTATTTTTAATGTTGTTGTATGATTTCTCACTGTGTTTATGCAAAAGCCTAGCCGCTCTCATTCAGCAGGTGGCAGCAGACCCTGCAAGAGTGGCTATGGAGTTCCACCATTTGCCAGCTCAGCAGATCCACAGGCCTGCAGGCAGCTCTGCAGCCACAGGTGGCAAACCTTGTCACTAGAACATGGCGCTGCATGGGCACCAGGCCATCTGTCACTGTCAGGCTGCAGGGTACCATTTTGTACAGTTTCTACTACACTGGGCTAAACAAAGGGTCACACAATTAGGTGATGGATTTGGGTCCCATTAAGACAAAATAAATCACTTATTCCCATAATTCAAATTGGTTTAAAGGATGGTCTAACAAATTCTCACAGGTTTAAGCTAACGCAATGTGTCCAAGGAGATTCTAAACCTAAAAATACACAGATCTGAGAAAGTGTCTCCTTCTGCATCCACCCAGGGCTGCACGGACTTAAGTGTGCTGGCATGCCTGGTCTCTTCAAGGGCATGCCAGTCCAGGCGTGATGAAATTCCACCTTACTTGTGCCTTCTGGAAAAGCCACAGGCCTTTGAGAGAGCCAAGCCCACTAACTGCCTTTTGTGGACCCCTTCCTATTATCCTCCCCAACCCACAAAGTGAGGAGGAGGAGGAAGAGGGAAATAACTACCATATAACAAAAACCCAACTTCTGAGACTTTCAGTATTGACTAAAGAAAGCATGTCAGAGGCAGGACTCGCCACGACCCAGAAGGGGATGTCTTTGAGGATGGGGACATGCCATTCCTGTGTGAGGCAGAGAGGGGTGCAGAGTATTAACATTGTTAATACAATGGAGGCATGTAACTACGAGATGCCTCTTCCTATTTCTATGCCAAGTCATAAAGCTATGGTTGCTTCTGAGCACACTGGGGTACTGTCCTTGCAAAGTAAGGCTGAGGTTAAGAGCTGCACCCTTGTGAGGGACAGTTAAATCTCTTGTGCTACTGCTACAAAATAAGCTGCACCCTTTTAGGGAGTCCAGGGCATTCCTGTTATATGTTCCCTATCTCTGGCCATCCAGGAAAGAAAGCAATCTGTTCAACTCAGTCACTGGGAGACTACGTGCAGAGGGGGAACAAGTTGTAAGACCATAAGAGAAATGAGTAAAAGAATAAACGATGGCCATTTAGGCACTGGTGAGAAAAAAATGTTTTCAGAACTCCCCCTTCCTCCCAAATCCAGCAAAGCCCTGAAAGTGACCTTTTGGGGTTGCATTAGTAACTTTCTTCTGCTGGTCACAGGAGGTCTGGGAGAGGACGTGGCTTGTTCAGTACTGACAATCTTACCACTTCCATGAAAAACAAGCAAGAGCCTGGGTCCTCATGAGAGGGACCATGATACAGCAGGATGCGCCATGCTGCAGAGGTTGGGCCTCTGCTGGCCATCTTCACCCTCCACTCCTAGAAGTGGGACAGGAAGGAACAGGAACACTAGAAGCCAAGACAAAGATGGAGGGAGGGCAGCCAGCCAACTGTCCTCAGACTGCTGAGATGGCCCCATAGGAGAAAGCAAGGACATAACTGAACATTTTATCTCCCTGCCCTCCCCCCCCCATACCCAGACCTGTAAAAAACCCCTGTAAAAAACTAGTACACTAGCTAGGGCTAACCTCTGGATACACAAGAATAGGGAGGATACTAAAGAGAAAACTGAAATCTAGTTTTGCAAGTAATATATAATAGTGTGGCAAAGCATGTCTGGCGTCAAAAACCAGTACTGGAACCCTCTCCTTGCCCAAAGGTATGAAGGGATCTAAAAAATATTAATGCCATAGTCATTCGAAGTGATGATAAGATAAGGAGGATATACATTAAGGGGCGATAAAAATGATTTAGTATGTCTTTGGGGAACTGATTTCCATTTTGGAGATGGATCAATCCACATTCAAAGAACTTTGGGTACTAACACCGCACTGCAGTATAAAACGGGAATGCATCAATCATGCCCTTTTATCATGGCCAATATCCTCTGCCACTGTCCCCCAAACCCACTCTAAAAGGACTCATTAAAACAACCTTGTATTATGTTAGAAAACACAGATTCCCTACTTTGCTGTCTAGTGTCTTTTCCCTTTGGAAATGGAAAACAAAAAAGCAAGATTTGGCAGCTGTGAGAACAGATAGCAGAGGGTGTGTCTCTGAGGTGGTCAGGTGGGAACTGAGTGGTTTGTGCCAGGCTGGTTTCTACAGCACTCGGGATTAAGTTCTACTTAGCAAGCACAAGGAGCGCTGTTAGTCAAGACAATGTTTGAGAACCACGTGTCATATTAATTCCCTGCTGGTACATGGTGTCAGTCATTTACACTGCAGTTGAAAATCACAGCTCCTCCCGCTATGCAGCATTGCTTATGCCGATGGGATTGGAGCACTAATCATCATGGCTGTCAGAGGAAAGAGAGCTTTGGTTTTGCTGCAGTTTCTTTTTATTCAGAAATTATTTTTCAAACATTTGTCTGGAGTCCACTAAAACAAGCAAGAGACTTTTCTTTTATAACTTCCGGTTGTCTTACATGGAATTTGTCATGGTACACCTCTGCTCTGCTAACAGTACTTGGGATTTCACTCTCCAGAACCTTTAATGTGGAAACGTTTTGACTGTACCCTGTCACAGCTGAAGGAATACCACAGGATACACCACTCAACATTGATCACCACGGGTACATAAAATAGAAAACAATGCCTAGGTGAGGTGGCAAATACAAACTACAGGAGGAGACAGCAAGACCATTTTATGAATATAGTCTAAAATTGACAGGGAACCAAAACCTTTGACTCAGCCCATCCATACTAGGAAAAGGACAACCCTGCACTATGGGATCCCTAATACCTACAGCTGAAGGTGTGATCCGCTGGGAGGGCACATCAAAATGCTCGGCTCCATCCTAGCTCAGGGCACGCAGATATGATGCCCATCCCAGATGAGTACTTCATCCTTCAAACTGAGTCAACACGATGGATGATCTAAAAGTTCAACCTTCAAATATGTCTTATTTTTAAATGTTTATAAATGATAAATCTGTAAATGCATATCTACACAGGCCCAGGAAGACTCCAGGCATAGCTCAATTAAGCCACATCTGGCAAGATCAAGAAGAAACATCTCTGTGAGTTAGGCTGCTCAAGTAAAGACAGGCTCTGCTGAAAGCTCAATCCATTAGGCCCATCAGTCACCAGCAAGCCCACAAAGAGAACAACATGGAGTCAGATGCAGACAGAGGCATAGCATAGCCCAGATAAAGAGTCAGTTGGCCTGAATTTGGGGCAAAATCAACTGCTTTGCAGATGTATGACCTTGAGAAAGTTATTTAACTACACTAAGGCCTCGCTTTATCTAACTGTAAGATGAGCTGATTACACTTCATCAACTCAGAGGCCAGCTCTGAAATTCCAACTCCAGGAGAGATAGGAACAGGTAAGAAATTAGCACTGTCACTACCACTATGACTACAGTTTGCTTCCAAATCAATCCATACTTTGAACGACAAAAATACAATAAACTTTGTTTTGAAGATGACATGTATTTTTACACATAAAATAACCTAAGTCCACAAGAGCTAGAATGAAAACCAGTATCAAAGACAAATAACATCTTTTCATGGGAATGCTAGTTTCATCTTGCCATAAAGGAGATTCATACTGTCCTGTCTTCTAAAAATCCATCCTATATTGGTAGGAGTTATGTTTCTACATTAAAAAAGAAGAAGAAAACACAAAGCAACAACTGTCAGTGTTGATATAAAATACCTATTTAAAATTTATTCATATCTGTCACTAATTTCTTAAAAGTAAAAATTGGAAGCTATTTAGATATAAATGCTAATTAAGTCTTTTACTTCAGGAAAATCTCAAAATTTCTCTCTTCTAACAGAATAAGAAGTAACTGCAAATTGGCAAAGCAGTGCTACTAGAGGTGTCTCCGAACTTGATTGAAGAAAAACGACTCATGCGGTGCACCTCTTATCACAGCATTCCTGGTGACGCCATTTTACTCCTTCCTCACTGCCATCTTAGTGCCACGGAAAGCTTCTAGCGGGCTGGCCGACATGCTTGCTTATCTACATTATGGCATTGCCAGAGCATTCAAAGGTTTGATACGAATACATTTTTTTTTTTTTTGTAGCAAAGAGCCAGCCCTGACTCTTTACTACCAGGAAAGCTAAAACTGTATGAGAAAATCAAAGTTTCCAGTTTGAAGAGATTTGGGAATCTCCTACAAGTACTGGAAAGGAGAGCCTCTTCCCAGTAACCAAACTTGAGTAGACCATGGTAGAGGCAAATAAATAAATAAATAAATTGGAAAGCAACTGGGTCTCAGCTATCTTCCCAGAGTACCTCCGTACGTGGCTTCCATAAAGCCAGAGAAAGAAAACAAGACCAGAATCTTCAACCAAGTTTTACTCTAAAAATTTCAAAGGAAGGCTTTGTGACATCCTTCATGCCATCCAACCAAACATTTTATGCAAGCAAAGCTGCAGTTAAAATGGTGTGCTAATTTGCTGCCCTAAAACTCTTTTATTTCAAAGAGCAAGCCTTATAAAAACCAAGGGGAAAGAATCTCTTTGCACTCTACCATATATCTAAACAACGAATATATTAAATGTCCTACCCAGGATTAAAATAATTACATTGAGATCTAGGCTCTTATACTGCAACCCTAAGATTTATGTAAGATTTATGGAATCTTTGTAGGATTCTGAACAGGGCTTAGGATAACTGAGCTTTCCTATTTCAATTAAAAGACTGATGTGAAAATCTTCCTCTCCCTTAGTTTCAAAAACAGCTATTAATTAGAGAAAACCAGCATTCAGTTAGTAGGATGAATAACAGCTAGTGCAACAAGACCTGGAAGAACAGCTGGCTTTATAAATTTGATATCAAGTGAAAAGGATTCCCAGATTCTCAGTTCTGTTAAGATTCAACTCCTCAAACGGCTACTAAAGGATTTTGAACAAATTCTTCATGATATAGTTTACTGTAAGATACACTTACTACAAATTCTGCAGGGTTAAGTGCCGTTAAAAAATAAACACACAAATCAAAGTTAAAATCCACTTATTTCCTCTCAGTAACAGCATAAAGGAACAAAGGAATAAGCCAAGTCAAATCCAATTAATTTTAAGAATCAAGATTTCTAAGCTTACAATCACAAACAAGAGTTTTCCATAAGTAGCTTTGAAGTCACAACTATTAATTAACAGAAGGCACTAAGAATTATCCCCATTAATGAGAGTGAAAGTCTCAATCTATTGATCTTTTTAGGAGAAAAATCTTGTTTTGTTAAAACATTTTTTCTTATATATTTCAATCAGTTACTATAGATCATTAACACGGAAAGCTTTTCTTCTAAAAACAAAAAACAAAAACAAAATCTAAACTAAAATCCAGCAATTTTCTTCAGGAATGGAAAATAAACTGTTTGTAAAAGACAGTGAAAAGAAGCTTGACCTCTTAAATATATCATATTTGGATTTTTTTTTTCTCCCAAGTGTCATTTTCACCTTTTGCCTGGTGATAAACTCATACCTCTCATTAACTTATATTACCAGAGAAGAATTAATTTAAAGCATGTGTTAAAATCACTCACAGAACCTATATTCCAAACATACATGTACCACACTTGGTTTCTGACACATGAAAACATACATCCAAGAACATCTGTCTTACACCTTTAATATCTGCAGCGTTCATTCTAAAGTCTATTTTGCCCATTCAACCAAAGACAAATTTTCAACCTCTCCCCGCTATGAGTATATGAGAAATACTTACTGTAGACAAAAGGATTCCATTTTCTTTCTGGAAATATTCTCCACCCTCCTAGAGAACTCTTCTATGCAGTGTGCAAATTCATTTTCTGAGTTTTACAGTCACAAAGCTCTTGTGCCACAGAGCCGAATGTAAATGAAATGGCCCTGCAGCTGCCTTTAGAGCGCAGCTCACCTCAACCATGATACAGCTAATTGTTAAAAATGGTGGCTGAGACATTTTCCATACATTAAATTAAGGAGCTCTGATGAAGACGCTGGCATCCACCCACTTCAGACAAAGGAAAATAATTTGCAACTGTACCAAGGCACGGATAATTGAGTCATCTCTCATACAGGGTCAGTGTTAGAGGTTTCCTCCATCTTTACAAAATGCAAACCACAGCTCATTGTCTCATCTCAGAAATCAATTCCTTGCAAGGCTGCACTGGGTCAGAGTTTTAAAGGAATCTTAGTAATGGGGAAATCCAGACCTCCAAAGCCGAGATGAACAAAATTCTCAGTTCCTCTCCCTTCCCTGAGCAGCTCTCCTCCATTCCCTACTTGACAGCTCCTCAAGTCTTCCCATTGTTAAGAGTACAGAAAGTCACCCACCTCTGAAGGGAGCTAAATCTCTCAACTAGGTGAGCAATTTCCAAGTCCCTGCTTCAGAAAGAAGTCCAGACCCTACAGGTCCCATGATACAAATACATTCCTTGGGATAAAAAGCTATACATCACTGTCTTCTCCTGTTATTTGTACGGGAAGACAACAAGCAAGCTGCTTTTTAACACTGAATCAAAAGCATTTTCATCTCTGATATTAATCAAGGTATTAAAAGTGTTATAGGCAACATTTATCATTTCATTACCCTCCAGATAATGCTTACATGACTTAGGAAGTTTCCATCTCATGTACAGAAATCACATTCTCTACACCAAAAATGTGAAATATACTTAAAGGACTTGTACTCTTTTGAAGATAAATATAAGAAAGAAAAAGTATCATAAATGAAATTATCTACATTTGATAATACTTAAAAATCCACATCTTGGGTGTTACTATTTAATTATTCTCATTTAAAGCCTTATGCTAAAGCATTTCCTATGAGATAACCCCAAATACTTCCAATAGTACTTTTTCTCTATAACAAAATATAAATGACTGAATTAAGACATCCTACACACACACACACACACACACACACACACACACACACACACACGGTCACCTACAATCCCAAAGGATCTGGTTTTAGTAAGGAAAGGAAATTCTATTTTAATGCTTTAATTTTTTTAATTTAAGAATTCTGTGCTTTACAATGCATCTTTTAAAAAAAAATCCTAGAGTCCATACTACTTACTTAAAAATGAAGTCTGCAAAAATCCAAAATAACCAACTCTTTAAATCTTTAAGCAATTATTTCTCTGCCCCACCCAACTTTTTTTTTTTTTTAAGAATAATATTAGAATGACAAGGCACAAATCTGAACAATTCTTGGGAGAGTAAAGTACCTTTTTTCTATCAAATAAATCTTCTGAATTTATCTTAAAATTTTAAACAAGCCAAGATCTTGTCTTTCAAAGGTACTGCAGCAACATGCTGTCGCTCTATTTACTAGGGTGCATTTATCTGAATTTCTTTACAAAACATAGACAAATCCTACCTGCAGCTCTCAAATTTTAGGAGTTACAGACCAGTCGATGCTGTTGGTCACTGCAGCTCTTGCACCACCTTCTATGTGGGATGAGCTCCGCCGGACCGGTGCTCAAGTTTTTCCCACTCCAGACAGCCAGAAATGGGGGGGGGGGGGGGGGCGGGGGTGAGGAGAGGGAGGGAGAGGAGAGAGAGAGAAAGAAGAAAAAGCAAAAGAGAACGCCCTGCAAATGTTGATATGACTGAAGCATTAAAGACTCCAATTAGACAATGAGATTGCAGGGTCCCCTTAAAAAAGGGGGCACTGCAGCCCCTAGGGCACAACACCCATCACTTGTGCTGCTCCACACAAATTCAGAGAAGTCAGCCATCAGTTTGAAAGCACAAACTGATGGGAGTAACAGTTTATAGGTTACAGAAGGGTATTTTATTGTTAACGGACTGTACCAAGTTAAGATTTAAGAGGGGGAGAGACAACATGTAGGCAAGGAATGCTATGATACTTTTTTTTTCCAGCCCAAGCCACTGCAATTACTCTGATGTGAATTTTTGATGACTTCCGACATCTTGCATGGTTAATAATCGCTTCAGCTGTCATGTTTGGTTAATGTGGAAAATGCATTTGCTGCATTGTGATGCAGTGCTGTGGCCACAGATTGTAACACCAGTTGTGAAGCTGGTCCCTTAACTGAGCAGCAGGAATTTGCACATGCCATGATGCTAAAATAAATGGTAGTTAAAAGATTTTATACAGCAGCAGACAGATTCTGCCATTTTAGCCTACAGAATGTGTAGATCCAATATACACAAGCATCTCAGATCACTGTGCCCTCATCAATTGTACTGTCCTTCAAACAGAACAGTAAATTCACCATCTTAAGTGTTTGGCCTCTCAGTAGTTAAAAGATTTCAATACTGTTTAAATAACTATTCAGATTAATTATAGCTTTGAACAGAACTGAGGCTATTTGCATTTCAGGAATATACAGCCAATGAAACTGTCAGTGACACAGGAAAATGCAGACCTTTTATTAACATATGCTCGGCTCAACTGTCACTTCTCTGTACAACATTTAGAGAAAAATATATGATGTGTAAGTAATGAATATTCCCATTCTGCCGTAATGGTTTTTAAAAGAGCTCCTCAGACAGGGAATTTTTTCCCCCTGTGTTTTAATGTATAACCTGAAAATTAAAGACTACATTAAAATACCAACATATGCTTTTCATTGTCACTAAAAGAAACTCAACGCAGCAAACAACTGTGCAATTGCAGAAAAGCCTGTGAAAAAGCAAGAATCAAACCACACGAAGAATCAGGCATCAGATGATTAAAGTCAAGCCAGTCAGGTAGTAAACCGTCATTATGGTGCAGATTGAAGAAAAAAAAAAGGGGGGGGGGAGAAAGAAAGAAAAAAGAAGAGGAAAAACAATGTGAGAAACACCCCTCCGTCTTCAAAAACAAAACCCACAAACCCTACGATTGCAATCTGTAGGTTTGCAAAACCACCACCTATACTGCAGAACCAGAATGACACATGATATTTACTAACTTTGTAATATATTTTTATACAAATATTAACTTGGCTACTTAGCGTCAAGAATTTGGCTACTTAAGCTTCTTATTCATCTACAATCATCATTTTGGTATTTAAAGAAGCAGAACCAAGACTTTGACTTTAAAAGAAAAACAAAATAATTAACTTATATTTCTTACATCAGAACTTTAGCCAATTAAATGCTCAGAGTTGAAATGTTGCAGACATTTCTGCCTTTATAAAAAAAATAACCAAAAAAGAATGAACATAGGAACACACGGGTATCTGAACAGTGCATAACAATGAAAGAAACTTCTGCGACTAACATAAAAATCAACTCATGATTTCCTTTGTTTTATTCATTGTGATAGCACCAAATGCATAATTTGGAGGTGCATGTGTTAACAAGCGCTGTAAAGTGTAAGAGCATTCTAGTTTTGTTTTCTTCCCCTAACTTAAAATTAACTGCATGAACAGTGCTATTAGGTGCCATAGCAGATATCACAGTGTGGAAGCTAACATGCAACAATTCAAGTTTTTTTTTGTTTTGTTTTGTTTTTTTTTTTTGTTCCAGACCCAATACATGGTACCACTAGCAGCTCAGAAAGTGCACAAGGAAGGAAGGAGGGAGCATGTATTGGGGGTAGCTTTGAAATTAACCAGGCTCAGCTTATGCTCCAATTACCCAACAAAAGACAATCCTGGGGGACCTCTCTCTAAACCAGTTCAAGAAGCAAACTCTTTTGTTTCTGATCAAATAAATACTGCATTGGAGCAGAGTCCCTATGTAATAGAGGAGTCTCTGCCTGGGGATGGAAGGGGCACGAAGAAAAAAAAAGAACCCCAAAACTCCCTTGTGGTTAAGTCAAACCATTACAGTGATGGTTTAAAACCTATTCCTGAGGGAGACATCTGAAGTTCACTAGAGGAGAGAAAACCCCTTTATTACCAAAACAAAACAAAAAAATCTTTGAGTCCCTATTAAGACATTTCTCTCCAACAGTAGAGCCAACAAATAAATTAAATTTATGCTAGGATCAATTGTAAACCAGCTTGGACTCTGTCTTCTTCCAATCTAGGAGTATGCCAAGGAAACCAGATGAGTTGCAGAATATTCTGACTACAAAAGATCCTGGAACAGAGGGTATGAGAAGTGTTAACTAAGCTGCCTCACACCCCAGGTGCCTGAATATATATACATGGAGGTCATAAAAATACTGAAAAGAAGCCACTTTACAAAGGAGGTACTTCTCCCATGTTTTGTCACTAGCTGAACATAAAGTGATCAATTCCTAAACATTCATTCAGTAGTCCCTTATTTATGTTTGTTTTGGCTTTATATAGACCTAAGCATCAAAACCTAGAAGAAAAAAGGGTAGGTAACTAGTACACCTAGCATTTACTAATATAAGAAATAAAAATGGGCTTGCTTATACAAATGGAGATAATATCTGATCCTTTCTACCAAAGGGATGGATACCACATTTCAAAATCCTCTGTGCACTGCGCACCATTCTTAACTACAACAGCTAGTTGTACATCAGATACACCCTATATAAAAAACCTAGACACCTAAAAGTATAAAGACAGATGGAGCTTACTACCACAAAGTGGATTAAGGTCTCTGTGTATTTGAAAAATC
The DNA here is from genome assembly GCF_048418805.1 of Vulpes vulpes. NCBI lineage: Eukaryota > Metazoa > Chordata > Mammalia > Carnivora > Canidae > Vulpes > Vulpes vulpes. The sequence continues at coordinate 139,207,487 of NC_132781.1, forward strand.
TCTGAATTTCAGGTGAGGGCCTGAATTCTTAAACAGCATTCTATGCAAAATCCAACAAAGCATGCCTTTACACAGTTCCTCAGAATTCACTGTAATGAAAATCTTCAATAGAAAAGCTTCAAGTTTATTTCTATTTCCATCTCTCTACAGATTCTAGCAATCAATCCATTAAAGAGCTTCTTAGCCAAGCACACATATAGGAGAAAGTAGGACACTTTACCCAACTTAAGGTATCCAGATTCCAAAGACTCTCTGACCTTCATGTAGTTAACTGGTTTGAAGATCTCTGAGCAAGAAAAAAAAGAGTGGAGGGGAAGCTAGTTCCAAATTCCTTAGGCCCACACCCGAAACGTACCAAGGATGAGACATTCTTGAAGATGTGACATTAGTACTCTTTATTTTATACCTATTATCATTGATAAGATTATAGAACAGAAAAAGGAAGCCATTGAAATTATGTGGCTTAGGTAGAATTATAATCATAATTGCCAGGTGAAATTATCATGTTCACTCGAACAACTATAAAGCTCTAATGTACCCTGACAATATGCATGGCTTTATCCAGGAATCAAACTCTGACAGATCCCTGGTGAGCTCTGTTCTACCTTCTGCCAGGTTCACTGGGCTGGTAGGAAGAGAAAGTAATATCACTGGTGCGTAAGTGCTTTTAAGAGTTAAGAATGAGAGGCCATGTGAGGTTGGGCACTTACTGTGCCCTACCCCCTAGCCTTCTGAGGCATAGCTGGATCCCATTTCCCATCGCCCTCATCATCAATGTCCTCCTGGCTCCTCTCTTCTCACTGAGACCTTGTTCCCTTGCCCCACACCATACACTTTCCCCTCCCATATGTTCATTTTCACTGCCACAATTCTTACCTCTACACCAGTGGCTCTGGAAAATTCTGTCTGGAGCTATTTCCTGAACAGTACTTATCCTATCTCTAGATGTTTCGGGGGCATTTCCACAGGATATCTTGCCAGAACATCAAAAATTGAAATGAAATCTCAATTCTCAATCCAGTTAATCTTCCTAATTCTCTGCCTCGACCAATAGCACCAACCCTTCTCCTCGTTACAAACTTCAAGTTATTTCTGAACATCCTCTTAAGCCCATCAGGCACGAAGTGTGGCAGATGTTTTATTCCAGCATCTCTCACACATCTTTTCTTCTGTGCATTTTCTCACCCACCAACCTGGTCCTGGTGTCACCACCATGGCTGGATTATTACAATGATCTCTGGACAACACCTCAGCAGGTATCTCTTCTACTGGCCAAGCCAACTTCCATGTTTCCACACACTCCCCCCTTTCTTCTTGACATTTACCTGCTCCAAAACTTTCGACAGCATGTACTGCCTACACTATACTGCTTGGCAGCCACTCCTTCCACATTTGATACTCCCTCCCTGACAGATTTTATTTCTTAGCACATAACTTCTGTTCTCACCTCCCTGACTTTGGTCAGGCTATTATTCTCATATCCTCTTTCACTTGCCGCAAGCTAAGCCCGTTTAATCTTTCAAAGACCCATTCAAATCCTGTCTGTTCCAGGTGGTCTTCCACAACTATTCCAGAATTCACTCATCATTACCCATTCCTCTCCTCTGAAGTCCTATTTCATCGGGAACCTCATTTCATCAGGAACCTCGTATCATTCCCACTCAATTCTGTCATTTTGCACACTCTTGGACAGTTTGATTCTATTATAGCAACATTAGTCAGTCTTGACTCTCCAGGTAGAAGACAATGGACTTATGAATTTATGTTTATTCTAATTATCATCAGGGCCTACTATTGTGTTGTCCTTAATGGGCACTCAACAATACCATTTTGTTGATTTTTATTAGTGTTCACTATACCCCACCCAGGTAGACACAGGCAAAGACTTCAAGGGGAGCTAAATATTACTTCTCTGTGTTGTTTGTTCTTTCAAATTTCTTTAGCTCCCTGAGATCACTGTAGCCTTAGGTAGGAAGACAGATGCTGAGGTAGTTCTTGGCCAACGTGCAGAGGCACTAAGCTCTTGTCTATGACTAAGCATCATTACCAATAATATTCAATTCCCAAAGTCGGCTTTCTTCTCAGTTGCACCCAGTGCCAAGGAGGTTCAGGGAAGATGAGATGGTCCTGGCCCAAAGTCAGTGGTGTGGCACTCACAGCTGATCTGTCCTGACAAATCAGCTGAGAATGAAAAAGCAATCTGCTAATTTTATCAATGACATTTCACCTTGAATACTGTTTTAAGTGAGGGCCGCTAGATTTAAGCAGTCAATAAAAATCAGCTGATATCTGCTTGTCATTATTTAGCAGTAAAACAAACAGAAGTTCCATCTCTGTTACTCATATACAAACTCGTCTACCCAGGGGTCAAGAAAAAAGAGGGAAAAGAAAGCTCCCTTTGCATTAAGAAGCTGATGAGTTTCCTCTGCCCCAGAGCACGGTTCTGCCACTGGTATGCCTATAAATTGGAAAGGATGGAAGCAGGGTTTAAAAGGAGGCCAAAACTTAATGCACAAGGGTGAAAGTATTTCACAAGTAAGATTTCCATTTTAAATACGTTTTCAGGAAGCAGTGCCCCAGTCAATGCAGTTACTAATGGGAATGGGCTAACATGGGAGATGGAAGCATCTCTCCTCAAAAATTCCTCCAGGGCAATTCACTGTAGTCCCAGATTTCAGAAAATCAGAATGAGGAGAGCTCTCAGTCAGTCAATCTGTCTCTCACACACACACACTCACAGTATCTATCAGGCCTCAGTATTTATATAGAGGTAACAAGTGATTTTGGTAAGAACTTGTAGTCTATATAAAGAAGGTCTATCTCAATAAAAAATATGAAATAATAAAGTATATGAAGACTCAGAGTCACAGCCATGAAATTTCAGGGGTAATTCATTTCCCTTGTGGCACAGATTAAGAAATTAGTCCCTTGTTTTCTTAAACTGTGCCACAAGGGAAAGAGAAACCCAGATTCTGGCCAAGGTCACACAGTGACCTGGTCTAGGTCCTGGGTTCAGGTTCTGAGTTTCTTGCTTACAGAACTCTTTGCACAGCATAATGGGACACTATGTGTCTTTAGTATGTGCCTGAACCGCAGACTCCAGGGACTCTTAAGTTATCACATGGGATAATGGTGGATACAAAAGAAAGGCTTCTAGCTTACTAGTTCTTGTTACAAATGTGTTCTATTCAACAGATGTATTTCTTACCAGGTTGATTGTAAATAGAATTCTGTTAAATTCTATTTTAAATTCAGTAGAGAAGCTGTTATTTGAAGGAATACTAAAGCTAAATATCACCCCAAAATTTCTTCTATATATGCAGATATTCAGAGCTTGCATTTGCTTATTGAAGCAAGGTTTATAATATTATTATTATTTTAGAGAAGAGACACTAATCTTGATGCAATTTTTTCTGCATAATTTTCTATTTCTGATATCAATAAAAAAAAGGATTTCTCAATAAAAAGAAAAGGATTACTAAAAATTATCCACTCCTCAATAACTTACACAGGAAAAAACTGCATTCTGTTATCTGGTCAGATTTTCAAATTCACTGCCATACAAAACAGAGTTCTTGAAATTTTTCTATGAAGGAAATTGTAGTCCAAGATTCTATTTTCTCATTAATCCTTATAAAGTTGAATATGGCATTCTTCAAAGCAAGAAATAAATTTTGGTATTAAGTCCTAATAAAATTATACTCAGGGATGCAATCCCTAAGAAAATTATAAAATATGAGAAGAGCAGCAAAATGACTGTGAAAAAGAAAATATGCTGATGCCCCACAGGATTCTGGCCATGCAAGAGAGGCCGGGATTGGTGAGGAGGCCCTGCCTTCCATCTCCCACCACTTCAAATCAGGACAGACAACTAAGGCAAGCCAGAACTTATGTTGCCTTATGAGAGGCAGGTTTCATCTCTTTTCAGTCAGGTTTTCATCTCTGTATTTTTCACTTCTACAATAGGAACTCAAGGATCTGCAATTCTAAAAGTTTTATGAAAATTAGGGTGATTTTAAAACCTGCTTTTCCCACACCATTCTTTTCTCCACCAGCCTTCCAACACTGACACCAGTGGAAATCATTTTAAAAACAATGGTCCGGTTTTATTAACATGCCTCTTACCACTAAGTCCTCCAGCAAACTACTTGAGGTGACTAAAACATTTCCAGTTCTAGTACTTTGCCATCACTCATCCTTAAGTTGATGCTGGGGTATTCCAAGTAGCCAACCCCCCCTGAGGTAAACCGAAAAACACTGAAAATCTACTAAAGATGGTGACCATATTATATTCACTTAGGGAGCTTAACAAAGCATCATGCATAGGGTCAAGTGCTCAAAATATATTTATTGATTAGCCTATGAATTATTGAGGGCTGTTACTCAGAAACTCTAGAAATGTCTACACAAGTACAGACTGTCATCAACATTCTGACTGCGGTGCTTCATGGAAAATTTACACCTAGAATGCAATCAAGTGTTCCTGTGAAGCTAGCTACCTATATACTATTTGAACTTAATCTAATTAAGTACTATTTAAGCCTTACTAGTGAAATGAGTATGGTGAAATATGGGTAAAATGCCTTCTTAAGGCTACTTACATACAATTTCTAAAAGGAAGAGGTAATGAAGTCTAGTAGAAAGCATACTGATGTTGGAGAGAGAAGTGGGTTCTAGGTAGCTGTGCACAAGTCATTCATTCACTACACATCTCAGTTCCCCCATCTATAAAATGGAGAACTTCACCAGACCTACCTGAAGTAAGAACACTGTATCTTCAGCTACCTATACAATAGAATTACTCTTCAAAACAAAGAGAAGCCATTTCAAATGATTTCTAAGACACAGGCTTTGCACATTTTAATACATTTTTCAAATATGCAGACTGATTTAGACATTTCCAAGGAAATAGTTATTCTGCCTCTCTGCTTTCTCTCATGGCATCTGTTGTTACCAGCATTGAAGGAAAAGTAAAATCTAATGTCATTAACAGTAGACCCAAGATCCCCAGCACTCAATGCAGGAGGAGGGCACAAAGAGAAGCAAATGAAAAGGTAAACAAAATGAGGTCGAGAGAAGCTAAGAGAAAGGCAGAGAAAATCAGGTTAATGAATAAAAACAACAAGTCCATCTTTCATCTCTCCTGGCTCCTACTGATGGCAGACGGTGTATTTAATCTGCTGAGAGACCAGATTTAAGGCCTCCCTTTGGCATAGTCCATCCATGAATTATTAACGTTTGCAGAAGCAACAGCACATCCGCTCACAGCGATCAGAGAGGATAATGATAATTAACCAAGATGGGATTATTAATCCCTTCACTTCCCTTTCCTGTCTCCCTCTCTTCATTCCCCTCTGGGCTCTGACTGCTTTTCAGGCTATGTATTTTGAGCTACAGCCTCAGTAGCTCAGAAGTTGATAACTTCATAGTGAATGAGTAATCAATGACCAATTATAAGTTTTTAATATATACACATTTTTCAGATATAGTTTACTGACCAATGTATCCGTGATGAAGCAAAGACACAAACAAGGGTCGTTACAAATTCTTTATGGACTCAAACACTCAAAAGATAAACACACTCCTTTGCAGGCTCAAAGTTCAGGGCTGGTACACAGGTGGATGAAGTTTAAAAGTTAGCAAAGATGGCTAGAAAAGCAGGATTTACCTACACTAGACCTCTGCCATCATTTACTCCAGTTGACCTCAAAGTGGAGGGCTTGTTAAACAGATTCTGGGTCTCACTTTCAGAAATCTGGATTCAGTGGATCTGGGGCAGGGCCTGAGAATCTGCATTTCTATTAAGTTTTTGGTAATGCTGATGTTGCTAGTCTGGGTACCACACTTCAGAATAACCAACAAAGAGCTTCTTTCTGTTTGTCAAAGGCATTCAGGGCGTGAGAAGGATGGAGCAGGAAATTAAAACCAACCTGGGGCAGAAAGCTAATACAAAAACAGATGAGATTTGCAGCTCCTTTCCCTTCTTAACTCCCAGGGAAAAACCTAGATGCTCTGCAATATGTCTGCTGCTCCAAAATAAACCTCGTTCCATAACACTCCTCCTCCCCCAACAAAAAATGAGCTAGTAGGATGAATAGTTAACAAATGGTGAAGAACACATATGAAACTGGGAGCTGAGGGATCCCTGGGTGGCGCAGCGGTTTAGCGCCTGCCTTTGGCCCAGGACGCGATCCTGGAGACCCGGGATCGAATCCCATGTCGGGCTCCCGGTGCATTGAGCCTGCTTCTCCCTCTGCCTATGTCTCTGCCTCTCTCTCTCTCTCTCCCTGTGTGACTATCATAAATAAGTAAAAATTAAAAAAAAAATGAAACTGGGAGCTGGATTAATTTATAACTTAATTCCTAAAACATGAGAAACAAAATCAAATATTCCTCTTTCCTTGGTCATTTTTTTCCCTATCACTCCCTCTTCTTAGGATTTTGCTTTAATGTATAATCAATCCTCAAAAAGAGTAAGTTGTAACACTCTCACCCAAAACCTTAGTTTGCTGTGTACAGAAAATTCTTACAAGTCCTCAATATCAAGCTGAGTCAGGCACCAAAAAAACAAAAGCATAGTATTAGCAGAGTCCATAGGAAAGGGCCCAAAATAAAGAAACATACTTCAGGGCACCCATTAGAAGAGCAAAACATAAGCAAGTTATATATATGGATAAAACTAAATATCACTTCTTTGGAGTTTGCAAATGCAATTGAAAACACAAGTAATGAGAACACATGAGGAAGAGGCAGCCAGCAAGGCCAGGCTGGCACACAACGCATCTCTCCACCTGGCCCAGCTCAACCACACACCTAAACCGGGCTCACTCTACATGGCCAGACAGCTGTGGTAGTGAACGCTATGAGGCTGGAGGAACCATTTAAGAGCCATGATTTCACAACTAAGAGATGCTCAGAAAAAAGGAGGTACACTCCCCCGTTAGCAATAACTGCTCTGGATGGGACAGCCAGTCTAAAAGGGGGGGGGGGGTAGTAGAAGGGGCAGAGAGAGAGGGATGCAAAAGATAAAAGGAAACTGAGAATGAAAGGAAGACAGGAGAAAAGATACAAAGAACAGACAAAAGGAATGTAAGGGAAAACAGCCTAAAGAAAGGAAGGAAACCCCATCTTCTCTAAACCCTGACAGTCTAGTCCACCCAAAGTTCCAAATATGACATGTGTTCTAGTTTGCCACTCTCCATTTGCTTGCCACCAATGACCTACTCAGAGAGCATAAACCACACTGATCAGCTCTATCCAGTACAAGTTTCCAGAGACTCAAGCCCCTTCACATAAAGGGCACCTGAAAACTATTCACCAGCAGCAACAAACATTGGTATTGTTTTTGTTCCAAAGTGTACCTCGGATGGGAAAAGTGAGGCTTGCTACAACTCAGTTTATGGTATTACTCTTCTAAGTAGCATTTTCCTCACTACAACTGATTTAGACCAGCAAAGCTTTTGCACGGAAGGGAATAAATGGAAATGTCACTTCAAAGAAATAGGTAAGAGAAGGTCTGGGAGAAAAGACAAAACCAAAACATCAAGAAATGACCAGTGGCAAAAGAACGAGCTTAGTGTCTTTGCAGAAAGACAAAATAATAAAGATACAAGGCAAGGCATTAAGAAGTATCTGGGTTCAAGTTCAACCTTTGATTCTAAGTAATCTCTCCATCTTGGTTTCAGGATCCTTCCCTTCTAAATAAAGATGATGCCAACACCCATTCAACACATTCCACCGTGAGGAATAAAGACAGTGATGGGCAAAGCCCACTGCAAAATATTACAAGATGGAAGAAGTATTATGGTGTGCCACTCAAAGTTCACATATTTCAGGCCTGTTACTTTTCCCTATATCTTCCAAATTAGGACAGAGTCACAGATAACCATTCTTTCAAATGGTTTGAGGGGAGTGGCAAAATGACTAATTATTCATGAAACCGGCATGTCTCAGATCCCTTTAGGGATCTTCCACATTAGGAAGCTTTTCCATTACAGAATAAAGGAAAAGACTGTACATCGTTTTTTAGGAACTGACCAATTCTGAACTCTGGGGGTCATCTTTATAGCTGATCTCTTATACACACTTTATGGACTAGTTCCTCATCTTCCTGTTAAATCAACTTCCCTGTCACTTCAAACAAATGTTCCATAACCTCAAGTACCTAGTCCAGACAATTTAATACTTCCAAAATGGTGGCTGTTCGGACAACTTCGAGGGGCAATGTGGCAGTCAAGATGTGTACTTGGGGGGCATGTTCCAAGTTCTCTGAATTAAGCATGTCTTACCTTTGTAATTAGGGGGGATAGTGAATCTTCTCTCCTAAAGCCATTTAGTTCCGACTCACACTTTCAAAATCCCAAATTTAATGTCTCCTTGTCATCTAACTCCCTTGGCCCTCATCTTCTCTTCCAGTCAAGATGTGTCCACGTTGTGAAAGAAGAGGGGGAAAGTCTTTTGCAGACAGTGATTCCTTCTCCTCTAACCACTCTGAGCCAAGCTCCTTCTGTAAGCAGCCCCTTGGCTAGATTTGAATTCCAACTTTATGCTAGGAGAGTGGCACCAGGCACATGCTGAGGGCCATTTACATGGGAGTGCCTGTGACCTACTCTGAACACTATCATGCCTTTTCAGTTCTCTACTTGGTCTTCTCCTCAAGACTGTTATGTTAGTCTGCATTTATTAGTAAAAGCCAGTTAGTCCACATAGTACCAATTTGCGTGACTCCAGGTCACCTCACTTTTATGTTGTCTCCTAGAAGTGAATAATTTTGCTGTAGAGAAATTATTTCCTGTATTCTGGGGCACACACAAAGTCGAGGGCCTTGTCTGTGTCTATAAAAACCAACACACATAATACCCTTAGACAGCCAAATCATATTATAAGATGCAAGATTTCAACATTCCGGCACACTGCCAGAGCTTAATGGCCAGTCAGACGCTAAGTAAGGAAATGGGTCTGCATTAAACCTACAAATAAGTCAACAATCAATAGTTCAGGATTACAGTAAAAAACTTGATGTGCCCTTTAAATTGCTTCTAGCATCATTCTTCTAACTCAAGCTCAGCTTCAGAAGCAAAACAAAACAAAGATGATCAAGCAAGAAGCTGAACACAACCTATTTTCACAAGCACAAAGCCTTGGCATTTTGAAACTAAAAGCTGCTCCAAGATTTCACAGAAACCCTTTACAATATACCTGTAGGGCAGCAAACCTGAGAAATAATAGGCTGAGCTTTAGACAGTAAATTAAACTGACAGCTCAGTAAGCACAAAACTAATGCAAAAAAGCAAGCACCTGGAGATAAACGGATAAAGGTTTGGCCTTCCTGCAAAACTCATCTTCCTCACCCCACCCAAAACCAGCAGGGGTTGGTATAAAGGTTTAGGAAGTATGTTCCAGCTTTTTCCTCAATCAAGATTATTTTACTACTACACATATGTAAATAAGAGCAATGCTCGCACACTCATTCACGGTGGGCTTTCTACTCTTTATTTTGCTCTAAATGAGCAATCAATGAGCAATACTTCTATTTAAACACTTCTACTTTCCTTTCAAACAGATCTTGAAAATTCACTTCTTTACTAAACAGTCCTGATATACAATGAAATTTAAAACCTAGGAGACTAAGGGCACGGTACTGAATTCAAACCAACAGAAGGGAGTTCAAGCCTGGCATATCTAGCCTCTTGCAGGCCTTAGGTTTCCCATCAGTGAAGAGGGTTAACAAGAATATCTACTTCAAATAGTTACCAGAAACCTGGAAGTGTTCAGTGCAGTATCTTGACGCAATAAATGTTCAGTAAACCTTAGTTCTGATTCCTCGATTTTAGCTGGGATAAAACAGAAGACAAGGGAACTCAAACTTATCCTTAGTGCCACTATTCATTGCACCAGCAGGGATAGTTAAAGGAAGAAGGGAAGGAAAGGGAGAAAGAAGAAAGGTGAGATGGGGGTGGGGGGAACATAACTATTTAAACTAGTCTACTCAAAGTGTGGTTGAAGGAGTAACAGATCCCAAATAGCTGGTGCCCTGTCTGCAGCAGACAGGTACAAAAACGGAGAATAAGCATTTAGAAAATTTTAGAGCAAGCTGATGGAGTAATTTTGTGGACTGAATTTAATTTGAAAAACTAAGGATTGTATTTTGTATGTCTTTTATTTTGGCTGTTCCCCACCCCCCACCCCCCCACCCCCAGTAATTCATTTTTACTGTATTTTTCTAAGAGTATCTCTCAGCCTGAGATGAACTGAAAAAAAAAAAAAAAACTTATTTGAGAAGCACTGATTCAGTAGGCACCTTCTCAATGAAGAACACCCACCACCATACTCATTCAACATGAAGACCTCTGGGGCATTTTGGACCTCATCACTGTACCATATCCTATTGTGAATGCCGGTAAATCTTCAAAGATCCACAAGGCAGGGCACGTGGGTGACTTCATACTCTTGATCTAAGCTCAGGGTCATGAGGTCAAGCCCCAAGTTGGGCTCCATGCTGGGTGTGGAGCTTACCTTTAAAAAAAAAAAAAAGACCAAGTCCTGTGCTGGTCCTTCAGAGACAGACTGATAAATACTGTGGATAAGAGAGAACCTAGTAAGAAGGTACTCCCAGAAAATATCACACCAGAGTGTTTTGGCACCTTAAACAAATCAAGCACATTATAACCTTCAATGCCATTTCTACCTGTCCCTAAGATAGTGACAGAACCTAAAAATAGACAATTTTTTTCTTTTTAAAAGAAAAGAGAGCAGAGGAAACTCTCCCTCACATCCTTCTGCTCATGCCAGTCAATGAAATAAAGCAAATCAGGTAGTAATCACAAAAATCAGCCAGTAAATCTGCACTCCCACTTCCATTCTGCTGACCCAATCCTCCCCTTTGTTTTATAAATGAAAGGAATGGCCCAGTACTGGTTGTAAATATATTCTGTAAGACAAGGCTACTTTCTGTACAAGTTCTCAGAAGCTTTATCGGCCCAGTACTGCTCAGCAGACCCTGCTGCGGTCCTTCAAGAACGGTGGCTCTCAGAAAAGCAGGGGCAGGATTTGGCTGTGTCTGCGATGAGGAGAGGCCTCACCTTTCTGTCCTCCAAGATAATTCAAGTGGCACGTGCACTGCTGCTGATTGTTAGTGTTACAGACCCGGAGGCTGTCAGAATTGAGGGCCTGAGCCTTGGCTTGGCTGCCAGCAACCCGAGCTTAAGGGACTCACTCAACCTCTCTATATCTGAAGTACACGATGGAAGACAAGCATCTGGGTAATAGGGGGAAAAAAGCTTTTAAAAAAAAGCAATACGTACTAGCTCTAAGAGCTCTGCAGCAAAAGAAAGTCTAATACAGGTCTTGTCTGTAGAGGACACTACCTATCCTTTCTCCCAGCTTCTGTTCCTGGTCCCCAGCAAATAAAAAAAACCAGGAGTCTTCCCTGTCTAAGCCCCCTCTCACTTCCTTCACAGAATGTGGATTTTTAGTGGAGACAGTGGGAACCTGGGTCCCACAGTTTTAGAACTAAGGAGCCACATTTTGCCACCCCCAACAATGCAAGGAACCACATCAGGCTACAGGCCTGGAAAGCTCTGAGATCGAACACACCAAAACGGAAATAAGAGATCACAGGGTGCTGAAGCAGCGGATCAAAGTGGTGCACAGGGTCAAGAGCTGCCACCTGAGAATGACAGGCTGGTCTACAGTAATGCATTCGATATTCAACCAGGTTTTAACCCCCATTTAAATTACATCCACTCCAGTATCAAATGGTTCAGCAGATAAAAAGACATGCCTATTTCTGGTTCCTGAAGTCAAATGATTTAAAGACACCAGATTGCAGATGACAATACGTGCCCCCCCACCTCCAGAGTGCTGGGACATCGATAGATATTGGCAGGTTAAGAGACAGCTCAGGGAGGAGGGAGGGCAAGACTCAAACCGGTTCAAAGACAACAGGGCCTGGCCCATATGTGAAGTGCTCTAGTAAACTGTTAGATAAATATTTTAGCCATCAGCTTCTTCCAAAACACTCTTAACGGAACCATTCCAACTTCTTTCTTCTTTAGTTGGTAATTGATATTCCTTTGCTCAGTACAGGATATAAGAAACCTCTGAGAAGACAAAAAAGCCTGTCATTTCCTGCTTGCTCAGAAGGCATTCAGCATCCATTTACTTGCTTGTTCTGAAAGCCCTGCATTCAGGAGTAAGTGTGAATGGATAAGTAAAAAAGGCTGAAATCTTATATCCTTGGCTCACATAAAAGCAGTTTTTCACATTTTCCACAGACGATGCCTTTAACACCCATTTTTATTCCAAAGTCACCATTTTTAATTCCATTCACAGGATACTTTAATGTAATTGCATACCACAATGCCTACCTTTTCCCTTATCACAGACAGGCAGAAAAATTAAATCATTTCAGTACTTACCCAGCAATCAGTATCAGACTACCTAATTACAAACACAAAACAGGATGGTACATTAATTTGTCTCTGGGAAGACAGTATTTTTTCTTTTCTTACATGTTTACTGGTTTTCACCAGCTCTGAGATTTATACTGGGTCAAGGTTTAATGACAAGAAACAGCAAATATGTTTGTTAAGCAGGGGTGATGTGGACACTGCCGTGTTCACAAAACAGACAAAGCCTGGTACCATGACTGCCCTAACAGGAAGACGGGGCACAGTGAGATGTAGGTGTTTGGCCACATGCGTTTGGCTACTACAACTGACTGCTGGCCCAAAATGTACCTGGTGTTTGTTCCAGGAAAGTGTTTCTCACTAACTAGCAAGCTTAGGATCCAGTGAGAATTGGGTTCGTTATCTAATGAACCCAAGAGCATTAACTATAGGTTGTTTAATTTAAGTCCAGGATAAGCTTCGTAAGGGCAAGATTCAAATATCCATTAAAGTTTTCTAAAAACTCAAAAGAAAGGTTACCATGAACTGCCCACTGACTCTCTTAGGGGCAAGAGGAATATAAGCAAGGAGGTCAATAAACACAAATGCTTAACTAAAAACCTTCACACTGTTTAGATTCTTGTATTTTTATATGCGGGCTAGATCACTGCCGCAGAAACTCCTGCCCGGGCATATTAAGAACAGAAACACCATGGGAGATAGGTATGTTTTTCACACTTGAAACATATCTCAGGACTGTTATATGATGATCAGCACGGAAACAGATGCAACTCTTGATGAATGAACCCCACCTCTTCTTCAAATTTACTAAAGCAACTCTGTTAAGACCTCTCCTCAGTATACATGCTTAGCAGTTTCAACTTCTAGAAACAAATGAAAATGACTACTTAAAAATAACCTTAGAGTTCAGGTATTGTTCATCCATTCAGACACACTCTCTTGCAGCAAATTTGAGCAAGGGAAAGCTTACTGCACTTCTCCCTCAATATTAATATTTTGCCAGTAATATCCCTGAAGAGCTGCTATTAGCACACTAATCATTCTAGGCAAGGCTGACCCTCTTTCCAACAAACAAACAGCCACAGGATTTCTGGAACCGATTCCCCACTAACAACTTGCCAGTACTACAAACACACAATTAGCAAGCACCACAACCACTTTTCCGCTTAGCTGTTATATATAGCTGTATTTAAGCAGCAGTCTCTTAATTCTGAAGATATAAAATTAAAAGATAAATCACGAAAATAACAATTTAGGTGATAAGGGGTTACACAAGCAGTGATTCATTTTTAAACTTATCAAAGCTATTTAGTTCTTATTATTTAAAAGATAAGCTAAGAGTGGTCCCAGCATATTCTATATTTCAAGGCCAAGGAGAATAAAAAGGAAAGAAATAATGAATATTTTATTATTATCAGTGTGATAAACAAAATAAATTTCTAACAAGTGAATTATTATTGCATCATTATCTTGTATGTGATAAATCAGTTTCCCTGATTCTAACTTTTTTATAGTTATTTTATCCACTATTTAAGATTCTTTTGATCTTTACTCATACAGGACAGGACAGATTTCCATCTGGAAATTTATAGGTTATAAAGACCTTCAGAATAGGATCTTTCTTTTTTGGCTGAAGAGATAAGAGATAAGATTTACTTATCTAAGATTTGAATGGGCTACTAAGTTAATTCCAACAGCATAAGCCAAATTTCTGTTAATTTTGTGGGGAAACATTTGGAAAGTTTTGTTTTTTCCTAAGCAGCAAAACTGACACCCTGTATTTGAAGGCTGCAGAGAGAGAGAATCTGAGAAGACCATGAAAAGAGGCGGTGTACGAGGAGAGCCTCAAAAGGTTAGACTGAAATGAGGGCTCAGACATTTCAGAGATGCTACTCCAGGCTAAAGGAAGGTGATAAGCAAAGATTTAACATATAAAAGAAAAAGAGGGGATCCCTGGGGGCGCAGTGGTTTGGCGCCTGCCTTTGGCCCAGGGTGTGATCCTGGAGACCTGGGATCGAATCCCACATCAGGCTCCCGGTGCATGGAGCCTGCTTCTCCCTCTGCCTGTGTCTCTGCCTCCCTCTCTCTCTCTCTCTGTGACTATCATAAATAAATGAAAATTAAAAAAAAAAAGAGGCAACCTGGAGGCTAAAGTACAAATGCTTGCGCATGTACACACACACACACACACACACACACACACACACACACGATAAGATAGCACCTCCTACTACAGGAAAGTATCGCAATTTAGTCCCACCTTTACATACCCCAAACACTAGGTATTTAATACTTTAGAAAAGCAGACAGTTTCTATTTTTAAAATGTCTCTATAGAAATCTCTTAAACAGGGGCAGCCTGAGTGGCTCAGCAGTTTGGCGCCGCCATCAGCCCAGGGTATGATCCTGGAGACCCAGGATTGAATCCCACGTCAGGCTCCCGGCATGGAGCCTGCTTCTTCCTCTGCCTGTGCCTCTCTCCTGTCTCTCATGATTAAATAAATAAAATCTTTGAGGAGAAAAAAAAAAAGAAATCTCTTAAACACATTACAGAGTGTTAGCCTGTTTGGAAACAGTAACTACCACTTAACTTGAATCAGATATGGGTCTTCCCACAGCCCGGAAAGAGAATGTTGAGGATGAGATCAGATAACTGGGTAAGGTCTGCAGTCACTGAACAACTAGCAACAGATGCCTTAGCCTAATACTCCATACAGCTGTGAAAGAGTGAGATTTGATGATGTTTCATTAATTACAATTAATTTATGGTCTTAAGATTTCTGGCATTCTAAGTGTAGTCAGTTGACATGTGTCTCCCACCAAATGTAGAAGTCCTAACTCCTAGTACCTGTGCATATGATCTTATTTGGAAATATGATCTTTGCAAATGTTATTAAGTTAAGGATCTCAAGATGAGATCATCCTGGATTTGGGATAGGCCCTACTTCCAATGACTGGAGTCTTTCTAAGAGACTAAACCATAAAGGAGATAAACCTTGTGGAGATAGAAGCAGAGACTAAAGTTAAGGAAGGGCTGGTGCCACCAAAAGTTAGAAGCAGAAAGATTCTCCCTAAAGCCTTCAAGGGGAATATAGTACTGCCAACACTGATTTCAAAGTTGTAGACTCCAAAACTGCA
The DNA here is from genome assembly GCF_048418805.1 of Vulpes vulpes. Taxonomy (NCBI): domain Eukaryota; kingdom Metazoa; phylum Chordata; class Mammalia; order Carnivora; family Canidae; genus Vulpes; species Vulpes vulpes. The sequence continues at coordinate 139,223,034 of NC_132781.1, forward strand.
AGAGGATAAATTTCTAATGTTTTAGGCCAGAGTTTGTGGAAACTTCTTGTGGCAGCCCCAGGAATCTAATACAGAAAGTTTAGCAATATCATTTTTTTTTTTTTAAGATTTTATTTATTCATGAGAGACCCAGAGAGAGAGGCAGAGACATAGGAAGAGGAAGGAGAAACAGGTGCCATGCAGAGAGCCCAATGCAGAACTCAATCCCAGGACTCTGGGATCACACCTTGAGCCAAAGGTAGATGTTCAACCACTAAGCCACCCAGGCGTCCCACCAATAGTATTATTATACTTTGATCTAACACCATTTAGAAATAATACAGCTTAATGTAGAGAAACTGCAGCTCCCATTTTTATGGCCAACTCAGGCAATTTCTGCAGAGCTTTCTTGAAATATACATGCAATGTAGTGAAAAAGCCCACAATGTAACTGAACTATGTAAATTAGCAGTTTATTACTACATAATACACATCACCCATGGTACATTGGGTCTTTGCAACTCATAGTAAAGATGTGCAATCTGCCCTTGATATTTTTTTTTTCTGAAGACAGATTTGAGCCAAGTGAACATCTTTCAGAGGACTTGTGCTTGCAAGCACCACGAAGTCACTTAGAGCAGTACAGTCATTTCAGTGCCATGCCCTATTAATAACTGTTCTTTACATAATTACATCTCTATTACACAAATGTATAGATAGGCCTTCTTTATGACCATTTCCAAAAAATAAAATAAACATTTTAAAAAATTCTCCTAGCATCAGCCATATATATTTAAGTAAATCTTTTTAAGTATGTTACCTTTGCTGGCCACAGTAATCTTTCAAAAATGCATTCGCAATGCATGCCAACATCATCAATTATGACAAACAACAGTTAACAGAGGAAAATCTGTATTAATTTCAAGCTTTCCATTAAAAAAAAGAGAATATAATCAATGTCTACCAAACAGAAAAGGACTACACACATATCTGTATATGTATCTACACACAGGGAAATGCCTTTTCAAGCTTTTAAGTAACCCAAAACAATGGATGGTACAAAGTCTTGGATAGCATCTATCAAAGGATCCTTCAGCATTTCCTTCTATGAATTTATAAACTCACATAATAAATTCATTCTGATTGAGATGTGGGATTAGGATGCATTCTCATCTCTATAACTGCACTGGTTGGAAAAATTTATACACAAGAATCCATTAGATTTATAGTATGTGAATCATATATCTCAAAAAAGCTGTAAAAGTAAATGAGGAAAAAAAAGTCCATGAAAAAATATATATGGCTTTTCTAAAAACAAACAATAAAAGTAACTAAGTTAACTCTTCTTGGATAATCAACACACGATGAGAAGAATTAAAAGGAAGATTGCTCCAAGCTCAGGGCAAAAGGCAACCTGGCTCATATGTACTAAATAAGAAATCAGGCAAAGGATATATTGATACTGTGTATATGGGGGGCTTAAGCACAGGTCAGGTAAGCCCCACAATACAACCTAAAACTTCCAATCCCTATCAATAACCAGAACCATTTCAGATTATGCCAAAGCCTCAGCCCTTTAAAACTTAAATTTTCTCCATTAAGCTTTTGTTGGCAAGAAGATGAAATCAACAGAACAAGTATTTTGGAACTAATAAGTCTTTTTTTTCTTTGAGCAACCAGGGAAAGGGCAGAGGGAGAGAGAGAATTTTTTTTAAGATCTTATTTATTTATTTTAGAGATAGCGAGAGCAAGCATGAGTGGTGGGGAGAAGCAGAGGAAGAGGGACAAGCAGACTTTGCACTGAGCTCAGAGATCAATGCAGGGCTTGATCGCTGGACCCTGAGATCATGACCTGAGCCGAAACCAAGAGTCAGATTTCATACCAACTGGGTCATCCAGGTGCCCCAAAGTGGGGGTGGGAGGGGAGAGGGAGAGAGAGAGAGAGAGAGAGAGAGAGAGAGAGAGAGAATGAGTCTTAAGTAGGTTCCACATCCAGCATGGAGCCCAAAGTGGGGCTTGATCTCACAACTCTGAGATCATGACCTGAGCCAAAATCAAGAGTGAGGCGCTTATGATCCTCACCCAGATGCCCCAAAACTAATAAGTCTTAAATCTTTATGTTAGATGCCAAAATCAAGAGTGAGGCGCTTATGATCAAGCCACCCAAATGCCCCAAAACTAGTAAGTCTTAAATCTTTACGTTAGATCTAGATGATCAATTCCTAATTAATCAAAAGTCACCTTGGACTGACCATTTTGCATTTCTGAAGCTATTCTGGAAAAACCTGAAAGGTAAAATTTTAAAATGAAAGCATCCTTCCTCTCAAAGTTCAAAGATTTCCCTGTGGTACAGGACCAAAATTCTTAGCAATGCTCATTACAAATTAAGAAACTCTCTTTGCTGTGACTAAGCATGCACTACTGGGAAACCATCTAATGGGGGTGCTGAAGGAGTGTTCGTGCATTAAACAGGTTAGAAGAGAATATCATGACTTGATACATTTATAAACCTGTCAATATCTCAAAGCAGAAAATGGAGTACCATATCAGAGGGAATTCATGAAGTACATCACTAAGTGTACTGACGATTCCAAATAAGTATAACAAATATGCCAAGGAACATTTAAAAACAGTTGGTTTGGGGATCCCTGGGTGGCTCAGCGGTTTGGCGCCTGCCCTTGGTCCAGGGCATGATCCTGGAGTCCCAGGATTGAGTCCTATGTCGGGCTCCTGGCATGGAGCCTGCTTCTCCCTCTGCCTGTGTCTCTGCCTCTCTCTCTATGTCTATCATGAATGAATAAATAAAATCTTTAATAAATAAATAAATAAATAAAAGCACTTGATTTTAAAAATAAACAAGTTCTTCAGGGGGCATGTGGGTGGTTCAGTCAGTGTCACCTCCGACTCTTGGTTTCAGCTCAGATCATGATCTCATGGGTTGTGTGACTTGAGCCCCCAGTTGGGCTCGGGCAGGAGTCTGCTTGAGATTGTCCCCCTCTGCCCCTACCCCTACACTTGCATGTACACACACCAAATAAATAAATAATTTTTTTAAAAAATAAAAATAACGGATTTGCTATTTTAAACATTAAAAACAACCAACCTTTCAGCGAGTGCCATTTCTTCCCCACTATTAGGGATACTACCCAAAATACATGATTATTCAAACTTTTTAGCTCTATTCCTTTTGCTCACCCCATCTTTGTTAAAAGTATTGGTTTACAGAGTATCAAGCAGTAAAACAAAAGGAACAACAACAACAAAAAAAAGACAGGTAAAAGTAAACAAAATAAAAACAGTTAAGTATACATGCCATTTTAAGATTTCATGGAAATGAGCAGGCATCCTTAAGGTGACAAATTAATACAATTTAGTACACAAAATTAAAAAAAAAAACCTAGAGACTATGGGAACATATCAGTAACAGGAAAAATAATGAGTATTTACTTAAATAAGACACTTATTTAAGTCTCAATACAAACATAGGGTTTTCAGTTATGTTGAACTGGAATAAATACTATAAAGACTATGTAGGACTACGGCCATTAGATGGATAAAAATAGTTCTTGGGAAGACAGTAGAGTTAATTCAAACTAAGCCCAAGTAATAACACAATTAGTAACTATCTGTAGAATGTTGCCTTCTGGGGATCCCTGGGTGGCTCAGCGGTTTAGTGCCTGCCTTTGGCCCAGGGCGCGATCCTGGAGTCCCGGGATCAAGTCCTGTGTCGGGCTCCCAACGTGGAGCTGCTTCTCTCTCCTCCTGTGTCTCTGCCTCTCTCTCTCTCTCTCTCTCTCTCTCTCATGAATAAATAAATAAATCTTAAAAAAAAAAAAGAACGTTGCCTTCTTAGAACCTGTTTCCTTTCATTTCAAAGGTAAATCAACAATTAAAATGGCAGCTCACTGCCCCTTCACTCTAACATGAACACAGCACCCCAATTCCTTAAAACTAAATGAGTCCAAGTTTTTTCCTTAACAATGTGTATGTGCACATCCACACATACAAAGCAGTTTCTGATTAGATTAAAATAGCAATCAATTATGCCAGTGGCATGTTAGGTTAAATGAGACTAGAGTGCTTTATTAGACCATTTCCTGGTGCCACTAATGCGGCCAAATACTTCCTAGAAATCGATGAGTAGGTTTCAGTAAATAGTACTCTAAGTTTTTCCCAGCTCTTTGCCAACCAATACAAGCAAGCTGTAAAAAAGAAATGTGGAAGACGAAGAGTAAAATTATTTGAGATCCAGCAAAGAAAGCAAGACAAACTTAAAACTAATGTCTCTGTGCCTTGGATTAAGCCCAAGGAAGAAGAAAAATCTGTTCTCATAATTATAATAATCTAAGAAGTGCAGGTTGGAACTGCTTTCCTAAATTCAGCCTCTCAGAGCACTCTAAAAGTAATCTATGTTCCCCACTATACCTCCAAAGCTGAATCACCCATTCTCCTAATATCTCAGGAAGAGAATTAACAAAGAAATCTAGAACTCCTAATCAGCTGGTCAACAAAGGACCAGGGACTTCAGTCTGGTTTGCATACTCAAGGTTACCTGCAGCAGTACTGGCACCTGGTAGCCCTTACCTGGATGTCTGTGTCCTTAACAGGCTCAAGAGGCTCAAAGGTGGTAGCTGCACTCAGACTCTCCAATCGCTGGGAGATGTGGGATATGTCAAGTCCCCGAGAACCGAGAAGAACAGATCTATATGAGGATATAGGGCAAGGAGAAAAAAGCAGGATTAGGACATCTAATATGCTTCATAAAACACCACAGACTATTTTTTTTATTTTTAAACTTCAAAACTTTTTTTTTTCCAAAACTTCCCACATACTGCCCAGATACTTTTATATGTTTTTTTTTTTTTATCTCTCCATAAGATTTATTACACAGAATAACAGACACAAATTGTACCCGGTAATAAGAGTTCTGATCATTCTGAGTTAGAATGAAGAACTTGCTAGAATAAAATGATAATATATCAGTAAAATGATAGGCTAGACTACTCCCCACATTTTACAGTAAAAATCATAAAGTAGATGCTATTCTCAATCTCTGTTTTACAGACAGGGGAAATAAGGTACAAAGAAGTTAACTGACTTATCCAAAGTCACAGAGCCAGGAAATGACAGAGCCAGGTCATCAGGCTCCAGAGCACAAACTCTTAACCACCATATTGTATTCCCAGCTTCTGTAAAGACAGATACAGTGAACCACAACATTTGAGAAGCTTCAGTCCAAACTTTATTAGTTGAAGAAGCTAAAAGTCTAGGACCATCGATGATATGCAAAGGGCAGTCAGACCAAGTCCAAGGCCAATTTTCCATGGCTTCTCTTTAAAAGCCTAACATATCTAGCACCTTTTTAAGTTCCCTTTCTGCTGTCCAGTCCAGTAATACAGGAGCCTGTCACCTAATAAATGCTTTGCAGAGAGATGGGAATAATACAGCTAATAATAATAAAATCACAGTCTCACTAACATCTAGAACACTCCCTGGAAAAAATTTAGGGGAATTAGATGCTTTTGGATTATAATTTAGTATCCAAAAATCCCACTGACAAAATTTACATTCCCTCTGAGTAACTCAGAAGCTAGACCACTGGGCAACACAAGTAACCCTAACACCTATGGCTGTCACACCTAAGATGTCTACTCCTGAACTAACAGACTTATTGGAGAAGAGAAAGGACTTTGTGTTTATTTCTATTCTACTAAGTACTACAGAAATAGATGATGTGCACCCAGAGGGTTCCTCATTATGGATTTTTGTCTCTTTCATGTAGACAGGTCAACTACAATGCATGTCATCCCTGGGGCTTCTCCTTCAGGCTACCAGGTAAATAAGATAATCTGGCCTCTCTTTTAACAATCTTTAAAGCTAACTTTCTAATACGGTAGTTACATCAGAATCACCTAGGCAACTTTCCTTCCAACAATCCTGAATAGTGCTAGGTGAAGCTGAAGAAATGGGTATCAGTGTAACATATTCTTTCCTTTTTTTTTTTTCTTGCCTTTTTTAATAATAGCTTTACTGAGATATAATTCATATACCATACAATTCATCCATTTAAAGTGTACAATTCAGTAAGTTTTAGTATATTTACAGAGTTGTACAACCATCACCACAATCAACTCTATAACATTTTCATCAACCCACAAACAAATCCCTACCCACTAGCGGTCATTTCCCATGTCTTTTTCCAAACTCCTCTCATCCTCTGATAATCATTAATCTCTTTTGTTTCTATAAATTTGCCTATTCTGGACATTTCATATAAATTGATTCATACAATAGTGGGGTTATTTTTATTTTTTAAAAGGTTTTACTTATTCACAAGAGATAGGGAGAGACATAGGCAGGAGGAGGAGAAGCAGGCTCCAGGCAGGGAGCCACCCAGGCGTCCCAATACATGGGTATTTTTGTGACTACCCTTTTTCATTTAGCATAATGCTTGTCAAAATTCATCCATGTTGTAGTGTATATCGGTACTTCATTTCTTTTTATAATTGAACAATATTGGATTAAAGGGATACATCATAGTTTATCAGTGTATCTATTCATCAGGTGATAGACATTTGGGCTATTTCCACTTTGAGATCGAAAAATGCTGCCCTGAACATTCATGTACAAGTTTTTGGGTGAATATAAAGGTTTGTGTGTGTGTGTGTGTGTGTATTAGCAGATACTGATGGTCACTGCTTAGTCATTAATTCCTTAGAGGTTGCAAAATGGTGGTATTTTTTTTCCTAAGATTTATTTGAGAGAAAGAGTACGCATGGAGGGGTGGGGATGGGGGATCTCTAGCAGACTGCCCGCTGAGTATGGAACCCAATCTCAAAACCCAGAGATAACGACCTGAGCCAAAACCAAGAGTCAGATGCTTTTAACCGACTGAGCCACCCAGATGCCCCAGATATTCTATTTTTATTAGCCAGACTATTCCCTTTCAGAAAAACTCGTCATCCACTATGTGGTTACTCTGAATAATGAGATGGTTCTCCAGCATCCTCAAAGTGATGGATGAGTTTTGTTATCATTATGAATTCATGAATTTAAACATAGTCATAAACATATGAAATGAAACATATTAAATACTTATTGATGTGTTTCAATTCATTGCAGGAACTATCCTTAAGATACTCAAATCTTCTCCTTCAGCTAGTAGAAACCTTTTGAGGACAGTTTCTGAGTTCTTTTGACATGACTCAAGTAGACCTTCATAACTTCTCTATCTGGTATGACAAAATGTTTCATTTTCATCTTATACAGACTTGGGAGTCAGTCAACTCTCCAAAGAGTCCCCATTGTTTTATTAAGAGATGGATTTTACAAGTGGCTATCTGAGCTCTAGGCCTGCTCACTGCTACACTGTTTCTAGGCTTTTTAAGTAGAGCTAGAAATTAAGTTTTTACTTTTGTTTCAGTTTTAAGATAAATTACATGGTGAGTTTATACTAATACTTCCAATTCAAATTTAAAACACAAAGTTTTGGGTTAACCTCATAAATTTTTCTATCCGAATCTCCTTTTTCCCACACCAAAAGTCCTAGTCCTCAGCATAACCACCATAACTATTTATTTGCTCTATCCTACACTATACACACAAAAGTCTCAAAACAGCTGTAACAACACCTCCAACTGCTGACTGATGACAGATTAAGAATCACTTGGAACTGTTCCTCTCTGTGTGGTATGTCACCTACTAGATTAAGCATTTATTTTCCTTTTTAAAGAACTTTTTTGATATTAATTTTGTTTTATAATGATGTATTTGTACAATTCCAAAGTCAATTTTATTTTTTAAAACATTCCCATCTTTTTCACCTTATTTAAGGTTACTTAAACCTTTTGTTTACCTTCTGTATTAATCATGTCTTTTTAGGGAAGGAGGAAGACCTATTATAAATGAGCTCTTAGGAACAGTGCTAGGATGGGGAAAAGTCCAGAGTACCAGTGCAGAGTAGGGGTAGATTGGCACAGTTTATCAGGAAGGAGAAACCATAAAATTAAAAAAACAAAAACAAAAACAGAAACACCTGAAAAAATAAAACTCTAAAAGCAAGAATTTAGAATGGAAACTAGGGTAGCCCAGGTGGCTCAGAGGTTTAGTGCCGCCTTTGGCCCAGAGTGTGATCCTGGAGACCTGGGATCCAGTCCCATGTCAGGTTCCCAGCATGGAGCCTGCTTCTCCCTCTGCCTGTGTCTCTGTCTCTCTCTCCCCCAGCATGGAGCCTGCTTCTCCCTCTGCCTGTGTCTCTCTCTGTCTCTGTCTTTGTCTCTCTCTCTCTCTGTGCCTCTCATGAATAAATAAATAAAATCTTTAAAAAAAAATAGAATGGAAACTAATGGACAAAAGGTAGAACCTCGGGCACCTGGCTGATTCAGTCAGTTAAGCATCTGCCTTCGGCTCAGGTCATGATCCCAGGGTCCTGGGATGGAATCCGGCATCAGGCTCCCTGTTCAGCAAGGAGTCTGCTTCTCCCTCTCCTCTGCCCCTCCCCAACTCATGCATGCACACAGGTGCACACACATGCACATGCTCTCTCGCAAAAATAAATAAAATCTTTAAAAAATAAATTTTAAAAAAGGGGTAGAACCGCCTTGTGTACATACAGTACCTCATTTTATATATTTGTCCACAGACTCGTAAATATTTTGCATCAATTTAAAATATTAATTTTAAAACTCACAACTCTTAACACCCAAGACTTAGATTTCATGAACCTCTAAATCTGAATTCAAATGCACCTTGAAAATAATTATTAAAGCAATTGCATTGTGAGCAGTGACTGAACTATTTTATATTAACGAATTTAAAAATTTTAGTTGTAATTATGGTGCTGTGTTTTTATTTTTGGAGTCATTACTTAGAGATATATTTGATGTCTAAAATCTGTTTCTAAATCCGAGTGGGATTACAGATGAAACAAACTGGGTGATGAGCAATGGAGTTTCATTAAACTTTTGTCTCTTTTTCTGTATGTAAAACACTTTTAGTACTGAAATTATTTAAGGAAAAACAAGTCACATGAATCTACTTACTAGAAATAACTACAAAATTAACAGTACTTATAGGGAAGAGGAACCTACTATGTGAGAGTATGCAAAGCCAGACTGTGGGAAATTCTGTAAGGACAAATGAGTTCAGTCCTTCATTACAAAATAGCTCCAAGGGAAAAGACGAAGTGAGTACTTACTGAATAAAAGAAATTTTAAAAGATTTATCAAGGATTCACAATACACAGGGGATATTTGGATTTTGAGTCAAGCGAAATGATAAACATGTAAGATATCTGAACAGACTAAAAATTTGATATTAAAGTATATTTACTTATTTTAGTTTTTTTTATTTTTTTATTTATTTTTATTTTAATTATGATAGTCGCACAGAGAGAGAGAGAGAGAGAGAGGCAGAGACACAGGCAGAGGGAGAAGCAGGCTTCACGCACCGGGAGCCCGACGTGGGACTTGGTCCCGGGTTTCCAGTACCGCGCCCTGGGCCAAAGGCAGGCGCTAAACCGCTGCGCCACCCAGGGATCCCCTTTACTTATTTTATTTTTTTTTAATTTTTTTTATTTATTTATGATACTCAGAGAGAGAGAGAGAGAGGCAGAGACACAGGCAGAGGGAGAAGCAGGCTCCATGCACCGGGAGCCCGACGTGGGACTCGATCCCGGGTCTCCAGGATCGCGCCTTGGGTCAAAGGCAAGCGCCAAACCGCTGCGCCACCCAGGGATCCCCCCTTTACTTATTTTAGATACAGAACTATAGTTATGTTTAAAAGTAAAGGAATCTTTAAAAAGGGGGGGGGGGCAGCCCTGGTGGCGCAGGGGTTTAGCACCGCCTGCAGCCTGGGGTATGATCCTGGAGACCCAGATAGGGTCCCACAGCGGGCTCCCTGCATGGAGCCCGCTTCTCCCTCTGCCTGTGTCTCCGCCTCTCTCTCTCTCTCTCTATGAATAAATAAATAAAATCTTAAAAAAAAAAAAAAGTAAAGGAATTAGTTTCTAGAGATTCACTTGGCAGTATCTGTGGGTAAAATAGTGTACTAGCTGGGATTTGCTTAAAAATTATTAGGTGGGGGATATAAAACAAAAAGGAAAAACTGTCCCTGACTGGTAATTGAAATGAGTGCTCAGATTCAAATCTAGCCATCCCATGGAACGTGAGTTACAGGCACTAAAAACTCGTGATTTCAAGAGAAGTAAAACAATATTCTGAAGAAAAGTTAAGCCACAAAATTGGCTTGTTTTTGGAAAGAGTATCTCCACAGAACTGAGGTATCTTGACTGCTTCATAAGCATTTATCTCACTTCTTAAAAATCTCCTCAAGGGGATCCTGAGTGGCTCAGCGGTTTAGTGCCTGCCTTTGGCCCAGGGCGCAATCCTGGAGTCCCAGGATCGAGTCCCACGTCAGGCTCCTGGCATGAGGCCTGCTGCCTCTCTCTCTCTCTCTATGTCTATCATAAATAAATAATAAATCTTTAAAAAAAAAATTTAGAAAAAAAAATCTCCTCAAAATATATACTTGGTAATCTAAAAAAAAATCATGCCTTTTTATTTTCTGTATCTGATGCTTTGACAACTATAGCCTTGCTGACATTGGCCTTTCCGAATTAGCTCACCTTGCAAGGCGGCCTTTCCGAATTAGCTCACCTTGCAAGGCAGCCCTTCCAGTGAGCACAAATTTCAAATGCAAACTAATGAATCCAAAGCCCATACCCCAACTTGAATGGGCTACTTACCACCCCACAGCTAGGTAAAGACAACTAGAGACAGCTCCTATAACCCAGAGCCTGTTGAGGTTATTCAAACTAGGCAATCCTAAGTTTGTTGACCCAGCCCTGCCTTACTTTCCCATGGAAACCAGAATACAGGCTCCTGCCCACATTTTCCCCTTGCTCTCACAGCATCTTGACTGACCCCGTGCTGACCTATGACGTGCCCTGCCTCATTTCTAGACAACTGTAAACAGAAACTCCCTCCTTCATGACAGTCATTTTCTTGTCTGCATATCTTACCATACCTGATTCAAGCAAATCCCAGGTACTTTTAAAACACTTTTTTTTTTTCCAGTGGATATGTACATACATTTCCATCACCTGATTTTTTAAAACTGCTTTATTAAAAATAATTTAAAAATAAAACCACTTTATCGAGATACAATGTACATATCGTATCCATTTAACTGACTTAGTGGATTTTAGTATATTTAGAGCTGTGCAACCATCCACTACAACTGATTTTTAGAATTTTCTTCACCCCACAAAGAAACCCCCAACCCATCAGAAATCACTCTCCATGACCCTCAATCCACCCACCCGCCCACAAGAACATTAATCTACTTCCTATCTCTATCAATCTGCTTATTTAAGACATTGCACATAAATGGAGCTCTACAATATATCATCTTTTGTGACTGGCTTCTTTCACTTAGCATAACGTTTTCAAAGTTCATCCATGCTAGAGCCATGTATTAAACGCTCATTCTTTTTATTGCAAAGTAGTATTCCATTTTATGGATATACCACATTTTATTTATCAATTCATCAGCTGACAGACATTTGGGTTGTTTCCACTTTTTGACTATTATGAATAATGCTATGAACAGCCATGTATAAGTCTTTATATGGATAACTGTTTTCATCTCTCTTGGGTATACCCCTAGAGGTGAAATTGCTAAGTCATATGGTCATGCTGTTTAACTTTTGAGGAACCGCTCGCCTGTTTCCCAAAGTGGCTGCAATACTTTACATCCCACCAACAGGATATGAGTCTCCATTTTTTCCACCTCCTCAATACAGGGCTGAGGGTCTTTTGATTATGGCCATTCTAGTGTGTTAATGAAGTGATATGTCATGGAGGTTTGGGTTTGTGTTTCCCTGATGGCTGGTGATGCTGAATGTCTTGTCATTTGCTTGTTAACCATGTGTACATCATCTTTGGAGAAACAGCTATTCACATCTTTTGTTCATTTTTAAATCAAATCCCTTATCAGATAAATAATTTGCAAATATTTTCTCCCATTCTGTGGGCTATTTTCTCACTTTAATAGTGTCCTTAAATGTACAAAAGTTTTTTTAATTTTGATGAAGTTCAATTTGTCTATTTTTTATTCTGTCACTTGTGCTTTCAGTTTCATGTCTAACAAGGTTCTGCCTAACTTAAGGTCAGAAAGATTTATACCTGTTCTAAGAGTTTTAAAGTTTTGGCTCTTACATTCAAGTCTGTTACATTTAGAATTAAGGTGCACAACTTCATTCTTTTGCATATAGATATCCAGTTGCCCCAGTATCATTTGTTGAAAAAACACTAAATGCTCTTGGCATTTGCTGAAAATCAGCTGATGACAGACACATGGATTTATTTCTGGACTCATAATTCTACTCGATTATCTATTCTTATGCCAGTAGCACACAGTCTCGATTATGGTAGCTTTGTTTAAAGTTATGAAATTAGAAGTGTGAGCCTTCCAACTTTCTTCTGCCTTTTAAAGATTGTTTTGGCAACTCTAGGTGTCTTTTTATTTCCATATGGATTTTAAGATCAACTTGTCAATTTCTGCAAAAAAGCCAGCTGGAATTTTGATAAGGATTCCACTGAATCTGCAGATCAATATGGGCAGTATTAATATCTTAATAATAAAATTAAGTCTTCTGAATTGTGAACATTGACTGTCTTTTACTTGTTTTCTTAAATAAGAGAACTGTACGCTTTTTTTCCACCTCGTATGTTTTTACTTTACTACACAATATGTCCTGGAGTCATTCTACAGTAGTGTACGTTCTCATTCTCTAGCGTTACTGAGAAGTATTCCACTGCCAAGATGTACCACACCTATCCTACTAATCCCCTACTGATGGATGTTTTGAGTTGTTTTTAATTTTTGCTATTGCAAGTAATGCCACAATGGATATCGTTATGCACATCTCTTTCACTTTTGCCAGTGTGTCTTTGGAATAGATCCTTAGAAGGATTGCTGGGTAAAGGATAAATTCACTAGATATTGCCAAATTCTGTCCCACAGGTGCCTTATCTGCACCAGTGATATGTGAGAATGCACCCAGCACCCAGGCAATTTTAAGGTGTACCAGGGCTGAGAGCCTTGAAATAAAAAAACTAGCTATTATAGTAATCAGAAGAGTGAAGTCATCCGAGTGGGTGGTGCCTGCAGGAATTGTCCAGTGCATAGACAGATTTGATGGGGAAAAGTGGACATAGAACTGAGGGAAAACAACAGAGAATCCAGGGTAAGGGATGGCTTTACAAATAAAGTCTATATCAGAAACTTCCAGCTTTTTAAGAGTAGAGAAATCCAAAGGCTCCCTGATTTCTGCCTGCCCCAATTTCCATAAACCAGGCAGCTTCTCCTGAGCAAAAAGCCAGAAAGGCTGGAGTCAAACACTCTCCTCTCAGGAGAAGAGGAAGACAAAAGGTGTCCTCAGTACACATGGGGAGCAGAAACAAAGTCAGGAGGTCTGAGTTCAAGTCTCATCTGTCTCTTACTGCCTGAAAATTTTAAATGCATCAGTTTTCTAAGCTTAATTTTCTCCCTCTGGTTGTTTTCGTTTTTTCCCCTCTGTTAAATCTGGAGAAAAATCCCTGCCTCGCTCACCTCTCAAGGCTTGTGAAGACCAGTCAGGAGAACACCTTTGACAATTCTTTGGAAATTAAAAAGTGCCATAAAAATAGGAGAGTCTTAACTGAGCAACTTGGATTTGAATCTGGCACGGCCATTTGCTATCTGATGTTTCTCAATTATAAAACAGAGATAATAACACTTATTTCATAAGGTTATTTTAAGAAGATATTATATAATGCATATAAAGTGTTTGGCACAGTGCCTGACAAAGAGCAAGTGCTCAAAAGGTTGCTTAGTAGTATTGCTACAAGTAAAGTTATAATTTACTGTAAAACTTTGGGCAAATTAATGTTCGTATATGCTTTGCATGAATATGGAGAAAAGTGATCAATAACCCTGGTTACCTTGGGGGATAAAGTTAAGGAGAGTGATTGCTGGCTTTTTCTTTGTACAACTCTTAAGTTGTTTGGCTTCTGAACCTGACTGGAAAAATCCAATGGGGCATCTGTGATGGGAACAGAGGGGGGATGCAATTGAAAATGGGTACCCAGGGAGGGCTTCATGGCTACTGATGATACTCTATGTCTTCACTGTGCAATGTGCAATTCATTTTATTATTATTTACACCAGGAGTCAGCAAACTTACCCTGTAAAAAGCAGACAGTAAATATTTCAGGCTCTGCAGGCCATACGGTCTCTGTCATAACTATTCAACTCTGCTATTGTAGCACAAAAGCAGCACAGACAATACATAAATAAGTGTGGCCATGTTCCAATAAGACTTTAACAGGCAGCGGGCTGGATCTGGCTCATGGATCATAGGCTGACAACCCCTGATTTACACCTTTATATATGTTATGCATATCCCTCTTTATGTGTGAAGAAATTTAACAGTTTAAAAATATCAAACACACATGCAAAAAAGCCTTCAAATCTGTTCTCTAAAATGAAAAATCCAACAAAGTATATTTAAACAAATGAATTCAGCACAGAACAATTCAATCTTAAATCTACAATCTAATCTTAACTAAAATCTTAAGGACACATTTTCTTCCAAAATTTATTTCATGCAAGAAAATTTTTCCTACTCAGTTCTCTCCTCTGCCTTCACCCTGTACTAAAATATTCACATCACATTTTAATGTCTGCCTATCAAGGTGGAAAAATACAGTCATTAGTCCTTTGGTTTTTTTTAAGCACCTGCCCCACCCCATACCCATTCTTTCAATGTTCAACTTCCTCCTCCCTAAAATAATGAATTTAAGGTAGAAAGAGATGAAGAAGAATGGAAATTTACAAGAAAGAGAGCATGACTGATAATTGTTACCAAGAAAACAGTTTCCCTTTTTGCTCTTAATAGGCTGTAAAGCTGATGCAATTAAATTATAACTATAGCAACTCAGCTGGCATCACGGTCCTTTTGCTCCCGCAGCATCCTTGCACACAAGCGCAGAGCCCGCATGCTCAAGACTGAGGGTAACTGCAGACAATCCGCAGCAACAGTAAGGAGCCTGCAGGGAGGACAAATAAGCAGATATGGCCAAAGGCTGGCGGGGGTGTTGGGGAATGATGTACTGGAGCAACTAGCTGGATTAAAAAAAAAAAAAAAAAAAGTTTCTGCTGGGGTTCCCCTGATTTGCCTTTATCAATACCAATGAAACCAAAACTAACTGGTATTTTAAAAATAAAACTCTGGGAAGGCCTACAGAAGAATTCCTACAACATCTTTACTAATTCAGCAGAGCAGCCAGAGCACTGAGCTTTCAAGATCAGCTGGGAAAAGAATGTAGCCCTTATACTTACTCCTGTGACATTTATTACAAACCCAAAATAACATCCCCGTGGAAACATCAGCACTTAGGTCTTTCTCAAGTTCAAGGAATGAAGACTGAGCAGACGACTGACAATTTCCCACATCTCCCACACAGAATCTCAGTGATTTTCCAGACTCACTGAGGTCACGAGTACCAGCACCCCTCCATCCTCCCACAGCCCTTCCTTTGGGGCTAGAAGAGCATGTGCTCTCTGGAGTCAGCCTCCCGAGGTTGGAGTCCTGGTTCAACACTCACTGGCTGTGCAATCTGACAGTTACCCTGCCCACTCTGAGCCTTAGCTGCTCAACTGTAAGGGGACATAGTCCTAATATTCATTGTGAGGACTAAGCAAACTCTGAAGTCTAGCCAAGTTTCTGACACACAGTAAATCACATTTCTCATGGAAAGCAGCAACGGGTTTTTTTTTTTCTGTCTCCCCAAATTACAAGCTCCTTGAGGGCAGACACCATGTCTATATATCATGGTTGTAGCCCCAGACACAGCCCAGGACTGGGGTTCCCAACACATGACTGTGGAATCCACAGCCCACTGGATGTTGTGTGTCAGCAGATGCCACTGGCTGGACAGACAGACAGTACTTTTCTTCAGCTGCAGTCTCTTGGGGCTGCCCACTCTCCCATTCTATGGTCACCTGGCAGGCACTATGTGTCCAGGGCATTGTAGCAGCAGCTGTTGGGGTCACTAAGGATGACCAGATAGAACCACCCCTCGCTTGGCTTTTCACCACTGGCTGCTCGTCAATTTCTTCCACGTGCACTTAAAAAGAGTGCTCATTTCTGAATGTTCCCTGGCTTTGACGGTCATACTTATTTGGGTAACCACACTTACTAATATAGTTTTGGGAGCCATTTATGACCCAATGATCAGCAAACCCAATCAGGAACTACCGTAATGAGTTTCTATGTGATAAAGCTCTTCACTCTTTCCCATCCTGATCATCTCTGCCGGTGATATGAGCTCACAGCTTGGTCAGGCAGAAAGGCTGTAAAACCTGAGGGCAGGGAGACAGAACAAGGCTGCTGACCCGTTTACAAAACCTGAGTTCCCAAGAATTAGGCTGTGTCTGTTACTCACAGACTGTATCCTAATTCAAGGGAGGAAAGAATCGGATCCTGCCCCTGAGCCATGCAGTAGCAGCACTGCCTCCCCACCAATACTCACGCCTTGACATCTGCTGTCTCCTGGGACGTGCGTGTGAGGGTACGGGAACGCAGGCGCTCACCCGCCTGCTGGATCTCCTGTAGGTTCCGTTCCACATGGGGAAGCTCTGAGATGCCCTCAGTCTCAGCAGCAAGCTGTTCAGCTTGCTGAAGGAGCTCACCAAACCCCTCAGTATCCATTGGAGTTGCAAATCCTAGATGGGGGAGGAAAAGGAGAGACCTAAATCAAGGGGAGGACAGGCTTCAAATGCTGCCCGAGTCTGTTACAAACTAAACGGAACACAAGGACTTTTTGTAAACAGACAAAGAGACAGCTCATCAACAAGCAGGATTTGTTCCTGAACAGAGCCCAAGAACAGGCCTGACAGAGAAAATGAGTCAGACTGTGAAGAAATAGATAATTTCTGTGCATATTGACAACCCCAAGATTGATTCCTGCCACCAGACCAAATGCAAATATATTAAGCTACAGACCAGAATTCCTGCCTCCTTCCACACACACTCAAAGTTGACAAGGAAATGGAAATGACAGTGGCAATCTCTGGGAGATTAAAGAAACACCACCCTGCACCTCCTATTCCTCTACCTGTCTTAGAAAAATCCCACCATCCATATAGGTTGGGGGCAATTTATAAGGTCCTAATCTCATATGATTCTCAACAACTTTATGAGGCTCCAGAGTGGATAGGAGAAGCAACTCCAATCCACAGAGCTGTTAGGCATCCAGGGTACTCTGGTGGCATTGTGGCTGGATGGACAAAAGAACACAGGTCTCCTGACTAACCCCGTGTTATTCTCACATATTTGCTCCTTCGCCAACAAAAGACAGTCTTTTAAAATTCATGTTTCCATTCACACATTCTTTAGCTTTACAAGGTTACTGAGAGCAGATATCTATGTCTGCTGGTTACAGATGACATTCAGAATATTAGACTTAACTGTTACTATACCTACTACTTTTAGAAATGCCATTGCTGGGGCACCTGGGTGGCTAGGTGTCTGACTCTTGATTTTGGATCACATCATGATCACAGGGTCATGAGACTGAGGCCCTCATGTGGCCCTGGAGCCTGCTCTCTCCCTCTCCCGCTGCCCTTCCCTCATCCTTTCTCGAAAAAGAAAAAGAAAAAGAAAAAGAAAAAGAAAAAGAAAAAGAAAAAGAAAAAGAAAAAGAAAAAGAAAAAGAAAAAGAAAAAGAAAAAGAAAAAGAAGAAGAAGAAGAAGAGATAGAAAAAGAAAAAGAAAAAGAAAAAGAAAAAGAAAAAGAAAAAGAAAAAGAAAAAGAAATGCCATTGCTACTAATAATTATACTAATATAAATAGCAGCTGGCTTCTAGACCATAAATATTAACAAGACCACCTGTTTCTCCAACAGTTGACAGAGCAAAGTCATATGAACAGTATTGCCATTTAAAAGATATTACACATTTATGAATCTTACATATACTGTACCATCCTTGTATAAGATTCTTAACCAACAGAATGTTTTTAACTCTACCACTATTTAAAACAGAACATAAACATTATCACCATCAATTTTTTTTTTTAATTTACATTGTTAAAAGGTTAACAAAATTATTACTTATTGAAAAAATAAGGGCAACCCCGGTGGCTAAGCGGTTTAGCGCCGCCTACAGCCCAGGGCGTGATCCTGGAGACCCGGGATCGAGTCCCACATCAGGCTGCATGGAGCCTGCTTCTCCCTCTGCCTGTGTCTCTGCCTCTCTCTCTCTCTCCTCTCTGTGTATTCTCATGAATAAATAAATAAATAAAATCTTTAAAAAGAAAAAAGAAAATTCCTTAAATAGTAGCTCTTGTTAATCATACTTTTCTTCTTTGTTTTAAACCCATGCCTTCCCACTGCACCTTTGAAATACCACTGGTCTAATATGGTAGTTACGATGGTGATGCAATATGTATCTCAGCTACAAAGCACAAGTTAATGTTAAAAGGGCATGTCATCACCATAAATTCAGAGCAGGAGAATGAGGACTTTTTAAAATGGACATTAAAAGACATTAACTTAAAATAAATAAATAAATAAATAAATAAATAAATAAATAAATAAATAAATAAATAAATAAATAAAATTAACTTGAAAGGTAAAAGCACCAGGTTAAAACAAAAATAGTTCAGCTGGGGTAAACACAAAAACACTTTGGTATTCTTTAATCTTTAGAGACAAAAAGTCATATATACACTAACTTTTTTCCTAAAATTTCTAGATAATCATTGTTTTGACCCAGCAGAATGAGGCTGTAACTGGCCATTTCTACCTGTGGGAATATCAGGACGGCAGGACAAGGAATGAGTATTCTCTTGGACAGAAGAAGAAAGAAATGAGTATTTTTAAACAACACGGCTCCTGTCTGATACAGAAATGTTTTTCCTCAGAAACCAACAGGGCCAGTAACATTCTACTAACAGAAACATGGTCACTCACCAGAAAAAGGAAAGAAAAGTAATATACTACCTCTTCCCCCCACCCCTTTTAACTCTAAGATAAAAATAATGAACAGAGCTAAGGAGTAGGAAATACTTTCTTTCATAAGGAAAATTTTAGGCCTCCTTGAATAAAGGACTGAATAAAACAAACTTTTCTAAGTTTAAAAAAGAAGGAAAAAACAAAAAAGAAATACATCTAACATTTCATATCCATGCCAAATTCAGACAAAAGAAATGCTCAACTTCTCAAATGACCTGCCCCACAAAGACTTAGAGTAATTAATCTGAATATAAATAATAAATGCAAAATAAAAATCACGATTTACTTTAATAGGGTCCAATAAATAAGATTTTTTTAAAGTTAACAGAATTATTTGACTACAGTAAAATAAAAGCTGAATCTCTAAACACCATCTTAAAGTTAACATGCCCAAAACTGAACTCTATTGTCAACAAAACCCATTCCTCAGTCTTCTCAGTGTGGAGCCACCACTACTCAGCTGCTTGGGATAAAATCCTTGAAAGCCTTCACAACGAATCCAGGACCAACAGAGCCTTTCAAATCTACCCGCAAAACGCACCCAGAATCTACCCACTCAAGTCACTACCCTGGGCCTCCCTGCTTCAGCTCTTGCCTCCTACGTTCCACGTGATCCTTTCAAAGAACCCTTCCTCTGCCTAAACCTCTTGTACAGAGCAAAGCCCTACAGAAGCAGCCTCACCTCCTCTTACCTCCGGACTTGGACTCATTTCCAGCCCTGCCTCCTTTCCCTTTCCTGGGCTCCAGTCACCCTGGAGCCTCCATGTTAGCCCCCCAATGACTTAGGCACATTTCTGCTCTAGCGCCTTTGTACTCCTTGTTTCCTCTATCTGGAACACTCCTCTCCCAGATACGCTACTGACTGATTTCTCTGTTTCAGCTGAACTGTCATCTTGCCTTTGATTCTAACCTAGAACAAAATATTTAAGAGTGCAACCTGCAACCACACCCAGCACTCCCTCATCTCCCTTACTGTAAACCCATGCCAGAATGTAAGCTGCACAAGGACAGGGATTTTGTGTGTTTTATTCACTGATATATCCCAAGCTTCTAGAACAGCACCTGGCACATAGTAGGTGCTCATTTGTTGAATGAATAGGAATTTTATTCTTGCATTTGTGGAGAGTCTGTTCTTCCTGCACTCTCCTGCCAAATTAGCACCCACTGGCAAGCAAAGACCAGAGCAAAAACATTCCCTTCCGACTACCAACTGATACTTAACATTTCTGAGGCTGCACAGCATAAGGCAGTGACAGTATAAATGGCATGAATTCAGATCACACTTGGTCCAGACTAGTACTTTCCCTCTGAATATCCAGACAAAAACCAGTGGTATTTTAGAAGAAAAAAAAAAAAAAGGCCTAGTTTTCAGGTGAACAGAATTTCAAATCAAAAGAATAAATAAGTATATGTATAGAAAGAATTTCATTATAAAACTTCAGAGTACAAAATAAGTTTGTTCCATGTCTGTCTGAGATAAAGTTATATACTTAATACAATACTTGGGAAAAATTGGATCTGTCCTGCATTATAACTCACCCACTGGAAATTAATTTATAAAAAAATTACTGGGGGATCCCCGGGTGGCGCAGCGGTTTGGCGCCTGCCTTTGGCCCAGGGCGCGATCCTGGAGACCTGGGATCGAATCCCACATCGGGCTCCCGGTGCATGGAGCCTGCTTCTCCCTCTGCCTATGTCTCTGCCTCTCTCTTTCTCTCTCTGTGACTATCATAAATAAATAAAAATTTAAAAAAAAAAATTACTGAAGTTTCATGATGAGGTCATCATCCCATTTCATTAAAAATTTTAAATTTATGATTAATTTCATAAAAGGACAATTTTTACCCCCTCTACAAAATAAATATCAATTTAACCACAATTAAACCAACGAAGTTATCAGTTTTGACCCCAGATACTGAAAGTTCATCATGAAAATAACCTTACTAGCTTTGTCCAAGAGAGAACTGGGGTGGCAGCAAGGGGGTTTAAGTCCAAACTTTGTTGGAAAATCTGGCCAGGACACAAGACAGAGACTGGATGCCAGGTGTACCCTTGGTGAGCTATGGAGGAGGAAGCCAGGAAGAAACCACATGAAGGACCCACAGAAGTGGAATGTGGAACAGCCAATGCAACAAGATTGGGGCTGGATGGAAAGAGGACAGCACTAGGGCTCTGCCATCAATGACTGAGCCTGACGGTAAGAGGTAAGAGGCCTTTGGAAACACTGAGAGGTGCTTCAGAGAGCATCACAGGGTACCAAGGCCCTGGGCATCAAACCTCTCCCATGTCACTTAGCAGAAGTCCCACTGAGCCTCCACAGACCTCCTCAAACACCAGCAACCAAAAGCTTTAAAATGAAAGGTAAAGGTTATCACACTGCTGTTAGAAAACAAGACTGGCAACTGGGGGGAGGAAGGGGCAGACACTGTGACAGAAGGGAGAGTTCTGAGAAGCTGGTAATTTTCTGGGTTTTTGTTTTGTTTTGTTTGCGGGGGTTAGCTCAGTGCTGCTTAACAGTGTGTTCACTTTGAGAAAATTCACTGAGCGGGACTCATGATTTATGCACTTTTCTGTGTATCATACTTCAATAAAAAAGTTACTCCCAAAATGAAAAATAATAACCCATGGCTTTTCAGAAGCTCCAGTAGGACACCCCACAATGTTAGATATAAGGAATGCTTAGTGCAAAGTTCCTGTGATCCAGATCTCTTCACCGTACATAGAGGATGCTGAGAAAATTAACCAGAGAAAAAATTAAAGCCCACAGCTTTAGAGAGACAGCTTCTACCTATAGCTAAAATCAAAGGCTGAACAGACTTCCCATTTCCTCAAATTAGTCAGCACTCAGCTGTCATTCTGTGTCCAAAAACTGCCCCTTCTAGGCACACAGAGAGGGTGAAAAAAAAAAATGTCCAAATTGCATACAGGAGGAAATAAACAAGATAAAAAGGCAGAGCAAAAATACAAATAATTTCAGTTCACTTACTACTAATATGTGTCTTAATTATAAAAAATATGGTGATTTTCATTCTCAATATAACCATGTTAAATATTTAATCAAGCCAGAAAAGAGTAGTGTAGTATAATAAAAAATTTATCTGGTCTTTGTCCCAGTTCCTGACACAAAGCTCCTAAACTCCTTGGAATATCCTTGAAGTTGCAAGTCTTTTGTAACTTAAAAGGAGCCCCTTACAAGGAGCTCCCTTATTAGGAGCACATCTGAGCTTAAGTTAAGGAGGTAACTTGGAGTGGGATGGGAGCCTGGATAGCCTCGGGATGGGGCCAGTCACCAGAAAGACCAAATGATCAGAGGGTTAGAGCTCTCAGCCCCAGCCACCAACCTCTGGGAAGGAGAAAGGGGACTACAGATCAAGGTCTACAAAACTCTTCAACAACTAGATATGATGAGCTTCTAGGTTGGTGACCACATGCTGGAAAGTGGCACACTCCAGTTCCACAGGGA
Source organism: Vulpes vulpes (assembly GCF_048418805.1). NCBI lineage: Eukaryota > Metazoa > Chordata > Mammalia > Carnivora > Canidae > Vulpes > Vulpes vulpes. The sequence continues at coordinate 139,245,537 of NC_132781.1, forward strand.
CAGAAGCTCCTGTGCTCAGGGTCATTCCAGACCCCACGCTATGTATCTATCAGAATGCTCATCTGTATTCTTTATAATAAACTGGTAAACATAAGTAAATGTTTCTCTAAGCTCTGTGAGCCTCTCTAGCAAATTAATGGAAAAGAGGGTTGTGGGAACCTCCGATCTACAGCCAGGAGGTCAAAAGCACAGGTAACAACTTGGCCTTGCGACTGCCTTCTCAAAGGGGGTGGGGGTGGGGGTGTGTGCAGAGTCTTGTGGGACTGAACCCTTAGCCAGGGAGATCTGATGCTAATCTCCAGGTACACAGTGTCAGAAGTGAGTTAAACTGTAATAGCCAGCTGGTGTAGAGAGAATCTGAGAATTGCCTAATGTGTGGAAAACCCACACATTGGGTGTCAAAAGTGAAGCACTGTGGTGGTGAAGTAGAGTAATGTGAGAGTGAAGGAAACACACCAAGAGTATCTTTCCCTTGCAAATGGGTAATTAAATATTCAAACTGCTCAACACTTCTAGACCATTTTACATCAGTATTCTCAGAGTGGCCCCTTCAGGATTTTGCAGATGGTCTGATTCTTAGTTTCTTACAGCATTCATGCTTATTGTATTAAAATGTCTACACATCTGTTTTCTGGTATTAATTATTAGTTCATTAGTGTCTTTTCTTCTAAAGCACACCCACAAGTAGAACACATCTTCCCACTTTCCCAAGGCTTTGTGGGCTCCCGAGCTGGGGAACCACTAAGGGCTTTAAAGACCACTGGGTCATCTCAGAAATGCCTGTCACGCACTAGTTCCTTTGACATAAGCCCATGTGACTTCCAGGGTATACTTATAAAAATTATCACCTTCAGTGCCTCAAAGCTGACAGAAAACAAAGGACCGTATGAAAGAGCCTCACAGCCATCTTTCCTAAACCTGTCTACCAAACTCTTTTCCAGCTTCTAGTCTTTGAGTCTGGCATCCTAGGGCAAGGATCAGCAAGCTGGACAGCAAATTATTTTACGCTTTTTGGGGTGGTTCTCTGTTGCAACTGTACAATTGCGCTTGAAACTGGATAATATGTAAACAAATGAACATGGCTGTGCTCCAATACAATTTTAATCATGGCCAAACATGAATTTCATATAACTTTCACTTGCTACAAAATATTCTTCTTTGGATTTTTTCACCAACAATTTAAAGATGTAAAAATCCTTGTTAGCTTCTCAGGCCTACTACAGGTTATATAGTTCATCAACTCCTAACTTTGCCTAGAATATCTGAGTTAAACTTGGTAAGTAAATCCTGGTTCAGCGCTTATTGGCTATGTGCCACTGGCAGAGCCACCTACAATAGACCTGAGCAGTGAAAAGATTGTTGTAAAGATTAACACAACAGGCCCATTGTCATTCCCCTTCCCTCTTTAAACTGTTTATTTAGAGACTACATTTGGGGGAAGACATCTGTTTTGTAAATGATGAAATCTATCCAGAAAATATTCTTTTGACCTAATTCACAAAATGCTAGAAGAACTCTCTGCCCTTTTCAAATACAGTGAAACATATCAAACCCATGTGCATTTTTCCTTTTCCTTATCAATACAGTTATCCAAGGAATACAAAGAGGTAGCAAAGAGACAAAAGATAAAGCAAGGACATCTAGCTGCCTTTCCTTCAGTGATGAAGGAATCTCTCTCAGTTCACTAACTTCACCGGGGAATTGACACCAACCATTTTCCCTGCAGAATTTCAATACACTCAAGCAATACTTATAAGTAGTCATTATGAAATTCTAATCTTACCACACACCTAAATATTATCTCTTCCAACTATAAAGACCCTGCAATCTAAAAAATGCACTTTTAGCACTGCTATGTTTTTATGGATGCTGGGGGGGGGGGGGGTATACACTTCAGAGGAAATAACTAGTGCTAGTTCTACCTTTTTTCTTCAAAATATATAACAATGTTATTCCTTTTACCAATTATTTTTGAAAGTTATGTGACAGTAAAACAAGTAACATCTACATATATATTTTTTTATTTTTATTTTTACACAGAATGGGTAAACAAGAGAAGACTGGACTTTGAATCTCCTGGTTTGAATCTACAATGTTCAATTACTAGCTAAAGTGGGTCAATTTACCCCTGGGATAAAATCCAAATCTCTCCTCTTAATTTCCTCATCTATAAAAAGGAGATGATAATCCCTATCTACTTCTAGGAGTTGATGATACACAGAAAGGATTTTATAAAAACTCTACTAATTTATATCATTGTAAACGTTCTTTAAGCTTTGATTCCAAAGTTGCCAATTTGGCAACATTTTGTCATTCAATTATAAACATCTCTGCTTTAAAAAATCTTCCAGTAAATATTGGATACTAAATTATAACTCATTTAAGCACAAATTCATATCATTCAGTAAGAACTTCTGGAAGACAGTTACAATTCTTTTTTTTTTTTTTTTTTTTTTACTTTTTATTTATTTATGATAGTCACAGAGAGAGAGAGAGGCAGAGACATAGGCAGAGGGAGAAGCAGGCTCCATGCACCGGGAGCCCAACGTGGGATTCGATCACGGGTTCCAGGATCGCGCCCTGAGCCAAAGGCAGGCGCCAAACCGCTGCGCCACCCAGGGATCCCGACAGTTACAATTCTTAAATGTATTTACCTACTATTAAATGTTGTGGGGGTTTTTGTTGTTGTTTTTAAGATTTTATTTATTTATTCATGAGAGACAGAGAGGGACGCCTGGGTGGCTCAGTGGCTGGGCGCCTGCCTTCGGCTCAGGGCATGATCCTGGAGTGCCAGGATCAAGTCCCACGTTGGGCTCCCCATATGGGGCCTGCTTGTGTCTCTCATGAATAAATAAAATCTTTTAAAAAGAGAGAGAGAGGGATCCCTGGGTGGCGCAGCGGTTTAGCGCCTGTCTTTGGCCCAGGGCGCGATCCTGGAGACCCGGGATCGAATCCCACATCAGGCTCCCGGTGCATGGAGCCTGCTTCTCCCTCTACCTGTGTCTCTGCCTCTCTCTCTCTCTCTCTCTCACTGTGTGCCTATCATAAATAAATAAAAATTAAAAAAAAAAAAAAAACTTAAAAAAAAATAAAAATAAAAATAAAAAGAGAGAGAGAGAGAGGCAGAGACATAGGCAGAGGGACTCCATCCCAGGACTCCAGGGTCATGCCCTAAGCTGAAGGCAGACGCTCAACCACTGAGCCACCCAGGTGCCCCTCAAATACTGTTATTAGAACTCCAAATTTCCACAATGAAAGTGTGATTCAAAGGAAATTTAGCACTGAATTTGGAGTAGAAATCTTGCCCTCAAACCTTATTAATTAGACTTAATGGGATTGAAACACAAGAAAAGTGTGCAATATTTAACACCAAAAAGGGATCCCCGGGTGGCGCAGCGGTTTGGCGCCTGCCTTTGGCCCAGGGCGCGATCCTGGAGTCCCGGGATCGAATCCCACGTCGGGCTCCCTGCATGGAGCCTGCGTCTCCCTCTGCCTGTGTCTCTGCTTCTCTCTCCTCTCTGTGTATTCTCATGAATAAATAAATAAAATTAAAAAAAAAATAACACCAAAAATTAATGAGTAAAGCCTCACTTGAGGTATCAAGAGTTTAATACTGATTCTGCTCTCCTCTAAACGTTTGAAAATGTAAACTATGTTTCAATGACTGGATCATTCCACTTTCTGCTGTATCTGTCAGCTGTCAATTATAACAACAGCCGGGCAGCCCAGGTGGCTCAGTGGTTTAGTGCCGCCTTCAGCCCAGGGTGTGATCCTGGAGACCCGGGGTCGAGTCCCACGTCGGGTTCCCTGCATGGAGCCTGCTTCTCCCTCTGCCTGTGTCTCTGCCTCTGTGTGTGTGTGTGTGTGTGTCTCATGAATAAATAAATAAAATCTTTAAAAAAAAAATTATAACAACAACCAAAGAGAAAATGACATCTTAACATACTGTTTCAGGTGCCTTTAGGATAAGGGGGAAAAAGGATGAAAAAAAAATCTGTTTTTGGATAATTCTTTCTAGTTCTGTGAGACTAAGTAAAAGAGACTTGGATCTAATCATAATTCAGAAGGTAGACTTCTGGAAAAAAAAAAAACAAAGAACTAAAATAAATTATCCTAGACAGAAAAGGAATTAAAGACCTGGATGATTCAGTACTAGTACTGGCCTGCGTGACTCAGTGTTTGCAGTAAGGAAGGCAAAGTATCAGCTTTCCTGATACATAAAATGCCACTTGTATTATTTCCTCTCCAAGAGCAAAGAGGAGCAATCTGGCATCACAAAGAAATATAAAGTACACACATAGGGACCTTTCTGATAAACTCTCAACTCTCCAGAGGGCTGACCAGTCCTATAGCAGAGTTGAAGTTGGGCCTGGAATGGAAGAAGTGTGCATCATACCCTAGCTTTGCCCCATAGCAGTTTCTGACCCTGGGGCTGGCCCTTCCCCTGACCCTGGCTTAACCAACTGAGCTACCCAGGTGCCCCTTGAGTCAGTCTTTACATTCATTTCCTGTGTCCTTGAAAGGAGCAGCCTCGGGCACCTAGATGGCTCAGTTGGTTAAGCACCTGCCTTCAGGTCAGGTCATCATCCCAGCATCCTGGGATCCAGCCCCTCAAAGGGCTCCCTGTTCAATGGGAAGCTTGCTTCTCCATCTGCCACTCCCTCTGCTAGTGCTTTCTCTCTCTGTCAAATAATAAAACCTAAAAAAAGAAAGAAAGAAAGTAGCATTTCAGTGGTGATGGAAATTATCTGTATATAGAACCTTATGAATGACACTAGCTCCATCTTACAACTGGCATAAGCAGGGAAAGATCACTAGAAGGTCTCTGGCTCTGGCTCTTTTCTAAACCAATGTTTCTCAAATGGGGGCAAATTTGCCTCCCCAGGGGTCACTGGCAAAATCTAGAGACACTTTTGGTTGTCCTAATTCAGGGAGATGGGCCACAGGCTACTGACATCTAGAGGGTAGAGGCCAAGGGTGCTCCTAAACATCTTACAATACACAGCACAGCCCCCACAACAAAGAACTACCTAGCGCAAAATATCAATAGTGCAGAGGCTGAGAAGCACTCCTATAAACCAAAGAACACTTCTTGTCCTTGTCCTGAGGGTATCATATCAAAGGTACTAGAAACCTCTGCAAATATATGCATATTGTTTTCCTTAATATAAGAAAAGCACTACAGCTTTTACCAGATTCTTTTTTGTTTTAAAGATTTTATTTATTCATGAGAGACACAGACAGAGAGGCAGAGAGAGAAGCAGGCTCCTTACAGGGAGCCCAACACGGGACTGGATCCCTGGACCGGGATCACGCCCTGAGCCAAAGGCAGACAGACGCTCAACTGCTAAACCACCCATGCATCCCAGATTTTATCAGATTCTAATAAAAGTCTGAGTCCACCACCGCCACCACCAAACAATATTAAAACCACTATATATACAGAATTATCTCATTTGGGATTTTTATGGTGGTATATTCATACCCTGGTATACCACACAGCAACAGAAGAGACTGAACTACAGCTACATGGAATATGGATAAATTTTGCAGACATAGTGGTTAACTAAAGCAGCCAGATTTATTTTTAAAAACAAACAAACAAACATACTGCATGATCCCACTTAAACGGATTTTAAGAACAGAAACACTAAGTCTATGGTGATAGAAATCAGAACCTTAGTTATTCTGGGGTGGGGGCAACCAACTGGAAAGGAGCACAACAAAACTTCCTGGGTGCTATGGACTGTAATGTGCCCCTCCAAAATTCCTAGGTCAAAGCCCTAAGACCCAATATGATGGTGTATGGAAAAGGGGGCCTTTGGAAGGTAACTAGGTTTAGATGAGCTCGTGAAGATGGGTTCCTTATGAAGGGATTAGTGTCCCACTAAGACCAGAGGGCTTGCTTCCTACCCAGCCCCCTCCAGTACATTCACCCAGAAAAGAACATGCAAGCACACAGTGAGACAGCAGCCATCTAAAAACCAGGAAGCAGATCCTCACCAGGACCCAACCATGTTGGCTGGTACTCTGATCTTGACTTCCAGCCTTCAGAACTGTGGCAAAATAAACGGAGCCATCCAATCTATGGCAGCTCACTCTAAGACACTAGGGTATTGAAAATGTTTCATATCTCAACATGACCGGTAGACACATGAATGAATAAATACATAAAAATTCACTGTATACACTTAAAGCCTGTTCACAGATAATTTACAGAAAAGCAAGAAACATGGCAAGAAACTTAACTTAGCCTTGCCTCCAGAAAGCTAAGGAAAGAATTGGGACTTTTCATTTTATACCCCACCCCCATCAGTATGAATTATTTTCCATGGCTATATGTGACCTTGTCTGATTTTTAAATCATTTGTTACTTTCTTTTTTAGAGAAGATTTTATTTATTTATTTGACAGAGCACATGAGAGCCAGAGAGCACAAGCAGGGGGAACAGAGGAGGCAGAGGGAGAAGCACGTGGGGCTCAATCCCAGGACCCTGAGATCATGACCTGAGCCAAAGGCAAATGCTTAACTGACTGAACCACCCAGGCACCCCAACTTGTTAATTTTTAAATTGCTCTAAACCCTCTGCTTCAGTATGTCTCACCACTGCCCTGAATCCTTGATGGCAATGACTATCAAATCCACACTCCCACTCTGCTCCCCGCACTTACACTCCAACCCAGAGTGCTTCCAGGCACTGCCTACGCATTTCTACTCAAGCACATAACTGTCACACCTGGCACGTCTCAAAACGCATTTACCACTCCCCACCACCACCTGCCCTAATCGCCGCCTCTCTGTTCCCTGGTTTCTCCCTCTCTCTCTCTCTGGTTCTAACTCATTCTTCTCCTTTACATCTGGACATGACCTCAGACTGTTTAGTTACAGGTATTCTCCACTCTCCAGGCTTAAAAACCAATGAGATGAAGATACATTTTTTGAGAGAAAGCAGGTAAGTATTCCTCATTATCCAAACTATTGCTCCTAACAAAAATTCAGGAAACCAAATACTTTATATTCAGCTGACAGGACATCCTTCACTCTCCAAACTCGCTACCCAAACTCTCATTACCTAACAGATTTAAACAGCTAGAGATATTTGTATTTTTGCAGCAGCTTCTAATTATCGCCTTTTCCCTCCAGCTTTATTCAGAGATAACTGATACATAACATGGTGTAAACTTAAGACATACAGCATAACATATATATTTCTGCATGTGTTAGAAAATGATTACAATAAAGTTAGTCTAACTGTTGCTTCCATCTTCCTCACCAGGAGGCCAGACTTCCATCCCTTTAAACCCAAGTTCTTGAGAGACCCCAGGACATGTCTTCGAGCTCCTCCTGCTCCATGTCATTCTGCTTGCTGTGGTCACCTCAATCTTTCCAGCACTTTCCCTATGTTGCTCTCAAAAGTCCTCAAACCTTCCACTAAAAGGATCCAGATGAGGCCCTGCTTTTGATGAAACCCTATGTACCAGTTACCCAATCTACTCTGCCCCTAACCATCCTTATTCATGTCCTGCTGTTTGGCCTTGCTCGTGCCATTTTTCCCAACCAGGAATATCTAATCACTTCCATTGTACCCCTGAGCTCCAGCCAGCAACTCCACTCCAGTGGGGCGACTGTAGACAAGTAAATTACACTTGCTGGGCCCATCTGTGAAATGAAAAAAGAGCTGCATCTCCTTCACAGGCCCCACAGCAACCATTTAGGAAACCCTGGCTATTATTTTTACCACCAGTTCAAGTCCTGCCTACCAGATGGTTTTCTTCATCACCCACCCCACAAGAGCTCCCCTCAACAAAATTCTTTTCTACTCCATTATCTGCCAGTTTTCCATGTGGCTAATCCACAGTTGTGGTGCTCCACGGGGTTTCTGCAGCCTCCTTATTTCACTTTGGAGCTCTTTTTCCACCAATATGTAGTTGTCTGTTGGTGGTTGTGCTATTTTTATGTGGGGACAAGCATTAGGACCTCTTAGCTTACCATCCTGCTGACACTGACCTCCTTTATTTGTTTCACATTATCGTCTGTTAATACCTAGACCTCCACCTCCCTCAAATAGCCTAAAACTTAAAGCCTCTTGTAGCTTTACTTCTTTTTTTTTAACCTCCAACAATGTCCTCAAACAGTAGTTAATCCCCAACACAGTCACCGACAGAATAAGCTTCTGCAAATTTTGCCAAGAATGTCTAATTGAGATAGGGAAATCAAAGGGACCCCATGAGAGACTGTTCTGCTGCCTTTATTCTTGCTAGGACCTGCACCACCACCTTATACATGCCTTATAGTACAGATAATGTATGTCTCCCTCGTGAAGGTCAAGGAGTCAATGTGCACAGTAAAGCACATCTAAGGAGTGACCGGTCAGGGGCATCACGTATGTTTTCCAGATCACTGCTTCACCAAGACCCCTGGCTCCAGGGCATAAGTGACTTATGGAAGACACCTAAACATTCATCCATTTTAACCTGTTCCTGGATACCTAAAAAGGCACCTTAAAACAGATCTCAATCCTCAATAATAACCCCAGCCCCCAAGCAAAGACAAGATTCACTCTTCTTTTCTCAGGCTCCCAGAAGCTCTGTCTGTAACGGCACTCTCTCTTTCTCTCTGTCTTCAATTAACTCTGCTCTCACTTCTTCTCGGCTCACATTTGATTTCTATTTCACACAAAGACGAGAACCCTCTTGGCTGGTCTTATAGGACCTCCTCTGGGTCCTCGAACCAAGCTAGCCTGCACCATAATGACTCCTTATTTTTTAAATTCCTATGCTGACCTTGTGAGGGCCACCAAAGTTAGAGCCCCATCTTCTTTCCTTCAACAAATATTTATTAAACATCTCCCATATGCTACGTATTATCTGTTCAAGACACTGGAGATGGAGCTATGAAAAAACCAGACATTTCCCAGACTCAAAGAACTCATAGCTGTTAGAAGACAATTAAAGTACATAAACAGGAATGCCTGGGTGGCTAAGCAGTTGGGCATCTTCGGCTCAGGGCATGATCTCGGGAGTCACGGATCAAGTCCCACACCGGGCTCCCTGCATGGAGTCTGCTCCTCCCTCTGTCTGTGCCTCTGCCTCCCTCTCTCTGTCTCTCATGAATAAATAAAATCTTAAAATATATATATATATATATAAACAAATAGACACATGACGCCAGGTATTGATAAATGCTACAAAAAGATGAAACAGGGAGATGTGGGAGAGTGGATAGTGGGAATGCTTTTGAAGGGGTGTTCTAGGAAGCTTCTCTAAAAAAGAAACTGGTGGGAACACCTGGGTGGCTCAGTGGTTGAGCGTCTGCCTTCGGTTCAGGGAATGATCCCAGGGTCCTGGGATCGAGTTCCCTATTGGGCTCCCTGTGAGGAACCTGCTTCTCCCTTTGTCTGGGTCTGTCTCTCTCTCTCTCTCTCTCTCTCTCTCTCTCTCTCTCTCTCTGTGTCTCATGAATGAATAAATAAAATCTTTTAAAAAATAAATAAAAAGGAAATTCCTGAAAAAAGACCTGAATGAAGTAAGGGAGTGAGCTATGTTGGTATCTGGGAAGAATGTTCTTGCAAAGGAAACAGTGAAAGCAAAAGCTTCAAAGCAGACACACATTTAGCATATGGGAAGAAGAGGAGGAGGCCTGATGGCTGAAGCACACAATCACAGGGAAGAGTGGTGGGAGAAGGAGTTAGGGCAGGGGCTGGATGGTACAGGCTTCACAGCACAAGGTAATAAGAACATTGGATTTTAGTCTATGTGTATTGGGAACTACTGAAGGATTAAGGCTTTTCACTTCTGCATGGAGAAGAGACTGAGGAGAGGAAGGGCACAAAGTGAAACCCAGGAGAGCAGTCAAGAGGCTGCTCTATCACCCAGATGTGATACATGAGAGTGGTGTGGACCAGAATAATACTGGTGGAAGAGACAAAAGTGGGTATGACTCATGTATACATTTTAAGCACAAATTTCATGTAGGTATGAATCCTGTATGTAGAGTGTGAGAGAAAAGAAGTCAAAGACAAAGACAAGGTTTTAGGCCTGAATACCTTGGGAGCATGGAGATGCCACTTACTGGAACAAGGAAGACCAGGAAGGGAGAAGATTTAGACACCAGAGGGCTGCTGTGATGATGACATTAGATTATACAAGCAAAGGGATGCCCAGGTGGCTCAGCAGTTGAGTGTGCCTGCCTTCGGCCCAGGGCGTGATCCTGAAGTCCCGGGATCCAGTCCCACATTGGGCTCCCTGCATGGAGCCTGCTTCTCTCTCTGCCTGTGCCTCTGCCTCTCTCTGTGTCTCTCATGAATAAATAAATAAAATCTTAAAAAAAAAAAAAAAGATTATACAAGTAGAGGCCATGGCAGGGACTCACACACAGCCAGAGCTTGGGAAATGACAGCTGTCCTTATTTCCAATGTCTTTGGCTCCTTTTCCTAGAGTTCAGGTCTTTTCTTTCCTAAAATTCTTCATCAATAGGGGAAACTGGGTGAGGGGCACAGGGTACTCTGTACTAACCTGGCATATTTTCTGTAAACCTAAAACTATTCTAAAATTAAAAGCTTATTTAAAAAATCTTCAACCCCAAATGCTCCTTTAGCTCCTGCTCTATTTACAAAGAGACAGCCATCCTTTGTCACACCTCATCCATTCATCACCCACTATAATGTAATTTCTGCTTGCCCTCCCAATTACTGATTTCCTCTGCAGCCACCAATGACCTAAATGCTAAGTCCAATGGACTTTCAACCCTTCCTCTCTCACAGCCTCTGATACCCTAACCATTCCTGAAGCACTCTCCCCTAACTTGAAGATACCGCCTTTTCCTGGTTCTCCTCCTGCTTTTCCAATTCTTCCCTCTCTCAAGCCTCCTCTGCTATGGTTTCTACATCTACCCATCCTTTAAATGCCAAGCTTCTATCCTTGGACCTCCTCTTCTCACGCTGCATATTTCTCTAGATAAGATCCACCTTTGGCCATGGCTTCAATTAGAATCCCTGCCAGTGGTTATCAATCTTTTGGATGGCCACAGACCTCTATGAATCTAATGTTTATGTACATACGTGCACACAAAAGAACTACACACATATTCTTAAAGATGCACTGTCAGGAAGCTCATAGGACCCCTCCCCAGAAAGGCCACCCAAAGACCTCTGAGGACTTTCTGAGCCCAGATGAGAATGCTGATTTATTAAAACAAAAATTTGGTGGAAACTATTCTATGTTCAGGCCAGCTCTCTCACCTGAGCTAGTATCTCCAACTGCCCCCCTGACAACTGCAATTGGATGACCCATGGGTACATCAAACTACCTGTGTCCCAAACCAAACTCATCATTTCTCTCTCCTTTCAGCTGCCAACACCCCCACTTCCTCCTCCTGGGTGCCCCGTCTCTTAGTAAAACTACTAGCATCCAGCATCTCAGCCAGAAACCACCCAGGAGTCACTTCAGAGTTCCCTTCCTCGGCTCCATGTCTACCTCTCAAACCTTTTGCAAAAGGGAATCCCCATCTCTCTTGCTTTCACTCTGACCCTCATGCTTTTCTCCTAACTACCTCAAAAATCTAAGCCTTTGAGCTCCTCTAACTCACCCTCCCCTTGGCAAGAGGTCTTTCTGAAATGCTCCACTCCTTCAGTCCTACCAGGGACACCTTCCAGGTCCCCTCCAGGAGGAAGTGCCTGCGATTTGACACTGTCACTCTTACCATTCACATCTCTCAATATCCTCCCCTAAAGATACCCTAGTAAGTCTCTAATGCTAGGGGTGCTTTGCGCGGTTTCTTCTCTTTCTACTCCTGCACACGTAGCTGCACATTCTCCTATAACGCATCCCACACCTACACTGTCACATGGGGAACTCTCATATATCCTGCAAAGTCAGCTAGGGCAGTACTCCTCACCCCAAACCCTTCCCGTACTATTCTGAACCTTCTATTTCTGTTTTTCTCTGGTGGAATAGTTTTAATTATTTCTTCCTTCTCTACACAGCAAACTCCTGTAAGTCACACTGCTCACCTCTAAATCCTCAGCAGCCAAGTTTAGCATTAAATAGGTACCAAATAAATATTTAATGAATTAAAGTGGCTCGTTCCCTGAATATACCTTGGGCCTCACCCCTGGGTCTTTGCTGACCTCTCCTCCGCCTTAGAACATCCATATTTCCCTCTACCTTATTTTCTACTTCAGTCCATCAAGAAGCAGATTCAGAGCTCAGCTTCAGACTCAAATTCACCACTTCTCCAACTGTTCCCATCTTAGGGTCTTTGCACTTGCTATTCCCCTCCCATGAATGCTCTCACCTCAGCTATTCCCATAACTCGCTCTCTTATTTCAATCAGGTCCCAATTTAGATATACTTGTCCTCCTTTAAAAACAGCCCTGACACTACATCCTACACTTGTGTGTTCATTGTTGGTGGTGTCCTCCATAGGAACATTACTTCAATGGGGGCAGGCCTGTTTCATTCACCATTGTATTCCCAAACCTGTAGCAGTTCCAGGAACATCCCTTTATTTTGTATTTATTGAGTACCTACTGTGTGCCAAGTCTAGGTGCTGAAGATCTATCAGGGAACAAAACATAAAAACCTCCCCCCACTTCATATTCTGGAAGGGAAAAATACATGATGCAAATAACTAAAATACAGCTAAGAAGAACTAAGGCAGTAAAGGAAAATAGGAACTGAGGAAAGCCTCACTAGGTGACCCCTAGAAATAAAAACCTGAAAAAAAGGAAGGAAGCAAACCACATGAGTATTGAACTGCAAGCACAAATGCCCTGAGGCCAAAGCATGTCTGAGGCCATGGAAGGGGAGTGTAGCAGAAAATGAGAGTGGGAAAGTAATGGCAGGTCAGATTACGTAAAGCCTTAAGGCTCACTATAAGGTATTTGTCTTTAAATGAGATGAAAACCATTGTAGAGTTTTTGCGTAAAGGAGTGATATGATCTGACCTGTGTTTCAAAAGGATCCTTCTAGCTGCTGAAAATAGGGCATGAATGCAAGGGCAGAAGCAAGGAGACCAACTGGGAGACTATTTCAATAATCCAGGTGAGAGGTGGTTGTGAATTGGCCCAGGGTGGCAAGCACTGGATATGGAGAAAAAAAGAGAGCAGACAAGGGTGACTCCAAGGTTATTGGCTAGAGCCTTTTATATTACTCAGACAGAAAAAACACCAAGAAGAGCAGTTTGGGAGGGAAGATAGATGGAAAGCTTGCTAGGCCTATCTTGACATGTTCAGTCTGAGTTCCCTATCAACCATCTCAGTTGAGAAAGAAGAGGCAGCTGGGTATAGGTCGAGGGAGAGGCCCATTCTGGAGATACAAATATAGGATCTGTTAGCCTAATATATGCGTATTTAAAACTATGAGCCTTGAATAACAATTCACCATGAATGAAAAATCAAAATGTCCAAAATACAAAGAACAGAGGAAAGAGAAACGCTATTACGTCCAAGGGCACCTTCTCAGGTTCCGGACAGAATACAGAAGGTGACCCCTGCTCATGCTGAAAGGCAATTCGGCCAAAACAAAAACAAGAATCTCACAAGCGACAGGGGCAAACCCATAGCAGCGAATGGGTGGTCAAACTTTGACCGAAGATCCTTGGGGTCCGCCCCGTAATTTTTTAAAGAGACTCCGCAAGCGGAGGCATTGCCCCTGCAGAGGATGGGGTGCTGCGAGCCCCGAGAAGGTGCAGGCCACCTCCAGGTTCTAATCTCCAGCACGTCCCTAGATGGGGAGTAGCATTCCCCTGATGGCGGTACAGGAAACAGGCCAAGGACTGAGCGAGGCTAACGGGGTCGTCACCGTCACCCCAAAGACCTCCGCCCTCGGAAGGCAGGGTGCGTCGCAGGAGAGCAGCGAGAAGGCGGGGTGCTGCGGCGGGGAGCGGCGCCGATCCAGCCCAGGGTGGGCGGGGGCGTGGGCGTGGCGCGCCGCTGCAGAGCGCCCAAGTGGGGGGAAGAGGCCAGTCAGGAAGCCGAAGCCCCGTGCTCGGAAAGAGGGCAGCAGGCACGCCCAGGGCGCAGCCCGGCGCTAGGATGCGGGGCTGTCGGACCGGGCGCGGAGTCGCCAGTGCCAGGCGTGCTGGGCTACCAGGAGGCGAACGGGAAGCGCGGGCAGCATGGCTCCGAGCGTGCGGCCCCGGCTCCGGCCGGCCTCGGGGCCCCGGGGCCCCGGGTTCAAGGACAAGCCGCCAAGTAGGAAGGACAGGGACAGGGAGAGAGACGCCCTTACCTGACACCGCAGCCTTCTCAGCCGCCCCGGTCCCGGGTGGAGAACGCGGCCGCCGCTTCTCGCGCCGCTCACCCGCACTTCCTGATTGGTCCAGGCCGGCCCTCCCAGAAGCCCTCGCGCGGCGCGCTGCCAAAAAAACTTTATGGAGACGCGCAGAGGAGAACAAGGACACGGGCGGGGCGGGGGGCGGGGCCTCCGACGGAGCTGCCACGCCCCCCTCGCCGGCGGCCACCGCCCTCACCCGTCCCTCGCGGCCGGAGGCGGCTCGGACCGAGGAAGCGAGCGCGCAGCCCCGCGGGCCATCCCTTGCCCGGTGCTGAGCGCCGTCCTAGCGCCAGGTACTCTTCGAGGCGCTGGGGGCACAGTGGCCACCGCGACAGACAAGATCCCCGCGAGCTGGTGGGAGAAACACTAGGATAAATAACTGCCAGTTTGTAAGGCGGGCTATGGTGCACAAAAAGCAGGATAATGGGACAAAGAATGCCTTTGTGGTCCCAAGGCCTCTCTGAAGAGGGGCTGTCCGAGCGGAAGCAATGATGAGAAAGGGTCAGTCTTGCAGAGCCTTGGCTGCAGAGCTTTCCAAGCAAAGGAACAAGAGTGAAGGCTCCGTGGGTAAACAAGCTTGGGGTGTGGAGAATAGGAATGTAGGAATGCAAAATGGTACAGCCTCTTTGGAAAAGAGCATGGAGGCTCCTAAAAAATTAAAAATAGAATTTCCATACAATCCAGCAAGTCCACCCCTGGGCATATGCCCAAAAGAATTGAGGGTCTCACAAAGAGGTATGTGTACACCCATGGTCATTGCCGCATGATTCACAACAGGCAAAACGTGGAAGCAACCCAAGTGTCCATCCACAGGTGAATGGATAATCAGATGTGGCCTATACAGTGGAATGTTATTCATCCTTTAAAAGAAAGGAAATTCGGACATATTCTACAATGTGGATAAAACTTGAGGACATGCTAAGTGCAATAAGCCTGTCACATAAAGATTAATACTGTGGTTCTATTTACAGAGTACTTAGAGGAGCCAAAATTCTGGACAGAAGTCTGGTGGTTCCCAGGGGCTGGGATGAGGGAAGGAGAATCATGGGTTATTGTTTAATGACTACAGTTGCAGTTTATAAAATGAAGAGTTATGGAGATGGATGGTGGTAAGGTGGCACATTATAAAAATATTTAATACCCCTGAGCTGTACACTTGAAAATGGTTAAGATGGTATATTTTATATTATGTGTATCTTAATACAAGAGTAAAGTTTTTTGGGGATCCCTGGGTGGCTCAGCGGTTTAGCGCCTGCCTTTGGCTCAGGGCGCCGTCCTGGAGTCCCGGGATCGAGTCCCATGTCAAGCTCCCTGCATGGAGCCTGCTTCTCCCTCCTCTTGTGTCTCTGCCTCTCTCTCTCTCTATGTCTATCATAAATAAATAAATAAATCTTAAAAAAAAAAAGAATAAAGTTTTTCAAAAGATTGTGGAGCAACTTGGACCATCGTATACTGTTGAGAGGGTTGGAAAAAGGGACAACCTTTTTGGAAAACTGGCAAAATATATGAAAGCTAAATGTACACATATTCTATGACCCAACAATTCTACATGTGTGTGCATATGTGTGTGTGTGTGATCTCTCTCTCTCTATTCCCAGCATAAATGTGTACATTTTTTTTCACCAAAAGCCAAGTACAACAACATTCATAGCACCCTAATCCAAAAGTGGAAACAACCCAAATGTCCATTAATGGAAGAATGGATAAATAAATGATGGTACGGGCATATAGCAAAATACTACAGTAGCTAAGAGAATGAACCACACCCACAAACAACAACATGAATGAATCTCACAGACTTAATGGTAAGCAAAGGAAGCCAGATCCAAAAGTAGGACTCCATTTATATAAAGTTCAAATCAGGCAAAACTAACTTATGGTGACAGATGTCAGAATAGTGGTGATTTTGAAGGGCGGAAAGGCTGTTGACTGGGAAGGGAAATGAGAGAATCTTCTGAGGTCTGTTAATGTTCTGTTTCTTAATCTGGGTGCTGAGTGCATGGATGTATTCACTTTTTAAAAATTCATTGAGCTGCACATTTAAGATTTGTGCACTTTGCCACACATATATTATTCATTACACTACAATAAAAAAGTAAAAAATAAAGTGAAATATTCTCTGTGCTGTGGAATGTTAAATGTTTTGCTATCCAGAATTCATAGCACTTCCCTCTCCCAACTGTTTGCAGTCTGGAACCTTGTTTTATTTCTTTGGTCTTCCCCACAATCCCCAGCATGTGGTACTGGGAAGGAAGGCAAGAAATATTTCTTAAATGACAGACAAAAATCCAGCATCATGATCACCCCTTATCCTGAACTGAGCTGTCAGAGATGGGTTTTGGTGGGGGCAGCAAATTACATAAAGCTTCTCGAACTGTGGCTGAGTGATCAGCAATATTCTTTATAAGTCATTAAAATCTTAAAAGGGAAGCTTCTTACCATGCACCTCAGATGAGTTTTTAAGATTTGTGCACTTTACTAGATGAAATTATTTCTCAATAAAAAGATCAATATGCTTCAAATTAAAGAAAAAAATGATTCACATCTAGTATTGCACTTGAACCTTGCAATAACCCAGTGTTGAGCAGAGCAGGGCTGATCGTCATCATGAATTCTGTGGGGAATCTAAACTCCAGGAGGATTAAATGACTTATCCAAGCTTACATAGGGAAGTAGTGTCAGACCAGAGCCTATACTCTCTAGTCTGGAGATGTCAAGGCCAGTGTTTCCTAGTCCAGGAAAGCCTCAGAGGTGAGCTAAGAAGCCCTCATAAACCATAATAATAAGAGCTATCGAGTGAAGTCCTTAAATGGACTTTACTACCGACTTCCTGAATTGGGATTGAAACAAATACCACATTTCTCATTAACCAGCAGCAGCTAATTATCAGATGACATCGTGAAGGTGGTAGGATTTATTAAACATCTGGTTGTTTTATTTGTTATTAAACATACTGACTGTTGAGTGAAAAAAAAACCATCCTACATGTCTCTGCATTGCTGCTGTTTTAAAACAGCTTTGCTGACATCTATCAACTTTGTTTATGTCAAATTGTGCAATTTGTCACTGATGCCGCATTTGCCAAAAGAAAAGTGAATTTGATTGACAAGGCCCCAGGGCTTCTCTGTCTTCCTTTTCAACATTCCAGATGTTTTTTGTTTTTTTTTTTAAGTTGGATCCACCCCCAGGAAGGCTCATCTACCGGTGAAAAACACCAAAGGAGCTTGAGGAATGTGGTTTCAGTTTTTGTAGAAACTTTGCCTCCAAGAGACCCCATCTTCTTGATTGGTTCAAATTACCCTCCATTTTCAATTGCTGCCTTTCAATGGAGCCATCTGTTTCAAGGCCCATCTGTCAGGGGCTCTGTTGTAGTTGATTATTAGATGTGTTTGCAGCTGGAGGGGTGGGGGCGGGGGAGACTTAAGTCACAAAAGAAAAGTGTCTCCAAGAATGAAAGTAGAAAACAGAAGCAGACTTCTAGCTATTCCCACTCTTAGAAAACAGAAGGCTTCATCCTTCCCTTCAAACCCAGGAAAAAATTAATATTAGCAAACAAACATGGTGAATGATAGCAAACGGGGGTAGCTTTGGGGCTTTCCACCATTCGTTCTCCCTTCTTTAGTAACTACACCCAGGGGGCATCTGGATGGCTCAGTGGTTGAGCATCTGCCTTTGGCTCAGGTCGTGATCCCGGGGTCCTGGGATTGAGTCCCGCATCAGGCTCCCCTCAGGATTGAGTCCTGCATCAGGCTCCCCTCAGGGAGCCTGCTTCTCCCTCTGCCTATGTCTCTGCCTTTCTTTGTCTCTCATGAATAAATGAATAAAATCTTTAAAAATTTTTAAAAAGTAACCATACCCAAGAACACCGCAATTTACTTTGGGGGATTACCTGTTTCGCATTGTGGGTATTCTTGCAGGGACAATAATAATCTACCATGAAGGATTGTTCTAAGTCTTAAAGTAGTGAATATATGTTAAAGCTTTAGAGCAGAGTTTTGAGCATAGTAGGTGCCCCATATTTCTGTTGAGGCCTCAATACTCTAGAATTTTCTTTAAAAGATTTTATTTATTTGACAGAGAGATAGAGAAAGCACAAGCGGGGGAGTGGCAGAGGAAGAGGGAGAAGCAGATTCTCCACTAAGCAAGGAGCCCAGTGTGGGGCTAGATCCCAGGACTCTGGGATCTAACCTGAGTTAGCAGACGCTTCACTGACTGAGCCCCCCAGGCACCCCCACAATCCTCTAGAATTGAGTGGAGTCTTCTCTGGCCCACCAGGACACAAATACTTAGCCGGGGCGTAGCACACCAGGACATTGCAATCGTCCAAAACTCTCACCAGATTGGAAGCCCTGGAGGGCAGTGCAGGGCAGCGGCACCTTTGTGTCCCAGGAGGCCCTCAGTGAATAATGCTAATTGAGAAGGATCCCACATCACTTACCTGCCAGGGGCCTCTCAAAATGGAGGCTCCAGCCCCGCCCCCAAGTTATCATCTATGCTTGAAGGTAGGCCCTGATTTTCTCAAATAGAATTGGCACCTCCAGCATTTGACCCGAATGGGGAATAACAGTTGGTGTGTGTGGCATTGTGCGGTGGGGCCAGCCCTGTGTGTGGTCTCACTGGTCAGCCAGTTCAGCGGTTCTGTAACATTGTTGGACACTGGAAGCATTTGTCTGGTCAAACCTTGTCTAATCTTTTTTTTTTTTTTTTTTAAGATACACCATACTTTACTTATTTATTCATGAGAGACACAGAGAGAGAGGCAGAGACATAGGCAGAGGGAGAAGTGGGCTCCCTGCGGGGAGCCAAATGCAGGACCCTGGGATCATGCCCCGAGCCAAAGGCAGACACTCAACCACTGAGCCACCCAGGCGTCCCAAACCTTGTCTAGTCTTAAGAGATAAAACTACTAAATACTGGCCACCCAGCAGACCTCAGACTGTAGTGGGCCAACGCCAGAGTTCATCTTTGTGAAAACTATCCCATTCATATTCACCAGGCTGCAGCCCCTGGCTGATGGCTATCTTAGATGTCTTTTATTTTTATTTTTTTAAAGAGCTTATGTATTTATTCATGAGAGAGACACAGCGAGAGAGGCAGAGGCATAGGCAGAGGGAGAAGCAGGCTCCCTGCAGGGAGCCCGATGTGGGACTCGATCCCAGGGTCCTGGGATCATGCCCTGAGCCAAAGGCAGACCCTCAGGCACTGAGCCATCCAGGTGCCCCATTAGATGTCTCATTTAGAAGTAAAAAATTAAAAATCATCCTTAGAAAGTCAAGGAAGAGGGCACTCAGATATTTATCCATCTGGGTGATAATTTTTCACTGGAAAAATACGTTTGCCTTTTTGATCCATGTCTTCACAGAATTTTTGTTTTTATGATGCATTTGATTTTGTATTATGAGAAGTCTGATCTTCAGCTTCATGGTTCAGCTTAAACGGGAAGATCTGAAAGGGAGAGTTGTTATCCAATATGGTCCCGATTTTTATTTTTAGTTGTTTTTTTAAAGATTTTATTTATTTATTTTAGAGGGAGAGAGAGAGTGCGTGCGAGTGAGCAAGAAAAGGGTGAGAAGCAGAGGAAGAGGGAAAGAAAATCTCAAACAGACTCTACTCTGACCATGGAGCCCAACAGGGGGCTTGATCCCATGACCCTGAGATCATGACCTGAGCCAAAATCAAGAGTTGGACGCTTAACCAACTGAGCCACCCAGGTGCCCTGGTCCTGATTTTGAAAATTATCAATTTCTTTGGGGTTTTTGTACTATCTATTCTGGCAAGAAACAGCTTTTCTGGTTTTTTTTTTCCCTAAAATGCATTACTGCAAATAAAATTAAAATACGTTCACTTCAATGCAAGGCCTTGTATAGAATGAGCACTTAATAAATGTGTCAAATGAATGGAAGAAAGTAAAGAACCTGAGAACAGGAATAAATTCTGAGTTGTAAGTGTGAATGGGCTTGACTTACCCCATTGGTGCATTTTGCCATCTGGCAACATTTAGGGAGAGTCTATTGCCATTTTTTCTAAAAAGATTTTATTTATTTTTTTATGAGAGACACAGAGAGAGAAGCAGAGACACAGGCAGAGGGAGAAGCAGGCTCCACGCAGGGAGCCCAATGTGGGACTCAATCCTGGTACTCCAGGATCACACCCTGGGCCGAAGGCAGACGCTCAACCATTGAGCCACCCAGGCATCCCATCTATTGCCATTTACTTTGGCAAAGAATGCTCTTTGCTCCCTGCCTTCCATTCAGCAAATTGGGAGCATGGGTGTTTGAGCAACCAGAGCTGCTCCTTCCTGGATTGCTGGATCGGGGCTGCTTTATCTCTAGCTAGCGAATAATCTTAGCACCATACTTTACACCCAGAAGGGTGCATAATTAGAATATATTGAATTAACAGTTTCTCACTTCTCAGGGACAAGGAACACTGGAGAACCCTATTATAATAAAGGGAAAGTTAAGGAGAAGGAACTCCATATGCCAAAAACTTTATTTATGCTGTTTAATTTAATCCTGCCAAGAACCCTTTCAAAGCATCCCATGTTTCAGAGGAGGAAAGGAGGCTGAGTGGAAGAAGTTGCCCAAGGTCACATGGCTAAGGAACCACAAAAGGATTTGAAACCCAGGCTGGTCTAATGTTGCAGCCCTGGGTCTTGCCATCATACTATTTTCTTTTTAGAACTGATTTTGGGGAATGAGCGTCTGCTGTTTAGAGAGGCGTTGAGCAGCACACCCCACAGCAAGGCCGGGTGAGGCTAGAGAGGCAATGGGGGTCATGTCTCTCCCCAGTTCTGGCCCTGGCACATCCTACTCTGAATGAGGGAACCGGATTTCATCTTTTTTTTTTTAAAGATTTTATTTATTCATAGAGACACAGCTAGAGAGAGAGAGGCAGAGGGAGAAGCAGGCACCATGCAGGGAGCCCGACGTGGGACTCTATCCCGGGTCTCCAGGATCACGCTCTGGGCTGCAGGGAGTGCTAAACCGCTGCGCCACTGGGGCTGCCCCGGATTTCATCTTTATCCCCTGAGGCACTACATTTCCAGGCCTCATTGTACCATTGTGGTTCCCAGATATTTCTGTTGTGCCCTGGGGAAAAAGTCAGAGGATCCAAATTCTACCCATGGCCTGTTTGGGAAAGGGGACAAGACATTTTGCCTTCTGAATCTCAGCCCCTATCATGTGTCAGGGGGAGTCAGTAATGCTTATCCAGATCCAGCCCACCTGGCAGGACTCCAAGAGGAAACGTGTACAGGCTGTAGGAATGTTTCAGAGAAATTACTTGGTGTCTGGCTTTGGTTTTGGTTTAGCTTTGTGTTGCCTTTTTTTATGGTGGGGGGTGGGGGTGTCACAACCATTAATCAAAGAATGAAAAGTTGACTTTCTTCACCCCCCCCCCCCCAGGAAAGCAGCCAAGTGTTAGTATTTGATTCAACTGCATAAAACAAACCAAAAATAATAACAACAACACCAGCACCTATTGGCTTAAACGAGATGAGACATCATTTCTCTATCACTTAAGAGAAGTCTGAAGAGATGCCATGCAGATGAGATGGTGGCTCCTGAATCATCAAAGACCTAGGGCCTTCTACATTCTTGCTCCAAAATCCTTAGCATCCTGCCTCACTGCCCAAAATGTTTGCTTAAGCTCTAGCTCTTATGCCCAGGTTCTAGCCAGCAGGAAGAAGAACAGAAAGAAACCTGAAGGAGCACCTCATCCCTTTTAAGAATACATTTGTAAAGTGTTTTTTTAAAGATTTATTTATTTATTTATCTATTTATTTTTAAAGATTTTATTTATTTATTCATGAGAGACACAGGGAGAGAGGCAGAGACATAGACAGAGGGAGAGGCAGGCTCCTCACAGGAAGCCCAATGTGGGACTCGATCCAGGGACCGGAATCACACCCTAAGCCAAAGGCAAACGCTCAACCACTGAACCACCCAGGCATCCCAAGATTGATTGATTGATTAATTGATTGATTTGAGAGGGGCGGAGGAGGGTCAGAGGGAAAGGGAGAGAATTCGCAAGTAGACTCCCCACTGAGCACAGATTCCCAATGCGGGGCTTGATGCCAGGACCCTGAGTTCATGACCCAAGCGAAAATCAAGAGTCAAACACTTGACCAATTGCACCACCCAGGCGCCTCTCTGAAGTTTTATATTTGCTTCCATATACTAGTCATTGAACAAAATTTAGTCACATTGGCTACCCGTGGTTGCAAGATAGGTTGGGAAATGTCTTAACTGGAGGTACATGTTTCAAATACTTGAATCCCTATTACTAAAAAGAAATGGGTATGGATATTGGGGGAAAACCCATTGTTTCTGATCCATCTCATCATGGATCCTGAAGTTCTGGGTTCCTTGTTCCATGTGTCAGGTTGTGTGTGTGTGTGTGTGTGTGTGTGTGTGTGTGTGTGTGTGTCTATGCATGCGTGTATTAGAGGAGTGGTGCCTGAGGGGAGAAAATACCCAACAATGCACCATTATTTGTTAAAAATATGGTCAACAGGCAATGATTCCTAGACAGAAAACTAGCCCTAATCAAAAGGAACAAGACAGGGATCCCTGGGTGGCGCAGCGGTTTGGCGCCTGCCTTTGGCCCAGGGCGCGATCCTAGAGACCCGGGATCGAATCCCACGTCGGGGTCCCGGTGCGTGGAGCCTGCTTCTCCCTCTGCCTGTGTCTCTGCCTCTCTCCCTCTCTGTGTGACTATCATAAATAAATAAAAATTAAAAAAAAAAAAAAAAAAAAGGAACAAGACAGCCGACTGGTTTTCATCAATAATTAAAATTTCCGATCATCAAAAGATACCATTAAGAAAATGAAAAGGCAAGCCACAGACTGAAAGGAAATTTTTCTAGTACCTGTATGAGACAGAGGACACATATCAAGAATACATAAAGAACTTCTGCAAGTTAATAATAAAAAGACAACCCAATTTTTAAAAATGGTCAAATTTTAAAACATAAGCACTTCATGACATACCAATAAACACATTTAAAAAAAAAGTCAACCTTGTTAGTCACCAGAGAACTCTAAATTAAAACTGCAATGAGATACTACTTCACACCCACTCAAATGGCTACAATTTAAAAGCCTGACAACACCCAGTGCTGGCAAGAATGTGAAGCAACTAGAACTCTCATATTTGGCTGGTGAGAGTACAAAATGCTACAACCACTTTGGAAAACAGTTTGGCAGACTCGAATAAAGGCCTAGCGATCCTACCGCTAGGTTTCTACCAGGGAGAGATGCAAGCATATGTCCACACAACGCCTTGTACAAGAATGCTCATAGCAGCTTTCTTCGTAACAGCCCCAAACTAGAAACAAGTGTCTATCAAAGAACAGACAAGGAAATGGTGGGGCATGCACACAGTAGAATAGTACTCAGAGATAAAAAGGAACAAACTAGTGATACATGCAACAATATGGATGAACTACAAACCCTGGGCTGAGAAAAAAAGAAGCCAGAAGAAGTACATAGCATACGATGCCACCTATTTGAAGTTCATAAAGCAGACAAAACCAATATGGGGTAGAAATTGGAATAGTGGGTGGGAGAGGCAGTGTATTATAAGAGCAAGATGGGAACTGTGGGGGGATGGCCATGTTCTGTCTTGACTGGGGTATGAGATACATGGGGGTCAGGACTCATCGAGCTGCACAGTTAAGATTTGTGCCTTTTGCTGAACGTGAGTGTAATTTTATCTCGAAAACTGTGGATGCCTGGGTAGCCCAGTGGTTAAGTATCTGCCTTCAGCTCAGGGCATGGTCCTGGGATCTCAGGATCGAGTCCCACATCAGGCTCCCCATAGGGAGCCTGCTTCTCCCTCTGCCTGTGTCTCTGCATCTCTCTGTGTGTTTCTCATGAATAAATAAATAACATCTTTTAAAAAAGAAAGAAAACTGTGTGTCTGTGTGTGTTCATGTGTATGAATTGCCATCCCTGACCTCAGAGATTCTGATTCATGGGAGTCAGGGATTGACATTTCCTGGCCTAGAAATTGGCCTTGGTAACACTTTCCCACCTCAGGGTCTCCCAGTGCAGGTGGACAAGACAGAGGTGATTGTTGGAACTGGGGAGGGAGGAGTGGCTCTGAAGGGAGTGGCCTCCTGAGATCCAAAGGACAACAAAGTGGTGGCAGGATGCCGGGGAAGGAGCCTAGGTCCACTACACGCAGTGCCCTAGAAGGGGTCCCTCCAGTGGAAATGGTACAAGGATGCTTGGGACTCTGGTACCTCCTGCTGGGGCTCTGGGGGACCTGGCAGGGACCATGGTGGAGGCCTGTGGTCATGCTGAGCATGGCTGTGAGAGCATCTCTAACTGCCTAGAGCAGCTCTAACAGCCCATGGAAGCACATCCTTGGGAGTGACCTTGTGTCACATGGTGACATCAGTGTCCGGGGCTAACAATCACAATAATACCTAACATTTATTGAGCACTTTATCACTGCTAAGAGCTCTATATGCATTTATTTGTTTCACTATTCTCATTTTATAGATGAGAAGACTGAGAGCCCAGAGGGGAGGAGGGAGTTTTAGCAACTTCCCAAGCTCACACAGCTGGTACTGGGACCAGGATTTGAACACAGACGGTCCAGTTCCAGGGCTCATATCCTTACCCTCAATGCTGGTCTTGTTCCTCCACGGCCTCCACCCATCATTGCTTTCCTGGATATCACACCAATTGCTCTAGCGAGAGGTAGGGAATGAAGCCTCAAAAGACGATCAAAAAGAAAAAAGATGATTTGAGGTTAGACTTCTCAAAGCCTTCATGAGTGGGAAGCCTTAAACCCCTGCAGGGCCACCCACATCTTGCAAATGAGTAAAACAGGCAGGCATGAGGCCCTAGTGAGTAATGGGGGCAGTGGCATGCACACTTCAAAGGTGGTAGCCATTACTGAGATAGTCCCATTGAAACCATGCAGGAACACTGGTCTGATGCTCCTGGAGACTCAGATTTTTAAAGATTTTTGATTTTTAAGGTCCATTCCCCAATCAAATGAAATGTGTGTGGATACAATGCAGCTCAGAGGTAGCAGCTGTAATGTCTGCTTCCCTCTGCATCCTCTCTCTCATGCAGCAGGATGGACAGCAGGCCAGTGTCCTTCAGAAGGTCAGGCCTCAGTCTTCCAAAGATGAAGATATTTAATCCCTTAAGAGCCCACCCTCACCTGCATATGGAACCTGATCTTGGTGAGTCAGCCAGGCGAGTCCCATGCTACCATCCTGTGTGTACCTATCTTCCTGGCAAACAGTAGCTTCATCTCAGAACCTCATTATCCATCCCTCTCAGAGGCTCCTTTGCCCCCTTGCCAGCCTTTTCCAAAGGCCCATAAATCTGCCAAAGCTTAGGATAATCTTCCCTCTGCTTTCCCCTTTGCCCCCATCCCCCACAGCCTCCTGCAGCTCTTTGACTGATTTTTTTGTTTATGTCTTAAATTCTATTTGAGCCATCATGTGGCCCAATCTTTCATCTCGTTCCATATCTAGCCGCAGCCTGAGCTTGGGCGTTTGTGGGCTTTGCAGCCAGATATGAAAAGAGGAGAGATTCATTTCCTGCCTCCCGCCTCTCCAACCCCAAATCTTCCAGTTTAATCCAAGAACTCTGAAGATTTGCTTTAAGCCCACATATGCTTATTATGAAACCTCACTCATCAATAGGTATCAACAAGGGTCTCGGGATGCAGCATGTGGGTGTTTGGGCGTTCCACACCCCCTCACAGGCTGTCACTCTCCTCTACCTGACCCTGTGACCTCTGCCTCCCCCTAAAATGCCTGGGAGGTACATCCCAATCCCTTGACAGTCAGGGTCTGATAAATGTAAGGAAGCAAAAGCTCACCTCCCTGCCCATAGCAGAATAAATTGGTGGTATGAGTTTTACCCCAAGCACCCGGGTGGGAAAGGTCAGGCTAGACTAAAGGGTCCCTGACTATACTTCCTTGCTCAGCCCTTCCCTTCCCTTCCCTTCCCTTCCCTTCCCTTCCCTTCCCTTCCCTTCCCTACCCTATTCTGCTTTCCTCCATCCTTCGAGAAGTCACATGCACAGAATCCTTGTCTCCAGCTCTGCATCTGAGAAACCCGTGGGCAGAAGAGGATCAGTGCTAGGCTAAGCAAGGAGCGGGGCAATACCTAAAACAGAATGGCAAAACATTCCTTTATTCTATCATTAAATCTGAGACTTTTTTATTTATTTAAAGATTTTGTTTATTTATTTGAGAGAGAATAAGCAGGCAAGAGGGCTAGACAGAGAGGGAGACGGAGAAGAAGGCTCCCTCCCAGGACCCTGGGATCATGACCCGAGTCTAAGTCAGATGCTTAACCGGCCAAGCCATTCAGACACCCATAAATATGAGACTTCTAAATCCTATTATTATAGTGAAAAAATAAAATCTGAATTTTCCAACAGTAAGGAATAAGGCTCAATAAATTATAGCACAAGCTTACAATGCATATTAAGCCATTATTAACAGTGCAGCAAAATGTTGACATTTATTGAGGCTGGGGGATGGTTTGTTTTACTATTCTTTCTACTTTTGTATATATTTGCAATTTTCCATAATGGCTTTAAAAAGATGGATGAAGAAAATGTTTCAAGTATTCAATGATACTTGGAAATTATTCACACTGTATGGTTAAGTGAAAAAACTGACACTACTAATCTATTTAAAACAATAAATTTATATGTGCCTTTTAAAAATTTTCTTCAGTTAGGAAATTGAAATGTACATACACAGTGACCCAGAACTTCTTCTTCTGGGCAGAGAAACAAGGACAAACAAGGAGATGGGTAAATGGCCTAAATATCTATTAATAGAAAAATGACTTTTTAAACTACTATAGTAATTATTTGAAATATTAGGTAGGGGCAGCCCTGGTGGCGCAGCGGTTTAGTGCTGCCTGCAGCCCAGGGCCTGATCCTGGAGATCGGGGATCGAGTCCCACGTCAGGCTCCCTGCATGGAGCCTGCTTCTCCCTCTGCCTGTGTCTCTGCCTCTCTCTCTCTCTCTCTCACTCACTCTCTCTCTGTCTCTCATGAATAAATAAATAAAATTTAAAAAATAATAAAAAAATAAAAATAAATAAAAAAATAGAAAAATTAAGAAACTGGCCCTAAGTTTATCAGCCCAGGGATAGTCCTGGGGTTTAAACCCAGGTGGCAATCACCCTGGCTCCAAGCTCTTAGCCATTATGCTATTTTACCACTTAAGAATGAGATAATCCCATAGGTATTAACAAATTTATCAGATCTAACATATATTTGTAACATCCCACATGGCGGCGACTGCTTTTATTTTGTTTTAAGACGTGGGACTCGATCCCTGGTCTCCAGGATCACACCCCAGGCCGAAGGTGGCACTAAACCACTGGGCCACCAGGGCCGCCCCGCGACTGCCTTTAATAGCTGGTATGTATTATTTCACTGGCCCTCAAAACAGCTCTTTGAGGAAGTAAGATACTAACTACTAAAAGCTTTCTTTCACAAAGAAGGCAGTTGAAACAGAGAGGGTAAGTAACCCACCCAAGTTCGCACAGCTAGGAAGTGGTAGAAACAGGATTGGAATGTATGTAATCGGCTTCCAGGGCCTCCACTCTCAACCTTTTGCCTTGAATCATTAAATCGCACAAGCTGCACATCAGTATGAGCAATATAGTTCAAACAAATTTTAAAACCTACAAAATAGCAGCCCGGGTGGCTCAGAGGTTTAGCGCCGGGGCCTGATCCTAGAGATCTGGGATCGATTCCTGAGCCAAAGCCAGGCACCCAAGTGTTGAGCCACCCAGGTGCCCCTATCAAAAAGGAGTTTAATCACGAATGCTTCTAGCGCCTGATACTCTAGGGTCAGTGTTGGATGCGGTCTCTGAAGGCCTGGTGTCAAGCTAATAGGCATGTCACTGTGGGCCAACCTAGTGCCCAGAATAGCGCCCAGCACATAGTAGGTGCTCAGTGAGCAGGAAGCTGGAGTTGGCAGTGCACTCCTGGAGGCAGTGGAGGTGAGAAGGGTTGTCAGAAGACCCTGGGGACTCATAAGTCCCACGTCCAGCTCCCTGCATGGAGACTGCTTCTCTCTCTGCCTCTCTCTCTCTCTCTCTCTCTCTCATGAATATATAAATAAAACCTACAAAATAATATATTTTCTTTAAATACATATAAAAGTATATTGAAAAAGTACTCACATGTGAAGTAAAACAAATACAGCCACAAAGCTGAATTTGCAATATAAAATATAATTCCAACTAAAAATAGGTCTCTAAATCTGCACACACATAGAGAACAGTCTGGAATGACATTTATTACCCTGGGGCAGGAGGTAGAAGGAAAGGACCAGGGGTGGGGCTGCCTGAGGGGACCTGAGACCCATCTGTAATGTCTTAATTTTATACAAGAATATATTTATGTATTATGCATAATCAAAAATTAATGATGTCAAAAATAGACTACATGGTCAGACCTGAAAATGTTAACAAGGACCATCTCTGGGTATAAGATTTTCTTAGTTCTTTTCTATAATTTCCAAATTTTCTACTACCAGGAAATGTACGACTTCAGCCATCAAGGTGAGGGGTTGAAGGAAGGGAGAAAAAAAGAAACTAAAACATCATTATCACCCCAAGATAGGTTCCCCTCGCCCAGCCCTCTCCTTCTGGTTGTATCCAGTTCATTCTCACAGGTCACATCAGGACTTCCTGGTTTCCAGCCTCTCCTTCCCAGGGCAGAGTCTCCCCCCCACCTTGGTGGAGAGTGAGGCATCTATCACCTGTGCTTGGCTGTGAACTCCACGGTGGGCCGTCTGTACTGACTGACCTCCCTGCAGGCTCTGCTCACCCTACACCTTGACACTGGCCCTAGGCATCTCAATACTTTGGTGGAATTTACATCATGCAGAGTCCCTCAAAAGAGAAGAGAAGCGTGTCCTTCTTGTTCACTGTTCCCCCCCCTGAGTCCCCAGGGTCTTCTGACAACCCTTCTCACCTCCACCGCCTCCAGGAGTGCACTGCCAACTCCAGCTTCCTGCTCACTGAGCACCTACTATGTACTGGGCGCTATTCTGGGCACTAGGTTGGCCCATAGTGACTTGCCTATTAGCTTGACACCAGGCCTTCAGAGACCGCATCCAACACTGACCCTAGAGTATCAGGCGCTAGAAGCATTCGTGATTAAACTCCTTTTTGATAGGGGCACCTGGGTGGCTCAACACTTGGGTGCCTGGCTTTGGCTCGGGGCGTGATCCCGGGGTCTTGGGATCAAGTCCCACATCGGGCTCCCTGCAGGAAGCTTACTTTTCCCTCTGCCTATGTCTCTGCCTTTGTGTGTGTGTCTCTCATGGATAAATAAACAAAATCATTTAAAAGTAAAATAAACTCATTTTTGTTAGAATCACTGCAGCAATCATGGTCATTTCTTGCCACTTGTTCTCCAATGTGGATGTTCCCAAGTCCAGGACAACTACCCCACAATGCCCTTCACTCTTCATCTTTCTTCCTAGATGGAATAAACCCTCAAGGTACCAAGCAGGGGAAATGTAGGTCAGATCTCATCTAAGCCTATAAAACCAAAATGTGAAATTATTACATTGCTTCATGGACTATGTAAAAAAGATTGAACGTTGTTACCATCATTATAAGATATCTTTTTATAAGACATATTTATGCAATGGCTTATAAATGGTTTCCTTCAAATAATGTCCCTATTTCCAAAGAAAGAGTTCTTTAATTTGCAAGTCCGCCTTGTCTGCCTTATTGTGGATATACACACCCTGCCAATGAAGGTCTGCAGTTAGCAAGAATTCTTCCAATAAAAGAAGTCCCTGCCCTCACGGAGCATGCATTCTGTTACGGGGTGATAGACAAAATGTTGAAAAAATATGGGAGATGAGACAACAGGTGTTCAAAAATAAAACCGGGACGGGTGGTGGGGTGGGATGAGTTCTGAGGGGGAAGGGGCTGAGAGAAGACTTGAAAAAGATGGAATGGGGAGCCAATCTGACAGAGCATCCCAGGCATTGGGGGACAGGAGGTGCAAAGGCCCTGAGACAGAACATTCATGATGCTCATGAAGAATAGGACTGGGTGAATGGAGCTAATAGGCTAATGGGAGAGAGTCCCTTAGGGCCTGTGGGCCAATGTGAGGACTTGGCTTTTACTCTGAGAGACATGATAAGTCATTAGGGGGTTTGGAACAGAGGAGTGACGTGTCCTACCAGAATGTGTCTGGCTGCTGTGTTAAAAACAGACAAATGTCTCACTCTCTCGAATTCTCTATGTCTCTTGAAACTTTGTTCTTATTGCTATTAAATAGCATCCATATTCACAGTCATGGGACTTGGCCTCTGCCCAAGCCTGAGCCCTGATTAATAGTTTTATCTGGCTTCAGAAGGACCACAGGTAGCGCAAACCTGAAAACTGAGTCTCAGGGATATTCATCATCCTTCAGGTCAGACAGCAGACCGGATCACCAGGGCGACAGCTATGACGCCTCTGACACTGAGGGTTCCAGCTCTCCTTGCTGCTAACAGTCACTGGAGGGCCCTACTTCAGACCTCTTTAGTTTCTAATTCAGTCAAATTTGGAAAATACAGCTTTATTCATTCATTCATTCATTCATTCATTCGTGAGAGACACAGAGAAGCAGAGACAAAGACAGAGGGAGAAGTAGGCTCCCCGCAGGGAGCCTGATGCAGGACTCGATCCCAGGACCCCAGGATTATACCCTGAGCCGAAGGTAGACACAACCACTGAGCCACCCAGGTGCCCCAGAAAACACTGCTTTAAGAGAAGATGCCCCCATTGTATGATGTCCTAAATATGTCTAATTATCTCCAAGTAAACTATGAAATTCTCAAAAATATCTCCATAAAATGAATTCAGATGATCGTAAATTATAAACACATTCCAAACAGGACCTTTCGTAGTAGGAAAAGTGGGGGCAAAGTCAGTGTACCCCAAATTCAAGCTAAGGCCCCAGAAAATTGGCAGGTCATCGCTCATACCATCTCCTGATAACTCCAAACTACTTTCTAAAGGGCCTGTCTCAGCTGTGAATTTAGAACAACTTTCTATTATCTGAGAAAAGAAAGCAAGTCAAGGTTTTGGTGTTTGACTAGTGAAACTAAATTGAACTCCCTCCAGCTTGCAATGAACAAAATGACCACCAGGTGCCAGCAAACATTCAGTAAGGGAAGTCAATCTTTTTTAAAAATACAGGGCTCAGACTTGCAGATTTGAGCAGAAGAGCAGGGATTTATGACCCTGGGAAGAAGGACACTTATTATTCTGGGTAACCATAGCTAAAGTATACTGTTAATTTTTTTAAAAAATGTATCCAGCTTTCAACCTGCCTATGATCTCCCCTACCCTGGTCTTCAATCTTCATTTGAAGAAAGCACTTATTAGGTAAATGAATTGATGAATTATACCAGTTCTCAACTGGGGATTATTTTGGTACCCAGGGGACATTTGGAAATATTTTTTTAAGATTTTATTTATTTATTCATGATAAAGAGAGATAGAGAGAGGCAGAGACACAGGCAGAGGGAGAAGCAGGCTCCATGCAGGGAGCCCGACACGGGACTCGATCAGGGTCTCCAGGATCACACCCCGGGCGGTGCTAAACCACTGCGCCACCGGGGCGGCCCCCTGGAAATATTTTTGATTGTCACAGCTACTACTGGTATCTAGTGATACTGCCAAAGGGAAGCTGCCAAACAACCTACGATACACAGGATAGCCCCCACCACAAGGGTCAAAATGTCAGTGGGGCCCCGATGGCACACCCGGATTAAGCCAACAAACAGCAAAATCCTACGACCCCTGATAAAGTGAGACTGGGATTCCCTGGGTCTCTCCTCTTGATAGCTGGGCCCTTGGCCCCACATCTGGCAGAGAGGAGTCACTCAATAATGCTGCAGCACTGAATTGTGTGAAAACATGGGAAAACAGATCTTATCACTGTCCCCAAGGAACTGACAGCCCATGGAGGGTGAAATATCAGATACCTACATGGCCAATGAATTAACAAAATGGGGTGAAGTGGACCAGGAGACAAGAAAATGGGGTAGGAGCTGTGGTGGCTTGGAGAATGTGGCTCTCAAGGGGCTTCCAGCAGCCAGGCAATAGAGTGGCCTCAACGTTGTTGGACCTTCAGCCCTGGGGAATGAAAAAAGGTGACATTTGAGCCAATTCTTGAAGGATGAGCAGAATTTGGGTAGGTGGAAG